>NC_088178.1:16252070-16557784 GCF_028769735.1 Zonotrichia leucophrys gambelii | reverse complement strand
GCCTTGCTGTCCCTCTCAAACGCCTCTCGAAGCTCCTTCTTCACTGCTGCCGAGCCACAGAGCCGGTACAGCCCCACCACCTGCAAGCACAAAGCACAGCCATGTCAGCCCTGCCTGCCTGGGGACCAGTCACTGCACCCTGTGCTGGGCCACCAGAGAGCCCAGCAGCAGCAGCACTGTGTGCTGTGCCATGAGAGAGCCTGAGAGCAGCAGCTGGTGACTGCACTGTGTGCTGTGCCACCAGAGAGCCCAGCAGCAGCAGTGGTGACTGCACTGTGTGCTGTGCCACCAGAGAGCCCAGCAGCAGCAGCAGGTGACTGCCATTGTGTGCTGTGCCAGCAGCTGTTTGGGAATGCAGCTGGGCTTGCACAGTTAGGCTGTGCCATCACCCCACACAGGACCAGACACCTCCCAGGACACAGGGGCTGGGAGCACTCAGAGAAGGATGCTCCTGTGTTCTCAACAGTCAACGTGCTGAGCAGTGTTTTATTGATGTAACACAAGTCCTAAATTGGAATGGCTTAATGTTTTGCTTTCATGCAGAATCAGGAAAGAAATACAGATTAAGCATATATTTGCTTCTCACCCTACTTATGCAGATCATTATTTTTCCTGGCATAATTGTTTGATTATACAAAATAGAATTCAAACATCAGCAGAAAGAAGTGAGAAGTGTTTAGAGCTTTATGTAAGCAAAATTGCAGTACAAATACAGTCATTAATCATCAGCAGAAGAAAAAGTCACACAACTGACTCCATACTAAAAATGGGCAAAGTTACAAATCAATTAATATACCAACACAAACCCAAAATAAGTGAAAGCATTTTCCTACAGTATTATATAGGAAAAAATAAAAAAATTATTTTTATACCCTTAACCAGTTTCAAGAAAATTATGACTACTCCATTGTTACACCTATAAGATGTTGTTTTAAAAGTTGATAAGATGCTATGAAGTCATGCTAAGACTTCCATGTGTTTCAAATTATATTAAAAATTTTCTGCAAAACAGCTATTATTTAGCATGCTTAAGGTGACAGGAGTGAAACCTGCACCATTCTTGAACTAAATTGCCATTTAAATCATGCACTTTCGTGTATTGAAATTTTCCATTTTATCATTATTTTCATCAGCACCATTTATGTAAAGTACTACTATGATCTTACAAAACTAATTCTTAGAAATATCAATTTTATTTTCATTAGTATTATCGGCAGGTGTGTTGAGCAGTAAAAGATTAATTCAAAACTACCATGGACCCAATACAAAAAATTATCCAAAACCAAGCCAAACAAAAGAACCCCACCTGTACTGTTTTAAAACCATGAGAATGAAGTTATGAAAGCAAAAGCATTTTTCTGGTCATCTATTAATTGGAAAGTTACCCAATGGAATTTGTATCCCCTGTTCTCAACCTAGTATATGCCTAAGAAAATTTCTTTTAAAACTTTAAAGTTTCCTAATGCCACATCTGAAATTCAGGTGGAGATTATGCACCATGACAGTATTTCTAGTCTACAGGAAAGTCAAAAATGTCAGACAAGCATGTGGTTAAAAGAAGAAGTTAACAGTATATTGTGCAGTTTTGGTTCTCTCTGTGCAAATACAAAAACAGATTTCATGCTTGTTGCAGTGTGAAAAGCATCAAGTACATTCAGATAACTCAAATCCCAATTGCTTCATTACCAGTGTTGCCTTGATTACCCAATATCATTTGCATGACTAGGTGCTAATAAACCCATAAAAAAGTGCTGAAACCATAGTACACATATACTAGAAAGAATAAAACTTCTCTTTTCCAATAATTGCATGTGAGGAGAAGTATCCACAAGAAAAATCACACAGCTAATACCAATGATGACTTTCAGCAAGAGCCACATGGAAGTTCCATTTCCCTCTATAGTTCATGACCTGGGTTATAAACAGCAGAGCTAATCTCATCACACCTGCAAGCATATCCAACCTGTCAGCAATTTAAAATAGTAACACTGGTAGGTGTGACTACTTCTCAGTTTCACCTGAATGAGAACAGGTGCAAAAGACAAGGAGGGCTCACCTATGCTGTGGAACAGCAGGCAAGAGTCCTCCCCCCAGTTTCAAATTAATTGCCAAGGGGAACATCTGAGCTTAAGACTGCATAGTCTTTCTTAACAGACCTCTTGTCTAGCACCCACAACCAGTGATGTTTTTCCCATTTCTCATACATATTTTTGTTCATTAGATTACCTCAACCAATAAAAGGATGAAAAAAAACCACTGGGCACTTTTGCTTTGCAGCACTCCCAATTTTGAGGACAACCTGTAGAAAGACAAGGAGCAGTGGTGTAAGGAAAGAACTAATTCAGCCCCTCAGGGACTCACCCTAATGCTGTGTACAAAGTGGTGACAGAGATGGGTCTCAGGCACTGGCTTCAGACTGCACCAAAAGATGGGCTCACTGTGTCCCTGCACAGAGTGTCAGCTTTGGGTCTGAACCATACCATTCTGGCATTTAGATGTGTGTCCCTACAGACTGACCCACGTCTCAGGGGTCAGACATTCTCAAGTTCTCAATTGATCTCTGCTTTTCGAGGGTGACTCTACACACTGGGGGCTGCAGGTTTGTGTCACAAACCCCACTCCTAAAGCTCTGCTGGGAGCAGATCCTGGGAGCAAGTGTACTTCTCCTCTACAAAGGCCAAGCTGGAAGTGCTGACTGCACACAGTCCTGTTATTCTTTACATTACAATAGCCAGTGTTCAATACACACAAGCAGCAAAGGAAAAAAAAATTGACTTGTAAAGATGTTTTCAACTTCCCCCATTTCCACTCGCTATTTACACTGCAACAACAGCTATCTCAACACAGCAATATTGACAAAAGAGATTAAAATATGCACAGTACCTGACAGCCTCTCTTTTCAATCTCCAGAATGCATTTCTGCAACAAAAGTGGCACCATCAAGCCTGCATTTTCCTTCTCTACAACTTTCCGAGCATCCACCCCAAACATCACAGGCTCACGGTCTGTGTCAAGGCCATCAAGAGAGTTTTCCCACTGCTCCATGAGTGACAGCTTGACATAAATAAGCCCCCTGGGCTCCAGCTTGACAGCCAGCTGATGTGTTTTGGTGACCCGAAAGAGAGTGGGAAGAGCCACAGTTCCATGACAACACACTCTGTTTTTCCGGGGGGTGGGTTCCCAGCTGAACACCACCAGCTTTAAGTGCTGAGCATTTTCGATTTCTATGTTGAATGTGTGGTCCATGTCAAGAAATGTTGTCCTACATGTGAGCAGGGCAGTCCTTGCTTTGTTTACTGAGTCAACCTGTATTGCACAAAAGACATCTTTTGAGTCTATTCGTGGTGGCTTTAAGTCTTCAGCACCATAAAAGTGAATGCTCATGAGTCCAGAGATGTACTGAGAGCACTTGGGTTGATCAGAAAAGTTGTAGTGTCTGAAGGCATCAATATCTATTTCGGGTTTACCACTGTTACTTGGAAGGCTCTCCTTTCCTTTCCCACACTTGGTGTCATGTCTGTGTTTACCTGATTTTGTTAAAAGTTCAGGAGAGTCACCATCACTGAGGTAACCACCTTTGTTGAAGGATTTGGAGCTCCTCAAGCTCTTCTTCTTGTAGGTGTGTTGTGAGGACACACTGCTGTCAAGATGGTAACGGCTTATGACATTCCTGCTGGCAGCTGTGGTGGAGTTTCCAGAAGAAGGCAAAGACACTGTATGGCTTGGATCCCGGCAGCTACTTTTCAGCAGGGAGGGAGGATTATCTGAACTACTATGGCTTGAACTTCCCTTCACACTCAGCTTCCTGCTCAGCTCTGGCAGCTTTTTCATTTTCATGGAAAGCTTCCTCACAGTCCTAGGAGATTTAATTCTATCAGGGAAAGGCCAGTTGATTGATCCGCTTTTTTTCAGGGGACTGGGACTTGGAGGAGAAACCTCTGTGGAGGGTATATCAGGTTTGCGTGCAAGAGCAGCTCCAAACCCTTTAGGAGGAAAGAAAAGGAATAATCATTTTCAAACTGCAATTCTCAGCAATGAAAACATAAAACTTCAACTTGGGGAGAACATGTATGATTTGTCATAAACCTGGTAAGTACAATTCATTCAGACACCCTTCACTCATTCACTCAGATGTTCACAAGTGTTCAGAAAGCTGAGCTCTGCTGACTCGTTCAGCCAAACTTGGCAATTCACTGTCAAAAGCCAGATTTGTTCTGCTTTATGGAGATGAAAGGGCCAGAAACTACATATAAACAAATGAGCAATTGCACCCGCTGCATTCAGCTCGAGCCACTTGTGCTGCATCCCCCAGACAAGCACACACAGCCACATTCCTGGGGCACAAGTGCAAGGAAACCAGACTGAAAAAATCCTGGAAAAATGGCAAAGGCACCCTTGTCTGCAGAGCAGTTAGCTACACAGCCAACACATCAGCACTGCCACTCTAATGTCTAGAGGAAAGACACTTGTCTCTAGCAAAGAATGTGGCTCTTTGTGTCCCTCTATTACCTCAAAGAGCCCTAAATCTCTCCTGTGTAGATGCAGGCAGTCTCACACCTTTTCTTTCATTCTTCTCAGCCTCTCCTTTCTACAGCATGATGTAAGATTTATTCCTTCCAAAAGCTGCATCCTGCACTGCCTCATTTCACTGCCTGCCAGCAACCTTCCATGTTTCCTGGCACTACCACCCCACAAGAGTTTTTAAAGTTAGACAGCTCCCAAGTGACACCCTCACAGGAAATCACCCCCCTTTCAAGGTACCAAAATGAAAAAAAATATATAACAGCAAGCACTGATGCTAAAAAGAGCAAAAGAAAAAAAAACAAACCAACAACACTTCCTCAATTTAGCAGCAAAGAACAGTTAATTAAGGAACACAATTAGACATAAGCCAGTATTGCACACAGACAGGAACCTGTGGCTCACCTCATGCTCTCTAATACCCAAGGAAATGCAAATACCAAGTTTTGCTCAAGTCATTCTCACTTTTACCAGCATGAGGCAGTAATAACTGTACGAAAATTGATCAATTTACCTTAGTTAAGAAACAATGCAGGAGGGAAGCTGAGGGCAGAATGATAGATAGATATTAATAAAATTACATTATTACTTTCACTTAGAGTCACTTTTCCTCCCCTTAAGAAACAAAGAGTGCCTCTTGCTAGCAACAGCCATCCCCATCACCATTTTCAAATGTTAGCAGCTCCCAAGAGGACTGGGCAGCCTTGCCTGTGCAGGCTGGGGTTCTACAGAGCCCCTAAACACACCAACCCTGTGTGAAGCAATTAGCCCACGCAGCTCACAGAGACTCAAACACCTTTATCCATCCATCACTCCCCTCTGCTAGCCACAGAAAAGGAGATTGCTTACAGCATATAAAAAGACAGAAAGAAGTGTTGTTTTCACAAGATGCTTAGTAAACCATACTTTAAAGGAGTTTCTCCTTCAGATTTGCCAAGGACTTACTACTTTAATTCTAAACTAACCACTTCAAGTCCACAGCAAGTGATTCTTACAAGTGCTTTGTGCATTCAAATTAATTTTCACCACTGGACTGTAATGTACTTTTTATACTTCACCAAGCCTTAACAGCTAAATCAGGCAATCTGGTCTTTGACCAAAGTCATCTGCTGTGGTTTTGGTTCCCTCGCCCCCTTCCAAGAAAAATCCTACAAAGGCTAGTTCTAGTCTCAATAGAAGTTTGGATTAAGTAACTTTTGCAGACAGTGGCTTAAAAGAGTACCTTTAGAAAAGGAAGTTTCAGTTACGAAGAATAATGCATAGAATCTGTTTTCCAGAGGAACAGAAGAAAATTCATTTAATCCTGCATCTCATGGAAGTAGTTCCCTTGCAGGGGCAGGGCTATTTCTAGCACGCCTGCTGTGCTTTTCTGGCAAGCAGCTAGTTGGAAATGTGGTGTTTGATAAAGGCAGACAAAGCCTTCCCTTGTACTGCAAATCACCGCACGGTCCCACTGGTGGGCTGGCGTGGAGCGCTCTATAGCAATCACTGCCACACTGCAGCCTCTAACATTAATCTCCCCTTTCTGTCAAAACTCTCTGGCACAGGCTTGCAAAAGCAAGCCAGCAAATTAAACTTCCCCCACCCCAACTCATTAAAACCAAAGAGTCACTCTAACACTATGACTTTTCTGTGTCCAACTTGTGCTGCGCTCAGCAGCAAACAGTTAAAGTGAAATATGTGGCTGGAGGAAACTCAACAGTGGAGCATTATGCAGGATGGTATTCCCATCAGCACTGAGCCACATGTTGTTCCACTAAAGCCAGCAATGTGCTGAGGTATGCACGCAATTTTAAAAGAGTGTACATGACAGCTCTGAACAAGCTGCAGGAGGAGTTGTAGCGCAGTCCAGTAACACTTCACTGCCCAGCCTACCCAGCTTTCTCACAAGGGCGACAGCAAAACTGAATTGCACCTCTTTTCTCATCCAAGTTACAAGATTGTGCTGCAAACAGCAGTCAGACATTAAAAATATCCTTAGAGAAGGGTGATAGGAGAAGGTAAAAGGCAAGAGGCACCTGTTGCACCAGGACAGCACAGGGATGGTCAGTTTTATATACACAGCTGACCATGTGTATGTAATGTTTATATTTTACAGTGAGAACACTCAACTCCTGGAAACAAGCAGGGACCTGGTAGAGTCTTCACTCCTGTAGGATTTCAAGCTGCAGCTGCACAGGGTGGGGTAGGTGGTCTCACTTAGGCTCCTTGTTCCCCTGAAGGGTGAGCCAGATGATCATCTGATCCCTCTCCAGCCTGGGCTGTTCTATTATACTGACTTTAATATATTTGCCTTGTGCCTTCTGACACTTCAGCAGTATGAATACAGAAAAAAAAATCTTTCGCAGGACAATGCAAACTAAGTCAAAACGAACGAACCCTAAGTAACAGTGTGTAACATCAGCTGTGGGTTCAGCTTGAGCAGAAAGCCACCCTTTACTTTGCTCAGCACTGTGGCTCTGTGAAAGCAAAGAGCCTTTCCATGGCCACAGAAACACGAAGAGCCCACAGTGCCTCACAAACCAGGCCCCTCTGCCAGCCCATCCATCCAGTGTCCACAGGACAGTCACCAGCGTCCCCTCAGCCGAGCACACCCCTACACAACACTGCTCCAAGGAAAGAGAGGGCTCAGACTCAAGCACCTCCAACACAGGCCCTGCCAGACATGTGCAGTGATTTAGCACAGTAAACATGCTTGTCTGCCCCTGTTTAATGCTGTTTATGTGTTTGGGCACATTTATCACTGTCACATCCATTGCCAGCAACACATGCTGTTTTACAGGCACATTTGACTACCCTGTCATATATGCCACATTCCCCATTGCTTAAGATAGGGTTTCTGAATTATTTTAAAGTTACTCAGAAAACCTGCAATTTATTTTTGGGGAACAAGTTGAGGTAAGTTGGTCAGAAAGCTATCAGGTGCTTACTACACCAAGCTACTGAAGTATGAAACAGCCACTCTCACACCTAATGGAAATGCTGAGTTAATGTATTAAAAGTGAAAAAGCAGCAAATCAAAACAGAAGAGCCCAAATATCTCAAAACCATTCTTGTAGCAAACAATAGGTGAAAGAGGGCTACTGATTTTCTGTGGCAGAATCCACAAGAGATACTGATGTGGATCCTCAGCTGACACACTGCACATCTGCTCAACTGATGTCAAAGGCTGTTAAGTTTCTCAGGTGCAGGCACAGTTCTAGACCTGTTCTGCTATAAAACTTCAGAGCAGAACTGTAAATGGCATTGAGAGAACAACTCGTGATATATCAAATTGAAGTAATTAAGATGTAAGGTAAGCCTCACCTCTATCTACATCAGCAACTGTGCAAAAGAAAATTAAAAAACTAAAAAGCACTTTAAAAAACTGTGTTAGAAAGCAATTATTTGTATGTAAAATCTTAATTACTTATCTAACTGAATAGAAGAATCTCTGCATTTAACAGGTAAATAAAAGTCTTTTTTACCTCTATATAAATTACTACTTTGACCAGTGCAGTCCCTATCTCACATACTGCTTCAGAGTAAAGGAATGGAGAAATTATTAAAATGGTTTAAAAAAATCTCAGAATTTTGTAAAGATAGTTTGTTTTCTTTGGTTACTATACACACTGATACTAATAAAGTTGTGATGAACTCATCAACTCAGGGATCACTTTTATAGCAGCAAAAGACAGAAAATACATTGCTTAAAATTGAAATGGGAGGTGGTTACAGCATAGCCCCTCCAAGGCTCAGGCACGAGAGGTGAAGGGGGTGACCAGTGCCTGCTCTGATCCTCAGAGCATCCACCATGGGGTGTCTCACTGCAGACAGGAGCAAGCACGTGCAACAGCACTTTACTGACCAGATTTAAAGAGTTCAGTATCTCCAAAGCAGCATGAGTTTGCTGCAGATACTCTAAACATCAGTGACCCCGCACAGGAACCACAGGCAGCTCTGCTCAGACGCTGGAGCTGCACCAAGGCACTCCAAGGCTGGAGCACGACAGCAATGCCAGGCACTGCCTGCTCAGGCTGCTCTCATGAACATTTCCTCTCCTCACTGGGTCTCTCATGGCATGAAAAGCAGCTCTGCCCCTATCTTCCCCACCGGAAGATATAAACACTTACTCAGGACAAATGAGAAACTGCAAAAGGCAATAACTGTTTGACAGAACTGCTCCCACTCCACAGTGTTACATCCTGCTGTTTCTCTCACCAGCAGGTCTTTATGGCATTGTCACCCCATGAAGCCAAGACAAATGCATAAATAAGCCCCTGACCTCCAAACGCATGTGCACAAACTCCCCAAAAATCCATCTAAAAACTGGCTTCACCTCTGCAGGAGAAAGAGGGAGCAGAGGGATCTTTCTGCCAAATCCCTAACCATTCTGGTATCTCACACACTGTGCAAGTATTTCACATCAATGCACTTCTGTCTTGTGAAACCAAAGCTCCTTGCACTTGAAAAACAGGTAAACCACGAAGCATCTTCCATCTAGGAAATAAGCATTACATTTCAAAAATAGTATTTGTAACATGTGGAAGGAAAGATGTAGATTGCATTTGCTGCCCAGTACACTCTATGTATATTGCTGGAAGCTTGCCTGCAACATGTAAGCATGCAAAATATTCGCATACACTGGCCCCAAAAGATGTATTTGGAAACCAGGATAATGGTCACAGCCTAAGTGGAGAAAGAGCCCTGTAGTTTTAATAGGAATTAAGCCAAGTTCCATTCGGCACATATCAGGGTTAAGTGGGAATATGGGATCCATCTTCACTTGCCATAACATTGGAAAGAAATTGTTTACAGTGACTCTTACCAGGATTTTCCACCCAGACAACTAACTCAAGTACATTTTTAGTAGCAAAAGCACAATCCAGATCCTGGCAACCTTCAATGCACCAGTCCTACCAGGATGTCTCTCAGATACAGACACACGAGATGATTCCACTCCTTAGGTAGGCTCTAATACCAACAGTTATCCTCCACAAAAGCAAAAATATTGTAAATATTGTAAAAAACAGAAGGCACTATTCAGAGCTCTGTGGTATAAATCTGTCTCAGAAGCCAACATTACAAAGGGATGCTTTTCTTTAATAATTTGCAGGTGATACACACAGCAATAAAAACACACAGTTAAGAGCTCCGTCCTAAAGAGTTATTAAAAAAATTTACTTCAACATTTTACTGTGAAAAAAATTCTCATCTTGCATTTGTAACAAAAAAAAAAATTCTATTTTTCAATCATAACCATTTAGTCTGTGCAAAGAGACACACAATTAAAAACAGCCTCCAGGGTTCTTTCCACTTAAATTCTTCTCCCACAAACCTAGGAGCCTAAGCTGGGCTATTTCTACATTATTAACTTGGAACCAAGTTACCTTCTTACTCCTATCTTTTGAATGCATGTTATAAAGAAAATACATTATTTTTTTTCCAAGCTCTGCTATAAGGGCCCCTTATTTCTAGTCAGTTTCTTTTTTAAAGCCAACAAGGCTAGAATTATTCACTAAGGAATTACCTGACAAATCCTATTAACATAAATGGCATTTACTGTAGAAAGTAACCAGATTAATACCAGGAGCTAGCAGCGTAAATGAAGACTATGGGACAAATTAGCACCTCTACAACTATGATCCATTGTACTGGAAACAGTATTTCCAGTTACAGGAAATACCTGTTTGGTGCTCTGTCTGGAAAGACCCACAATAACAGAATTCTATCATTTATTCTTTTCATAAAGAAATCTTCTGTCTAATAAAGACTCAAAAAAGCAAGCAAAACGAAAAAAAAGGCATGACTATTTTCACTCTACAATTTGGAAATCCAAGTAAGGCAAAAATTTTAAAGTTAAAATTGTTTCCATTGTCCAAAGAGCAAAATACCAAATGACAAAATAAACAAATATATTTATTTTCTTGGATTTTATACTGCCCCACTTTTTTCTGTCTGTGCTTCCAGAAATCTAACATTTAGGCTCCAATGCTAACCAGTACTGACATATTACATATGACATCAATAAGAAAGGTAGGCAGACTTTTCCCCAAAGGTTTAATTTCTTATTTGACAGGAGTTACTGCTTAATGTACCAGCTCTCTACAAACAGAGACATCCATTTCATACCAGCTCTATAATTCAAACAAGGTCCTATCACAAATAAAGTGAAATTGGCCATGGTGCCTTTCATGTAGTAATTTTATATGGATGAGCTGTCATTTTAAATTTGACTGAAAATAACTGTAGATACTTTAACTGGATTAAAAAGAACTAAGCCACTTCTCCATAATAAAGCCAATTACCAAGCAGCAGGGATCCACTTCATCATCAATTAATCTATTCAATGTGATCACCACCCAACACATGGAGAAGGAGAGCTGCATTTGAAGCACCTTAATTAACTAAATGCATAACAAACTATCAGGTGAAATTCGTAACTTCCTCCCAGGTTCAGGACACTTTTAAATCAACAACTTTGCTTTCAGAAATAAATGCAGTATGAAAACAAGTTTGACATTTTTCTTCTTACAACAGGGACTAACTTCTTTAAAAAAAGAAATAGTCACCCACGTATGGAGAGATTAACCAACTAAGTGGAGGTCAAGCAGTTTGCAGGACACACACAGCTTTCCTAAATAACCACACTTAGTGACCTCTGCAAAGCATCTAGAGCCCCAACAACAACAAAAATCTACCAAAGAACATATTATCTCATCTGTCTTGCAAGCAAATAAAACTGGTCTAGGTATTTAAAACAGCTATAAAGTGAGTATTTGTCGTAAATGCCCAAAAACTTTAACACACTTTGCAACTAAAAATATGCCTGTATCTGCAGCATTTCCATGAAAAGAACAAAATGTGAGCCCCCAGAAGACCAAGAGTTTTTTCTTCTGCTGTTAACAGCAGTTGCTGTGGTGCTTTGAAAACAAACCCTGTTCCCAGAAGGAATATCTCTACACCAGGAATCCAGGCACAGCAGCTCCCAGTACAGAGGGACATGGGGCCAGAGACTGCCAGGATGGGGACAACCCAAAAAGTTGTTCCTCCAGAAGGCAATGCACACCTGGGCTCCCACACCAATGTTTCAGGTCCTTTCTGAGGAACCAGGCAGAATGACAGGCTCTTAAATGTCAGTGTAAAGTGTAGCCTTTCTCCAAAGAAAGAAACCTGGCATTCCCTGTCTCCTGAACTTTATGCTGTTTCTAACTTTGAATAGGACACTAGAGTTAAGGTTGAGATAATATGAGGCACGTAAATAATTAAAAGTAATACCTTTTTGGAAAGGGTTGGGAGAGTTTTTTCTACTTACTTTTGTTTGGTGTGGTTTTATATTTGTTTGGGGTTCTTTAACAGACTGGGAAAAATCCTTAATATGATGCTGAATTCACACACTAATGGAATTATGGAAACGAGACTATCAAACACTCAGCCAAAGATAACAAGGAACAAAGAGGCTGCCTTCTGAAAGTGAAAACCACTCTTCTGCAGTCTATTAGATTAGCCTGAGACAGTCAACAAGACAGTAATTACAGAAAGGGACGTGATGAATAGCATTTACATGGTCTACCAAAAGGTCTTTATTAAAAAAGTCCCAGACAGCAAGTTAAAGAAACTTCTGCAGACATTAAGTAGCTTTGAGGCAGGAATCCAAGGCCAGGGCTAGACACCAGCTGACAAAGGAAACACAGTGTGTCCTCACATTACCAGGCTCATTTTGTAAAACCTTTGTTTTCAGTGAGGTGGGGGCCAGAGAGAACCCAGGGCAAGCGCACCTGGAGATGCCATGAACAAACTGACTGTGAAACAACTGTGCACATCTGCACTTAGCAGGCATCAGCCTCACAACCTCAGTCACTTTCAATGCACTCGACATGCACTTCCACCAAAAGTTTACTTGATAACGTAAGAGGCGGAGAAAGAGAAAAGAGACATAACCAAGGAACACCTATGTTCCTGGGCAGTCTTACCTGTGGAAGGACACTTGAAGGCAGGATTGTCCTCTGCTGCTGGCACAGCGGGAGCCTTGCAGGCAAACCTCGGCAGGGGCTGCTGTGTGTGCTCCCCGGGCTGGGCGCCATCCGCCGGGCTGCCCTCAGCGGGCTGTGCCGCTCGGCCGCCCCCCGCGCCCTCCGCGGGGCGTGCGGTTCCCTCATGGGGACTCACAGCGGTCCCAGAGTCACCCCCGGCGTGGGCTTTGTACCGAACCGACGGGGAGCCCGCAGCAACAAGGCTATTCACAGCAGAAGGGTGCACCCCGGGCAAGTCGGGCTCATCGTCTTCAGGGATGGGGTTGTACCATATTTCTCCTTCATCATCCGCGTCGCCGTCCTCGCCGCAGTCGGGGGCGGCGCTGCCCAGCGCGGCCGGGCCCGGCGGGGCGCAGCTCCGCGCCGGCCTGCACGGAGCCCAGGGCACGGCGGGCTCCGGCAGCGGCACGGGAGACCTGGGCACCGGGACAACGGCCCCGGGCACTTCCTGACAGGCATCTTCTTCTTCCAGGGGAGGAGGGGGCCGCCGGTGAGTGCTCTGCTGCAGCCAGCTGCGTTTCTTGGAAACGGTGATGCTGTTCACCTGCGGCCTGTGCTCGGGCACCTCGCCGGCCTGGGGGCACTCGGGCTCCTTCCTGCTTCTCGAAGCTATGTAAACATTTTCTATGAAATCTGAAGGCAAAAAGAGAGGGAAAGACAAATGTTTAGAATATCGTTTGGCTTTTGACAGATGAACACATTTGCTGTCGTATAACACTTGCATCAGACCTCATCCAAAAGGACAAAAGATAAGGTGATATGAGCACAAAATTAGATTTCAGCCCATCAAAGCAGAATGTGCACATACCTAATAAAAAGCCAGGCATGTTTGGCTGTATTTTTAACACCACGTAATTTAGATAAATGGCAGTGAGATAGCTCTGCTGAAAGGTCATGCATACTTCCACAGAAATAACTGCTTTTTTCTGCCAAGTTCAGGTGCAATCGGTCTGAAAAGTTACTACACAGTACTTCTCCAGTTTACTTATGCCAATGAAGAAACAGTCCCAATGTACTGCTTAAATGGCTACAAAATCCCCACATATATTAATTTCTAGATTTCTGTATAAAGGTGATGATATGTCCTACACCAGAACCTCCAGCCTCCTGTCCTTACCAGCTTTATGCAACAATTAAGACAGAAGCATCCCCTGATTTGGGGGGAATAAAACAAACCACACCATCATGAAAATAAGGAAGGAGAAAGAAGAAATATAGAGAAGTTTATAAAAAACAAAAATTTCAAGCAAGAAGTAAACAAATTCCACTGACTGTTCCCAAAACTTGAGAGTTTCATTGAAGCAACAAACATTTAATCGTCCATGAAAAGTGCTGCTCACACTTGAGCCCCCTGCCAGAGCACAGCCGAGCTCCACTCAGCAGCAGTGCCACACTCCCCTGGCTGCAGCACATCAGGGAGCTGCGACCCCTGCACTAGGACTGGAAGAAAAGCTGCAAACACATCTAAATCAAAATCAGGGAGCAGGTCAGGTAACCCTCATGCTGCTCTGCACACCAGCACAACCCACACTTTTTACAGATTGAGCCATTGAGGCTGAATGGGGATACCTGGGTTCACATAAACAGACAACCTCTTTTCACATGAAGCATTCTGCAACTGGATATTAGAGATGGAAGCAGCTATTCATTACTGCTTGAACATTATTCTTAGCAAAGAATTATTTTCACACCAATAATGGATGTTAAAATATGGGCACCTTTCTGGAGGACTCATGGAGCAGCTCCGTAAATCCAGCCAAGTTTGCTGTAGAAAGGGAGACATGAAAAAGACTCATTTGAGCACCTTCCCTTTGACCCTCTTTTTAGGTTTGTACTTTAATGATAGAAGAGATCCTTGATAAGATCTGAAACACCACCATTTTATTTGATGAAAGATTCATCATTTGGTGATTTTTCAAAAGCATACAGTTTGCTTGTTCAGCTAAACTGCAGTATTATCACTGTTTGTGATGAGAAGAATTAACTTGTTTCAAAGAATTAACAAAATTAATCATGCTCCTTCTGAAGCCTCTGCACTCCTCCACTGAAGTGCTTTGCTACACTTGGGGCCTAAGTCAGGCAGCTAACAGAATTTGAGGGAAATGTGCATGCAGATGTCTTGTCAAAGTTTCAGTGATTTGGCAGCAATCATGCTCCTGCCCCCACCCACAGCCTGGAAATGGAAGCATGCTGTTGTAATGGTTCCTCCTTACACACTGTCACACTACAATTTCACGTAAGAACTAACCAAAAGGATAGGAAACTAATCTGCAATGGGCACAGGGCTATGCCTATGTTTCCAAGAAGTCTCTTTGGGTCAGGGACTTATCAGGCAGGCATTTTCCTGCCAGCGACAAATATCCCAAAGTCCTTGTTTCATTCCAAGGCTGGTCCCTGCTCTGGTGACATAAATAGATGGAGCATCCGAGAGCTGTATTTCCACAAACAAAAATATCTGCTACTTCCTGCTCTGCTGCACAAACACGGGTCCTTCCGCACTGCTTAGGGCAGGCTGCAGTTCCCAAAACAACAGCTCCTGAGCAGCACAGTGTGCCTAAACACACACCCAGGGACACATCTGGTGCGAGCCTCAGGCTGCCCTTCAGCCCGAGCAGCAGAAAACTTTGTTTTCAACATCCACCCAGGTATCTCCATAACGAGCCATCTGCAAAAGCTTAGTGCAGAGCCATCAATGCAGAGCCTCCAGCCTCCTCCGCCAAGGCTGCCCACAGGGACACTCCACCTTCCACAGGACTCAGGACGATCCCAACTCATCAGCCACATGCTGCCAGAGGTCACTGATTGGAAATGCCCACTGAAACTTACCCACATTATACACTTACATCTCCCAGCTGCAGTTTCTGCAATTGCTAGCAGTATTTGCAAGCACTGCTTTGCCTTTATTCGAACTTGGCCCTGATCCTGAAAGCCCTTATGCCTGTGTTTATTTTAGTAACAAACTGGTTCACATGCAAGTATCTGCACAACCAGTGGTTCAATATCACAGAGCTAGTTTTCAATGTTGTTAGCTGTTACAGGAGTGAGTCAATTTTAAATAAATACAAAGCTCTGAGAGACATACAGGTCAGGAACATACTTTTTGTTCTAGAGCAATGCTTCATTCAGAAGAATGCTGTCTACTATTAGCATTTTCACATACTTATTTAATATTACATTTAATATAGTAAAGATCGTGTCTCCACACAAATACCAAACATGACAACAGTTCCTTTTCAAAAGGCTTCAATATGGTGTTCAAGAAAAAAAAAAAAAAAGTCAGGTATTTCCTTCACCTTTCACTCCATTGACAGAAAAATTAAATAAATCAGTACTTCAAGTTAAGCTATAATAGTACCAACACGTGTATGCTCAGAAATCACAGCTACAATGTTTCAACTTTACTGCAGTCAAAGCTGACTTTATGCCAACTCCGTGGGCACAGAAAATACTTCACCACGATCCCATGCCTTGCTTTGCAGATTGCATGGAAGCAGGGAACAGCTTTATCCAGCCTCTCCATATATGGATCAAACAACTCTCAGTTCTTCTGGCAGATATTTAAACACGTTCTCTTTCACTAAATTTCCTAACAAAAGTATAAGATACAACTACTATATATTCAAATGGAACACCGACAAAACGGAAAATTGATCTGTAAGATTCCGAGTGCATCTTTAAAAAGCGAACAAACCAACCAAGCCCAGCGGGCAAACAGCAGCCGAGGAGTGACAAGCAGATGTGGGAGCCAAGACAAGGCGCACGGACGCGCACCCAGCGCTGGTCGGAGCGCCAGGAGCGCTCGCTTTCACGGAATTCCCGCTCCCAGAAGCAGCGCAGGTAGCGATGGCACGCTGCCGCGGCCGAGGAGCCATCCGCGACCCAAGCTCCCGCCGGCGCCGGGCAGCGGGCACGGAGCATCCCGGTGCCGCGGGAGCCCCCGCCCGGCGCCGGCCGGCAGGTGGAGGAGCAGGAGCTGCCGCGGGCGGGCAGCCGGAGCCTCGCGGCCGAGCACTTACCCTGCGGGGCGCAGACCCCGCCGTGGCGGTGCCCGGCGCCCGCCGCCGCGCCTCGCTGGGACCTTCTGCCCCGCAGCTTGGAGAGCGTCCTGCGGAGCGGTTCGGCCATGCCTGGCGCTGCCTCCGCGCCGCGCTCAGCGGGCGCTGCCCCCCGGCCCGCGGGAGCGCGCAGCCCCCGAGCGCCGTGGCCGCCCCGCCGGCAGCCCCGGCCCCGACCGCCCCATGGCGCCGCCGCGCGCGCCCGGCCTCGGCTCCGCCGCGCACATACTTGGCATAGCTCAGCGGGGTGAGAGGGCGCCCGCGCCGCGCATGCGCCCCCGCCCCGCCGCGCTCCGCCTGCGCGCGGGGTCGCCCCAGGGGAAGGGGGCTGGCTGAGGGGCGGGCTGTGTACGCCGGGGGGAATGCCGAGCCCCCGGAGCCGAGACGGGCCCGGGAGTGCCGTACCCCTGGCCCCGGGCACTGTGCAGGCACAGACTCCCCATCGGTACCCGCTCCCCACGGCGGCCCCAAGTGTCATCATCTCCTTCGGCCACCATGTGCGTGGCGTTTCTTGACCAAGACCAAAAGAATCGCAGCATATTTTAAATAGGTGTTTTCACTTATTGTTGGCTCCCCCTGCCCCCAAAGGAACAAGTCCCTGGGCTGAAAACCCATTTCTGTCCCTGGGCTCAGGCTGTGCGTGTGGCAGGTCTCAGTTCCCGGCAGGTTCATCGCAGGGCCTGGCGTGTGGGGATGGAGCTGGCCTCGCTCTCAGCAGCTGTTACTGGCCCAGCCCAAATGCCACACCGGTGGAAGACAAACAGCATTAGGACAGGGCAAATAGTGTGCTCAGGCTGCTCGAGTGGGCAAAAATCCAGTTTTAGTATACGTGCTGCTCAGCTACATCCTGCATCGGTTCCATTAGCAAATGCACAGCCCTTCAAAACCAATCTTAGGAGATAATACGGCATTGATTTTTTACCAAGATAAAGTACTGAGATGGATTTGTTGGTTAATATGTACCTGAGTCTACACCTCCTACATTTAATTTCATAATTAACAGCTTCAGGACCATATTTTGCAGCTTTTTATGTGCATAGTTTACAAACAATCTGCAGTACACCTGTCTTGTGGTGGGTGAGAGCACAGGACCCACTGCCATCTACTACCCGTTGGCTGTCACCTCGCTGTGGAAGGCAGCCAGGAGCAGCCAGACATTCCATACATTCTGCATGCCCAGCACAGCGCTCAAGTCCTGGACCAAAGGAAGTGCTTGTTTGGTTCTAGAGAAAGCACCATGACACATAAGAGCATTGCACATATTCATAGATTTCCTCTCTTACTAAATTTTGAGGAAAGTCTAACAATTTGCTCATCTGAAACTAAATCTCCCTGAAGAACCAAATTAGATTAAATTTTTGAATCTTTAAATGTGAGACACCAACAGTAGTAACCCAGTAATACCTGTATTTCTACAAAGTAAAAACAACTCATTACAGAGTAGTTGTGTTTTCTCTTCATCTAAAATAAATCTCACAGTAGTTACCATATATCACAGCACAACAACTTGAAATGCTATTTTGCCATCCAGTCTTTTGAAACCATTTGCATTCCTTTAAATACACATATTGTGAAATAACTGTGTACATATTTCAGAGCAAGATGTGAAATCATTCCAGAATGCCTTTGGTTGGGAAAAATCCCAGAAGCAATGGTGGTGGTTGGAATGATCCCAGTACTCACTGCTGTGCAGATGGGAAACTGTGAGTCCCAATGGATCTGCCCCCGTGGCCTCAGACCCTGCTCCTTCTGGCAGCTGCATTGCAGCACCCATGGACTGGGCTTGGAACTGCATCTCAGGCAAATCAGAGTGCAAGAAATGCACAAAGCCAAAACTGGCAAAGCTTTTCTGACTTGCTGTGTACAGTCCATGTCTGTCTCCAGCATGCATCTGTCTCCAGGAAATTCATCCACAATTATATTTTCTTCATTATACAAGGGCCCAGGTAAAGGAAAAGCCCAGCACCCCATCACCTGAATTGATCTTACCTGTTTAGGTGGTTTTCTTTCCCAACAAAAATTTCTAGCTGGAATCAGTATGTAAAGCTAAGCCTTTTACTGTACCTCCCAGAACTGATCTGTAAGGATACAGGAAAAAGAAAGTATAAACAAATTTTATATTGTTGTTGTGCATGTCATAATTAGAAGCCAGAACAGGTTGCCCAGAAAAGCTGTGGGAATTCTATCCTGGAGACATTGAAAACTTGTCTGGCCCTGGCCAAAGTCACCTGCATGGCTCCTGCTCTGTGTTGGGGCTGGCCAGACAACCCCAGAGGTTCCATCTGACCTAAGTTACTCCCCTAACCATAAAGCTTCCCTCTGCTGGAGCTGCCATGTTCTGTAGCTGAGACATGGCTGGGATAAAGGAATTAAGCCCAGCCAAGCAGAACATCAGCAACAAAAACCCCATTAAAATTCTGCATGGGCACCACAGCCTGAGTGCCCTGACCTTACAGGTGCTGTCAGGAGGTGAGATGTGCCATCAGCACATGCATGCCTGAAGCAAAGGGCGTGAGTTTGAAATCTGGGAGAGGAGACCTGGCCCACTGAAAAACACCAAAAAGATTCCAAACAGCTACCAGCTGAATTCTGGGCTTTTTCTGCAAGAAACTTTTGCTACAACCATTTCAAACTGAGCAAACCAGTTTATGTCTACCTTGACTCTTATCTTCAGACCTTCAGATTTTCCACCTGTTCTAATGGAAAATCAGATTCCTTCTGCTCATGTGTACATTTGATTGTCTGAATTATTTTACTAAGGAGTAATAAATTGCTGCACTTAAAGCAACTATATAACATTTAGCAAATTTGTCTAATTTAGGAAGCATTTTTGAAAATGCTTGTTATTTGGATATTTCAGCAATTAAAACTACAAAAATATTAGTAGAAAGTAAGTACTGGCCAGAATAAGGACCAAATCCTGTAAAGAACTGGAGTACTGGCATTTGGTGTGCAGTACTTACTGCCTTCTCCCATGAGTTTTAGCTATGGAAACAAAAGAAAATTCAACACCATTGTGCTTTCCATGCTGCTTCACACAGCATTTCCTTCATGTTCTGTATGGTTTTTAAGTTAGTTTAAGCACTTAGATTATTTCTCTATGCAATAGGCACACAGGAAATAGCTTGGTGAAAAGCTGCCAATAGTTGAGTCTATAAACACAGTTTGATCTGTATCTTAGAAAATTGTTTCCATTCCAAACTATGGTTACAAAGCACTTTTTCTTGTTGGCAGCTGGATTTTTTTAACATCCCTATGCATCCTGTATTTGTCCAACATGTTGGCATTGATCACACATAAAAACCCCAAACCTGCAGATAAAGTAACATTAAGGATCTGGCTGGAGCTAACCTGAGCCAGTGGAGTAAGAGTCAAAGCTGAGCTTTTGTTTTCAGCTCAGCCTGTTTTGTTCAGGAGCTGCAAAGCACACAGTGCTGAATGTGAGTCCTTTTATTTGGCCTTCTACAAAAAGTAAAAGCTACTTTAAGAGAATGGGACTAGAGCTTGCATAGACTTGAAGAGGCTTCTTGTCAGAAGACAGGCAAATATTTAGGACCAGTTAAACAGTGTAACTTTTAGCAAAGAGAAAACAGTATTCTTCTGATGGTACAAAGAGAAATGTTTTTAAAAGTTTTTTTTCATTAACAGATTGAGATTTCGCCAATTACTTCTTTTTTTCCAAGCTGATAATGTAAGAACTGTAAATAACTGTACAGGCAAAAAGTCCAACTTAAGTTGGGAAAAAAAATGCATTTATCAGAAGGATATCCCTGGTGAAGATGCTGGTGCATAGGTAGCAATGTTTGGGCACTGATATAGTTGAATAATGAAATTATGCAGCTAAATATTTCCTCATGAAAGACTGAAAAATAACCTTTTCCAGCCTTGCTGACAGCACCAGAGATAAGCTCTGCCTCAGCAGAAGTTGTGCTTTCCTAAGTACACAGGCTTTCATTTCTGTACACACTTGGGGACTGGATTTGAACTGCTCTGGTCTGACTTCAGAATTCCATCCCTCACAGCGTACAAGATCTCCTCAGATGGATCTGAAATAATAGTTTCTTAATAATTTTGGATGTACCTGTGGAAAGATGTACTTTATTTTCCGTCAGTGGGATTCATTTGTGTGAGTAAAGCTAAAAGTGTCTGCAAACATGAATGAGTCTCCTTTTCATTAAAGCTTAACAAATCAGTATCTTTCTTCTCTCAAGACCTGTTGCAGACAGAGGGATAAAGTGACAACTATATGACTAAAGTGGAGCTGATGACAGCTGGGAACTGGAAGCATTTGAATGCCCCAATAAAATCTATGAGCACTCTTTTTGTTGAAAGCGTCTGCCTTCCTGACATCAAAATGGACTGAAATCAGAGTCCCATGAAACTCTATCAGGCAGCTAATAGCTGTGTGTCTTATCTCCAGCCTGCCAAATGACTGATCTCTCTCAGACTTAGACACCACTACAGTCATCCAGACCTTTGTTACCCCCATACCCTATTTTGAACTGGCCAGCCAAGGCACCCCAGAGGCCCAGAATACAGCTACTTATCTTAGGAAGACAAACCAATGGGAGAATAAAACATTTCTATTCTAAACCTGAGGAGGTTGATAGACAACAGGCTGGACAAAGCTGAAGGTGTTCATTGCCAAAATGGGTCCACCATCTGCTTCCTGGTCACTGGAAGTATTTGCAGTTGGAGTACCCTTTTGAAAAGCAGATTTCAGAGACTCCAAGAGCAGTGAAATGTTTGGCTCAAACCACTGCCTCCTTGTAGAGAGCATCCTTGCCAGACACCTTCCTGAACCAGAACAGCTTTGAGGCACTGGTGCCAAGATCTTACACCTGGTGTGCTGCACATGTATTGCTGTTGCTTGACCATGTCCAACAAAACGTGGGTGCCTTGTCACCAGGAGGTGACACATCTCTGAGGAGCCACTGCCACCCTCAGTCCTTCTCTGACCCCAGTGGCATGGGCCACCTGGGCTCTGGCAATGGGATCTGCAGCATCAGGATGGCTACCTTGCCTTTACATGAAGTGCTGAGCCCATTGCTTCCAGGGGCATGGTCTACGTGTCCTGGTAAACTGTAATTACAGTGAAACAGGAAAGAATTTGAAGAGCCATATAAGGTAAACCTAGAGTCAAATGAGCAATGTGATGGAAATTCTTCTGTTCATAGTTATCAGCTAACTTAAGCAGTCGGAATGTTCACAGCTCTGCCTTCTGTGCTTTGTTTAAGCAGAAATAGGACAGTAATTCATGCTCTTTTTAGCATCTTACATGTATTTTTTTAAGTTAGCATTTGACTTTTTAGAAAATGCAAGTTAACATCTCTATGACTTTTTCAAAACACGTCATTGAACTTCAGGGCTGTCATTACCACCTCTGCCTGCAGTCTTACAACATGCCAGTGCTATGGTAGGGTGTCAGTCTCACTGAAGATATGCTAAAAATACCAAAGTATTTTGGGTATAAAGAAGCCAAAGCATGACCCACACAGTAAAAATAGTCCGTATCTTGAGCATCACCACAATTACCTTCTCCTAACATGGAGACAAAAACAGCAGATTGGTGGCACTCAACCTTGCTTGAAGTGAAAGTAAAGATCAGAAAATAGTGTAATATATTTGGTCAAAAGAAAAACAGCTTCAAACTTTTGCTCAAAACATCAGGAGGTTCTCTGTGATGGAAATGAAATCAGTAAATAAGCATTTGTCTGTCACGTCATATTCATGGTCCTGCCATTTCTGCCCCATGAGGGCAGAGAAGAAGCAGAGCTCTCACCCATGTCCATCTGTGGTCCATCATTCTACTGGCCTTGTGCCTTCACAAAGTCTCCACCACCATTCAGGCTCTCACAGAATTTGGTTGTTAATCCAATTTAGATTAAATGTAACATTTGTGACTGTCATCCCCCACCTAGCTGGAGCTACAAGGTTTTCAAGCTGTGTCCCTGTTAATATTGAACAGCAGCTTGTAACACCTGCAGACCCCTTAGCACAGCTGGCTCTGCCAGGCCACCCAACACAGCCCAGGGGATGTTGCAAGGTACATCTGTCATAAATCACATTATGCATGGGGCCTTAAAGCATGCAGCATATGCAAAATTTATTTATTAAAAAGTCTGCAAAACTTACAACCCTGTACGAAATGAATGATTTCCAATTACCTACTATCAGCCAACAAAATGCCAGACTGGGGGAACACAGTTAATGAGCATCTTCTTAGGAACTTTCAGAAAGTAGATTCCCCTTTCTTCCACTTCTACCTTTAGAAATAGCCATTTTTCAAATAATCAACTTTCAAACTCTCAGTTTCACATAGAAAAAGAGACAAAGTTTCACAAAGTATAAGAGACTTCTGAATGTGGTATCAGGAAAAGCAATATATAGGAAAAAAAGTGGAAACATCCTTCAGTTGAAAGACTGATCCTTTTAAAGAACAGTATATACTGTGTGGTGCTCAAAATACTTGACTTAAGATAATCACAAGGATGCCTTAAAGATGTGTTTTCATAATCTTAAATTTTAAGTAACATGTTTCTGTAGGCAAAATCTGGCAATGACTTTTAAAAGCTGAAAGGACCTAGTCTATTTTTCTCTTTTGTATAAGGTAAATAATTTTATTACTCAAAAAACTTTACAAGTGTGCATAAAGATAATTTCATTATAGTTATCCTCTATGTTATAAAGCCAAAACAAATGGGGGGGGAGGGGGGAAACCAGAGAAACACAGCATATCACCTTAGGCTGCTGAGAGATCTGTGGAATTTCATACCTGAAATATTCTCTTCATTCTCTATCGTGTGTGTGTGTCAAATGGAGCAATCAGAGACATTAATGGTGAGGAACCATGGAGGGGTTTTTTGCATGTCCTGGAGTGCACCTATCAAGTAAAACTGTGTTTCATCAGAGAAAAGGTTTTCCTGCTTTGGACAGCCAGTATAGGATACATGTTTTGACCTGATGAGCTTTTTTGACTTGTAAAGAGCAGTGCAGCAAGGAGATTAATACTAGCCAGCTGGCTGCAGCAGGGAAAGTCCCTTATTTGCAAACTTGCCAGAGTTGCTGCCTACTGTCTGCTGACAGCTTGCTCCCAGCACTCACTCACTGCTGCGATAACAAGGAATGGTAAAAGCCAGCAGCTCATGGGAAGGTGCTATGGTCAAGCTTTGCATTATTGATGTCCATCATAACATTCAATCACTCCTGGAAGACAAAACAGAATCCATGAAAACGGAGGTGAAAAATAGATTTAGAATCCCATTTGTGCTCCCTTAATCACACATGTCCTCCATTTGCTCATATTCAAATCAATCTGGGTTAAAATATCTTGAGTTATGTGGTCCTATTATTATCCCAACGACCTCACCTCATCCTGTGGTCATGTAGTTAGGAAGAATTTCCAAGTATTTAACCCAATGTCAGTCAGCTGTTCTGTCTCATCGTGTCTCATGATGAACTGGTGCAATTTCCTGCTGGTCTTTGGTGGCTGCTCAGGCCATGGCACATGGTCCTGGGGGGCACCTTTCCCTGCCCAGCCTAGCAAACCACTCTGCTGGGGGCAGAGGTGACACCAGGCACTGGCACAGGCACCACCAGCCAGTCCTGCATGGGTTCCTCTGAGCTTCCAGGGATATCACCTGGACAATATCTATATTCAAATGCAATTTACTCTTTTAAATAATTGAAAATCAATTATTTAAAAGAGTAAATTGAAATATTGTCTCCATGGGAGAGGAAAGTCACTGTGTCTCAGCTGATCAAGTATTCAGAAAAGGGTACAAGGGCTTCTCTAGTGGGCACTCACAGTAAGGGCACTCTTCAGGTGAGACCTGTTAGAGAAGTGGGAGCTATTGAAAATATTCAAAATATTTACATTCTTTAGTGGATAGAAGCACTACTTTATCCTAATCTCTTCTCTAATTACTTGAGTTTCCAGCTATGCCCCAGGATAATCTGTGTAACATTGACAACAAAGACCCACAGCATTTTAATACAACAAATTTCACAGTATCACAGTATCACAATATTGGGGATTCTGAAAGAATGTGTATCTAATAGATTACATCAACTTTTCAATGTGTATTTCTCCTTATTTAACCCCTCAGCTTTGCTTCTTAGTGCTAAAATTTGTTTCCTAAATGCCATATTCTCCAGAATAACAAGACCCACTGTATGTAAAAAACAATAATTTAAAGTTAAGCTTCTGGGTTTTTTACATTGAGCTCTGAGATCTAAAATGACTGATTTTAAAAATCTATTTTTGGGTGGGTTTAACTTTATATGTTTCCAAACACCAGTTTCTGCTCTGAAACATCATGTGCAAGGTCATTTTCAGTGTACTTCCACTTTTGTCTGGCAAATTCCCCTGTTGTCTATTTATGAAAGAAACACATTTAAACCGGATATACTGAGTGTAAAACCAGAATTTGCATGGGAGGGACAAGGGCAGAGGAAAGTCTGAAACTAAAATTACTCCAAGTAGCTTATTCAAACTGTGTTTCCAAGGTGACAAAACCCCCTTTATTGCAAGGTTGCTCATTTATGTTGCACAGTTGCCAAGATTTTGATCTAATTTTTAGTGCTGAGGAACTAAAATTATCCCACTTCTTCCCAAAATAAAACCCAACCAAACACAACAAAACAGATTTTAACTGTGTAGTCGCTTCTGTCTTGTGACCAGCAACAAAAGAAAATCAGGTCCAATTGTAAAGCTGCAAATTTTGGAAGATGTATGCCCAAATAGCACATTCTAGTGTGCATGCAGTTCATCAGGTGTCACAGGCTAAGTTATACACTGAGAGCCCATCACCAGTTGACCTTTCTGAGCTGACACCTTGCACATGTGTGTGACAGGCAGGACCCCACCTGGGCAGCTACTGGTGCAGCAAAGCAGGCTGAGAAAGGAAAACCCTGAGGAAACACACCCTGAATGTGCTTCTTCAGATCTTCATACATTTATTTTGGGAAAAAAAGAACCCTAAGCAAACACCAGAGACTGCCTCCTGCACTGCCCTATGAACAATCCCAAAACTGACAGATCAGTTCAGCTGAGGCAGTAAAATGGATGTTCTGTTAACTACTGTTATCAAGTTTCAGAGCTTTAACACCTCAGTATCATCAACACCTTGTCTCAGGATTCAAAGCTCTCTTTTACACATAACATTGTCCTCCTTTACAGACAAAAACTGGAACGTTCCTTTTGCTTCCCCAGTCCTGCCCCTTCCTTCTATCAACATCTTTCTTCAATAGAAAACACTCCAAAATTTGAGTTCAGTCATCTTCCCCATCTACTTTGCCTGCTCCTGAGACACAAGAAATCAATTAATGCCCTAAGCTAGCATATTTTTCCTTTCTAAAGAATATAGGGGCTCAGTGAAGACCCGTAGATGTTTACCTGAAAAATCCCAGAGAATCATGCCCCCCTTAGTTTTACTTCCTGCCTTTCTCTCTCTTACTGTCATAGCTGATGTTTGGGACACTGGGACAAGTGCCACGACACATCTCCATAGAAGATTCATTTCCTGAAGTGGACCTTCACCATCTCTAGACCTCACATCCATGGCAGTCCTCACACTCCTGTTCCTTAGGCCTTCAGAGAGGCTTTGCCTGTAATGCTCCCAGGGCTCTGAGCTTTGCCCCTCACAGGGGCAGAGGCCTCTGTAGGCAGGAAAATGGGTTTATCAGTCTTTTGTCTGTCAGTTACTTAAAACAGTCCTAGTAGTCAGCAACCTCAGACAGGTTTACTGAGCTTCCAATGGAACCTATTCCTTCAGGATTCAATGGAGGCAACACACAGGGCTGGTTCTGCTGACTGCCCCCACCTCCTCTGCCCACCCAGTGAAAACCAGCTTGTGACTCATGAAGGCATCCTGGTCTCCAGTGGCATTTCTGGTTCCACACACCAGTTGTTATGAAGGACTGCTTCCCAAGGAGGCATTTCCTTTGCTGCTGACAGGCAGGAACTCCGTTATGTCTCATGCTCAGGCTGCTGTTGCCTTAGAGACCAGAACAAACTGAAGAAGAATCTGCACTTCCCAGGGTTTCCTACAGAACTGATTGATGTTTATCTTTCACCACTAAGAAGTCCTCAGGTTGTAGCCATTGGAGATCACTGCAAGGGCAGACAGCCAGTGCCAGGGTGAGCCTCCATGGTGCAGGAACTGCAGGGGTGATGCTGCAGTGCTGCTTGGGAAGCCACACAGGGAGCAGGACACCAGGGTTCAGCTGCTCCATGGGCCTGCCTGTCCTCCCAGGTGACATGTAGGACATGTAGGACACCAGCTCCCCCTGCTTTGCTAATTTGGGGTACTTCCCAGAAGCCTGAAGTCAAACTACTGTTTCACTGGGCCAAGTCTTGCCAAAATTTAGTGTGCCATGTTTAGGATCCCAGTATGAAATGTTCCTAAAACATCAAAGAAACAGCGAATTTTCTATTTTAATATATCTGATTCAGCAAACACCTGGGAGCCAAGTGTCTTCCTCAAAGCACACTGCACGTAGTGTTTCTGTCTGAAAAGCACATGTATCTCTCCTGCCTGTCCACAGGAGATTACAGGGAGGGAAGTTCCCAAGGCTTTTAGCCCAGTCAGCAGGGGCAAGCCCTACCTTATTAATGCAGCTATGACACTGCAAATCTGTGCATCTCAGCCCCTGGTGCACTGGCTTGTGCTCTCCCTGGCAGGTTTGTATACAAAATGTGTATTTTTAAAGTACATTCACAAGCGTTAACCTGAAGCAGAATTTTTCTTGCCTGTCAGTGAAGTACATCTGGAAATGATCAATCTCTCTTTCCACCTTGCCCAAATGTCTTCAGGGAGAAATTAATCTTTTAAGACATCTATATTAAAATGAAAAAATGCATTTGTAAGCTTGCAAAATTCAGTGAAGTTTTCCTGAGAAGAAAGCATAGAAAGGTAAAGGAATCCATTCTTTCTAGGAGTAAAAAAGCACAAATCCCTTTCCTTACTCTGCTGCAAGGTGGACAGCAAGGCATCAGCCCCATCAAGAAAGAGAGGCTCACTGCTATTGTCCCAGCACTGTAAATTCACATGTGCAATTAGCTTGTTAACTGCAGAATTTCCATTGCCTGTGGTGGGATTAATACATAGCTGAATTGCATCCACATGTGTAGATTCTTGCAGGAATGAATGCAGCACCTCTAAGGAAAACGTTACCATTCAGGGAACCCACAAGCAATGATCAGTGCTGCAATTTACTCTCCTCCACCACCCTTTGTAATATAAGAACCAGTGAATCAATTGCTATGAAAGAGACAAGCTAAGGTGAGGAAAGAGCTGACTTTAGAGGGCGGCATTGGCGTGCTACCAAGAGCAGAAGCATTGAAGAGAGCTGTTTTCCCAGCAGGGTGTACTCTGGGGGCAGAGGCGTGTGCTGGAGGGGCTGGGTGCTGAGCGAGCGGGGCCCTCGCACGGGCAGGGTGTGCCTGCCCAGGTATTTCGCTTTGGAGCAGGAGCAGCTTTTGAAGTGACTCTCCCTATCAGCCTGGCAGACTCCACTTCGGTTTCCAGAGTGCACCAGCTGGATTCCTTTCAGATGAAACTCCCATCAGAGGATGCACTCTAGGAGGGCACTGAATGCACTTGGATGGCTGCTGGGTGTTGCTCCTGTGGGAGCAAAGCTGAGCAAGCCCCCAGCACGGACGAGGTCACGTTACAGACACTCCCCTGTTGTACTGAGCGACTTGCTAAGGGAAATAGAGCCCCAGATTAAAGAGCATCCTTTAGATATCAGAAATAGAACCAGTCACATAGAGCTTCCCCAAACCCTATAGCACTAACCAGGAGAGTCAGTAAACCTTATTCTTATAAAACAGAAGAGCTACTAATTTAGCAAACAAAAGCTGTAAGCAATATAATTGAAAAAACAAACAAATGTTCAAGATGGAACTGATCACCTGAAATGGATTACTTCTCAAGTGCCAGGGGAGCAAATTTCCCAGCTGCTAGTATTTCTGGTTCTTAATGCTCAAGTGTGTATGCACAATCTGGGATATAAACACAGTTCTGATAGAAAATCTGCAAGAGTTTCATGGGAATTAGTGCTGTTATTAAATGTGATAGTTTTTCAGGTTAACTTCAGCAGAATGCTATTAAAATCTAAGGGATTTTTGCAGCATGAGAAGGAAAAGAAAAAATCAGGGTCTACAATATATTCCCAATATAAACCAGCTGATTAATCTAAGCCCCTTCACATTATTGATTGAACTCAGAATTTCAGAGCAGTCCATGCAAACAGCTGCATCACCCCCAGCATTACTGCCCTACTGCAGCCAAAGCAGCCATCAGGTGAAGTTTCCTACCATATGGCATATCCAGCCCTGGAAGCATTTGCCCTATAAGCAAATCACATCAGGTATTTTCAGTGAACAAGACCATTATCTTTCAGCTCCATATGTTGTGAAAAACTAAATTGGGTCCTGTAATTAAAACCCCAAACACATATAGTGGGTTTATTCCATCTCTAGAATCCCCACTGCTTCTCTCAAATACAATGGTATTTTCATTCCTTTTGAATAAGCTTGAGAAGAAAAAGTCGGTTTTAAAGGCAAATTTAACTTCTGAGTGAACTGCAGAGCCTTAGTGTTAAATGCTGTCCAGAGATACCCCAATACAGCAGCAACACAATCCTCAGCAAAAATGTGTTCCAAGGAAACTTGGAGTTGCTAGAGAGAGTTCAACTGCATGTTTTTGCTGGTTTCTACTGATTCACTAAAGCAGCAAGCTGCCAGCACAGGCAGAAGGGCTGCTGGGGCCCTTCTGAGCAGTCACTGTCACTGCATCACTGCCTCCCCTTCCAGCACTGCTTCAAAGCCAGGAGGTCTGACAGGAATGGAGTGGGCCTGGCTGGCCTGGGGCAGCCCAGGGGCTGGGTCACCTTGGGAAGGCACATTCCAGCCTTATTTTTGTAACCTTCCATGAAAGAAGGTTAGAAGTCCATGCTATTATAAGAAAAATGCAATTTTTCAAAGCCAATTCTTTCTCACTTTCTTATTTTACAGAAAGAAGAGTTTTTCTTGAGTAGTCTTAAATTTAAACCAACGATACCTTTTTCAAGCACAAGATCAAAAACCCCTTTATAGGCTTTCCTCTTCTAAGTCAGACACTTTGAAACTCTGTAGTTTGTCTGAAATAGACACTTAGCATGACATTTAACCATTCATTATTTTCATATTGATTTTCACTGCTTGGTTGAGACAAACACATCTGACTAAAATTGTGTGCCAAATAACTTTTTTCATCATGATCCATCAATATAAAAATTATTTTTTTTTAAGAGCAAAGATTATGGTAATCTCCCCACACAGCCTTCAAAAATCATGTGAAATTTACAGTGCAAAAGCTGCTTAAAATGCCTTTGTCTAGGGCAAGATATCAAGAAAGTAAACAAAATAGGTGTGTACTGTTTTAAGAGACACTTAAGCAAGCATTAGAAAGAAAATTGAAGGGAATTGGGTTCTGTGGAGTGGAGCTGAGCTGCAGATGATTCAACAGGGTCCGAGCCAGCAGTAACAAAAGCGCTCTCTGCTGGAGCAGCACAGCTGGAAAACCTGCTAACAGCCTTTACAGAGACACTTTAAAAAGAATAGGTTTTCAAGGGGGAAGCAGTTTTTCATTGCTACTGCCAAAGATCATGGTGACACAGCTGCCAGAGATACAGGTTCTTTACAAGGACCCAAGAGCCGTGCATAAATGTTCCTGAGAGAACAAGCCACTAATGTAAGCAAACCTTAGATCTTGTACAAACCCCACTATCCCTAACTATTATGTTTTGAACTAGTCCTTGCCATTACCAACCTTGTAATTGCATTAAATAATGCAACTCTGAATCATTTCAGACAATGTATAAGCTCTTAGTCTCACAGAATACAATTTTATCAATCCTAAGGAAGGGATTACCACAGAAAGTGATACATTTCTAGATCAGAAGCCTAACAGAGAAACTTTCTTGTGTGTGTAAAAACCCCATTCTTTAGGTCTTCATTAAGTAGTAGTGATCCTTTCTGCAACAGAAGTGAAATTAGTCTCTCACATTACCTGGCCTGGTTCCTCAGAACATCCCTCACCAGTGTCAGAGAAGCTACTTTTTAAACAAAACTGGACCATGTTCTGCTTCCAACAGAAAGACTCCCCAGGCACTTTTGCTGTTGCTGGCAAGGTTGTTTGTTTGGTGGTTTGGTTTGAGGAGAGTGTGTTAATCCTCCCCTGAGAAGTGCTGTGGTTTAGGTTTAAGTCCCCATTACAATTTCCTGGGGTTATCCTGTATTAATCCTGTATTTGTTTATGTATCAGTACATCTGCAGCAAGAAACACAGGGTGGGAGAAGTTATGGGAAGGGATGGAAAATCAGGGTTTGCTCCTTAGAACAAGTTGACTTTGTTAGAAGACAAGAAAATACAGAGTTCTTGTGCTGCTGCTCACAGCTACAGCAAAGCAAATACATCTTTGTCTTCTGAAGCTACCAAGACTAAAGCATTCTAAAGATGAAGACCACTTCATCTCCTAAATGAAGAGCCCTGATAAAATTATTTGATAAGGACTAAAAATGCTTATCTCCATTCATTGAATTCATTGCATTCTTACATCAATTGAGCTCCACAGGCACAGGCTTCCCTGAAAATTCCTGCTTTTTTCAGAAGTGCCCTGAAGAAAACAGTTCAAAGGACCCAGCAGCACAAACTCATTCCAATCTCTGCTGTGACTCTGCCTTCCAGCCCCAAACAATCTTTGCACATTTCTAACAGTGACACAAATTCTGTGGACTCCTCTGGAGATGATGTTCCTTTGGTCTGATACTCTCAGCATAAAGAACTTCAAGAAAACTGGATACTACATATATCATATGGTCTGAAAACAAAAGGAGCAATTGGCAGGATAACTTCCTGAGCTGCCCTGTGGAATAGCAAAAAATAAATGGACAAAAGCCTCCTTGGTCACAGCAGTCATGGGAATGCATCTTATCTCCAGAGCTGGTGACATTAACCTTCAGCTGTAACACTCTTCAAGGAGCACTGCACAAGCAAACACAACTACTGTAAAACCCAAAAATGCAGCTGGAGTACTTTGAGAAGCCCTACAGAGAGCTGGCACTCCACAAGCTTTGCCATGACAGTATCCCTCACCCTGCAGCTTGCTAGGACAGTGGCTGGTGTCTGGGTTTGCAATAGGAAAGGTGGAGCCCTCAGCTGTGTCAAATATCGCAATTTGGCCCCACAGCCTGTGAAAGTGGCAAGGAGCAGTTGCAGTCTGCAGGTAGACAAGGATCCAGAGAAAGCATTATCACACTGCCAAGGCTAGAATTGCATAACTCGTAACTTCTTAACAACTTCATATATTCACTGAAAATGAATACACCACAATTTCTATATATTGAGGTTAAAAAAAAATCTCTTAAAATCACTTAAAAATATTAACATCATATTAGCACATATGTACACAGAATCTGCTCTGCTAAAGTAAAGCTAGTCCAAGACAGAAGAAAAATAGAAAACAAAAATTTTTACATTAACAAATTTAATTACATTAATCTCTACTAGCAGGCACTAATCTCACTGCAGATTTTCTAAGGCACAGAATCTTTATCTGAAAATATACAGCAACCTTTTCTCCAATCCAGTACAAGCTGGTACCTTGTCATATACAGACCCAAAACCCATTCAGCAGCATACCACAAATGCAACATACACTGGTTAGCACTTTGAGAAGAATACCAACTGTTTGTACTGAAATAAATACAATTTGGCAGCAAAGACTCTATCACAGCTTTGTCATAATTTTTGTCCACATAAATATCCTGATTCTATTTTCTGTTTCAGGAAGAACACATTACATGCTTCAATTCTCCCTCCATCAGTTAGTCTCATGTTTCACTGATGAACATACCACAACATTAAAATAACTATAAAATATTAAACTCAGTTTTAGATCCATTTTTTTCAGTTTGTAGTTGTGTATTTATTTGAACAAAAAAGCCCTGAGGAATCTGTTAAGTCACATATCAGTGAATGGCATATAATACACAATTCATTGCTCCTATTCACCAAGCATGCAATGCAATATTTATACCACAGATGTTTTCAAATGTAGTTTTATTCCAGTGACTATTTGCAGTCTATACATATATTTAAAAACAACATTATGTGAACATATCACAGACCAGTACCTAAAAAATCTTTAGTATATACTCCTTTATAAAAGGTTTTGACACAATGGAAAAGTCAGTCCAGAAGAATGCACGTTACCAGGTTTCTTGATAAACAAAATACTGTGAAGCCCTGTAACCTGCACGAGCACAAGTATCCATGGCAATGAATCTTTCATCTAAATCCTTGTTTCAAATAAACAGGTTTAAATTTTGTTCAGTAAACAAGTTCTACCACAACACTGTCCATTTAATTTTGTGCTTTCCAAAAGGCAAGCACACTACAGAAATAAAATTCCCTACCCGAGAGACAAATGCAGTAAACACGTATTTGTTTCCCATTCCAGCAGAGGAATCCAAGTTCCTTGAAATTCTCATTATGTCTAAATCCAAAACACCCTGCTTATACCTTCTTCTTCTTCTTCTTCGCCTGTTCTCCAGACTCTACTTTACGTTTCTTAGCAGAAGCTGGTTCCTCGTCTTTTTCACCATCTTTAAATAAAAGAAAGAGTTAATCAAGATCAGCAAAGCCAGTTTTTTGTCTTAAACACCACCCTGTCTTAGAACAACTGACTTAACCACATCTGAGACGGCTGGAAAAAAGACACTGTAACATTAACTGACAACATCCTCATTTTTCGAATGCAGATCATATGTGTACAAAACAGGAATGGTTACTTCTTATCACTGCCACAAACCACTGCAGGTAACTGAAAAGAGGCTTTATGCTACTGTACAGTACCTGTTCTAAAAAAATTATTATTTGATTAGCTAACAGAAAAAGCTAAAAAATGACATTTTTGAAGCAGGAAATAATGTCAAGATCAATTAACATTTTACCTTCTTCCTTTGGATGAAGGCTGACTAAGAGAAATGCATAGACAGGGAAAACATAGAACACACGGAGAAAGACATAAAAACTGCTATTGAGAAAGAACACCCAGAACCAAAAAACAGGTAAGACAGCAAAAAAACCCCTTCTTTTGGAAAAGCTTTGTTCACAACTTTACCAATGAATGAAAGTATTGTTTTCTGAAAGCTCAGAATTTCTTCTTCTGGTTCTGTTCTCTTGGTTATTGCTATTCTCTTTCTCCAGCAATTAAAAACAAAAAAATCCACCCACTCATCAAACATCTCTTTACTACCTAAATTACCAATACAGCTTGTACCATCATAGAAAATGAAGAGGATAATAAATATTTTCTTCAGTAATCTGTCCCATGGACATCCTATTTGATTCCTCTTTTGGACCCCAAGTTTTGCAAACATTATAAAAATAATCTGACCTACATCTACAACTAAGGTCAACACCTTAGTGTAAAGCACCTGAAGCTTTTACACCACCTTCTGCTTTAGCAGCGCCACGAGTGAACCTGTTGGTTTCACAGAACTACAGTGCCACAGACTCTCACGCTTCCCTGCTACTGACAGAGGGGGAGAGGAGCAGAGGGGCAGCTCGAGGGTCTGTGCTGGATGCAGCAAAGCCAAAGCACCGGCCCTGCAGTGCCCCCAGCCCTGCGGCCAGGCTCTCTGCCGTGGGCAGCGGTGGAGCAGAAGCCGGCAGAGCTCCCTCGGGGCCCGGGGCCCAGGGCAGCCTCCCGCCCGCCCGCTGGGCTCCGGCAACGCCCGAGCCTCCCTCCGAGTGAGGCACAGCCGGCCCCAGCCAGGGCTCACCAGACTCCAGGGGCTCCTGCTCCTCGTCCGGCAGGAACTTGGCTTTGCCGGCCTGGCGGGGCGCGTCGTCGCCATTGTCCTCGTAGATGTTGGACCACTTGATGGCCATGTCGAGGGTGGGGGCCGGCGGCGGCGGCTTCTCGGGCGGGCTGTAGGTCTCCGGCGGGGGCACGGCGTTGCTCCTCCACACCTTGAACTCCCTGGGGGGCTGCGGGAGAGAGCAGAGCGCCCGTCACGGCGGCCCGGGGGGCCCGTGGCGGCCGCGGCGCCGCCTGGGTTCACCCCGCGCCCCCCGCACCTCCTCGGGCGCCCGCAGCACGCGGCTCTCCCAGTCGATCTCCTTGTTGAGCGGGTTGTAGAGGAAGGCGGGCGGCTGCGACACCCGACGGAAGAGCTCGTCGGGCGGCGGCAGCCGCGGCCGCCCCGGGGTGCCCCCCGAGGCCGCGGCGGCTCCCGCCGGGCGCTCGTCGGGCTGCGGCTCTTCGGGCTCCGAGTCAGAGCTGGAGCTGCCGTAGGCCGCGAAATAGCCCAGCGGGTCCTCCCCCTCCGCCGCCATGGCGGGGCCGCGCCTCGCACCGCCCGCGGAAACCGCGCCCGCGCCGAGGGTTCCGGCCCGCGGCTGCCAGGGCCCGGCCCGGGGCTGCGCGGGGCCGGCGGAGCGGAGCGGGAAACGGGGCCTGAGGGCTCCGCCACACCGGGGGCTTCCCTTCCAGTGACCAGAGAGCGAAAATCTGACACGAAACCGAGCCAGCCTTCATTTCTCCCTTTCCACACCTGCAGGCTAAGCGGAGGGAAAAAACCTTAATATCCGATCAGCGGCTAACCCAGGGCAGGCACAGCGCTGATCATCACTGGTCCCGGAGGTAGCTTTACCAAAACAGATTTTTCAAACTTGTTGGACCAAGTTTGTACTAGACCTCCCTTGTGATTGACTCATGCACACATTACTGCATCAGCTAAAACACTGGCGCTGCTCTAAGGGGACGGAGGGCAGGGCAGGTTCAGGGCGGGTATCAGAAAAGCTTTTTCACCCAGAGCGTGTTTGGGACGGGCTCCCCAGGGCAGCGGTCACAGCGCAGCCTGACGGAGCTCAGGAAGGACTTGGACAACACCCTCAGGCACAGGGTGCCACTCACCCTTGGGGATATCCTGTGCAGGGCTGGGAACTGGACTCCGGGATCTTCATGAGTCCCTTCCAACTCAGCATATTTCATGATTCTATGTTCAGATTACTTCTACTACCAGAAGCAGGATAAGATATGAGGAAGGGGTTTTGGTTGTACTATGATCACTTCCTTTACTGTAAAGATGCTAAACCATATCCAGCTGATCTCTCATAATCAATACCATGTCATTATTTTGAAGTAAGCCCTATACACTAAGTACAATGAAAACAGTTCCTGAAGTGAGACACCACAGTGCCTGCAGCATTTGCAAATCCTTTTTCAAGTCATGCTTCTCAGCACTCAAAGTTTTTGTTTCTCCCCTGCTATTAATAAAACTCTTAATTTAAGAATGAAATCGGTATGCGTGGTTGGAAGCAACTCTTCTCACATCCGTAGGAAGTTGAGCAATAGAGTCATTTGAAAAAAAGCAAGAATCAGGTTAGCAATAGTAGTCATGAACTGCAGAAACTACTTAAGCAGCAGAGCTGTTGATTTCACATGCATGTTTTCCTTACAGACTGCTCTTGAGTGCAGTCCTACAAGCACAGGCCTTTCACATTAAGTCACTCTTTCCACCAGACTTCTCTAAAAAGACAAGGAGAACAAAAGCCTCCTGCGCACACAAAACCAAAACCACACATCAAGGTAATGGCATCAACTGCTCTTGCAACCTGTACATCTTTAAAATGAGAGAGGCAGACAGAAAAACAGGCAATTGTACAAAAGAATTTATTCCAAAAGTTGTGATAAAAATACGTTTTAAAAATGCACATTATAGACATTTGGAAAGACAATACATTCACTCAAGGTCTCAGGTCTGCAGGCTCTGCTGGGAGTGGTCCCTGCCCACTGCACGGGACAGGACGGGGAGCAGCAAGGCAGCCTCCACCCTGAGCTGGTGCATTTTCTCTGTTAAGGCCAACCCTGCTCACTCTCTTCTCTTTACAAGAACCCAGGAAGGGACTCAAGCCTAAGCAGAGCTCTTTAAGTGGTTACACATTTAGACAAATCAGTTTCTAGACATCCCAAGTACAGGCAACTACAATTCAAGTTAATGGGAGAGGGAGTTCACCCTTATCCTTAATTTCTTAATAAAGAACAAAGTTTGGCTTGCATATTTAGGCACTTAATTTCCAGAGTGCCATCCCATCTAAGCAGTTCCACTGAAAAGCATTTTCACTGCCTGGACACTATATGATTGTAGATGTAGACAAGAAAAACAAGGATTTTTATAAACTTATCTTTCTCACGTGTAAGATGTTCATACACTCGGGATGGAGGGTAGTTGAACATTGCATTTTATTTTAATCTACTTCCAAAACAGAATAATTGTGAAGAACAATTTATAGAGACTATACTGAGGTCCTGCAGGTGGTCTGTCTCCACACAAGGAGAACAGTTTAGTAATATTGCCCTGGTGTGCACTGCAATGGCATTCCATGGCTGTACACACTATGAGAGCCAGAATAACTGAGGACCTTAAATACAAACCTACCCTTTGATATACTGAAAACATCCCACCCCTTTAAAGTGTATTACTGCAGAACACAGCTGTACACATGTCAAATTAAGAATCCACCAGATCATTTTGAAATTATTACAGGCACCTGCACAAAAGGTAGGCTACAATTCCAGTATGAGAGGAATACAGTGTGTTACATGGTGGCAAGAAATGAGAACCTTCCCATGTTGAAAAAGAATGCATTTGACTCTAAACAATTTGAAATATAAACCTGTCTGTCTGCTTTGAAGAGGAGGTATTTGAAGTGCCACATTTCCAAGAGTCCTTCAGGTACAGATACTTCTGTGTCACACAGCTTCTCCTCCACTTCCCTAGTGGGACAAAGCATACAAGCTTTGCTCCTTAATAGCATCCTACAATAATGCGTTCTTACAGCCCTCACAATGCCATTAGAGCAGTTTACATTCCTTTTCCAGTACTAAAGACAATTTATATTTAAAGTGCATCTCAAATCTGGAATCTTTAACTAATACACAAGAAGAATAGGCTGAGGGCTGCGGAAGTGTATTTGTGATACTGATGCCTCTTGATGTACCAGTAGGACAAAGTTCACACAAGGAAGAAACTCCTTGCTAATAAGCATGATTTGGCCAGATTTGTGAGGATTTCTGCAAGTGGAGCAGCACACATATACATGGAGAGCAGAATTTATCCTAGTGAGAAACATTTAACTTGGTAAATGAGTTTAAGCTTTTTGGTAAGTAAGCTTAAGCTTTTCGTTCAGATTTTTTTCCATATTCAGTACTTTTCCTAACCATGTTTCCCAGAAACATTAAGAAAAGTTGATTTGTTAGTTTCTGCAAAAAGAAAAAACCCATTTGTTCTGTAATTCCAACTAAAGTATCTGCTGGTGTGAAATCTTACACACTAAATGTGAAATCTTATACACACTGGTTTAAAAAACAAACGTTTGTTGCTGTAACACCACAGTATTTTGTACAAAGCTCCCTAAAAACAAAACAAACAAAAAAGTCAAGCAGCACCAGCATCACACAATTACAAAATTAAAACAGAAATTGCATAGATTATTTCCTCCAATTTTCCTAATAGTTTGAAAACATTTTTTAGCCTTTATGAGCCATCCCACAAAGTTTCAGTACCATTCAGAGGAACAGAGGAAAGTCTCTGCGTTCACTGTGGCTGAACAGAACGTGACCTTAAAGGCAAAAAGCAATTGTCACTTGAACTGGTGCATGGCTCCTGCTGCTCTGCCTGCAGCTCTGGGGGCAGAGGGGGCGCTCCAGGGTCCCCAGGCCCCGGGAGGGTGGCTGAGAAAACACTGCACTGTGAACTCCCCATCTCTGCAATTGGCAAATTCATTGAATGAAGAGACACAGCAGACACAAATGCGGCGGTGCTATAATCTTCTTCTGGGTGATGTATCTGGGTAAATTCTTTGTCTTTTGTTTTATCCAGGAAATTTGATTCATCAGAAAATGATCTAGAAAGATTATTTGTTCCTCCATACAGTGAGGTCATACAGGTGCTGCAGCTTAAACCTAAGACAAAAAACCAGATAGTGGATTTAATTACAGTATGAGGACATCTTAAACTGTGCTGTGATTTAATATCAGTAAGACTGTCAAAAATCAACTGTCCATATTTTCAACAGATTAACCCTTCATCTCACCTGTGACATCCAGAATTCCTGACAAATTAGAAAACAAACATGCAGGTTATGTAGGCTGATATGAATGGTTTCTCTGTACTCAGTACCAGATAGTGCTTGCAAAAACACACTGTAACTTAAAGCTCATTTTAGAAAGTCACTCTAGCCCTTTGGCCCAACTTTTTTTAGATTTTTCTCACTGTGTTCTTCAAACTTTTAAGAGCTTCACCTGCTGGTTCTGCTCCAACATGGACAGCATTCAAGGCTATTTTACCTGAGGCCAGAGCAAACCTCAGGCCCTTCATCTCTGTGGTTAGACCATACTTCTTCCTTCTTTATTCGCCTTTTGATGGGTGTGGAAGGGGAAGTAACACTTTTGGTGTAGAAAGCCTATACTTTCTTTCTCTGCCCTAAACTATGAGTGCACACAGTCACTTCAAGGTTTGGGTGTCAACAAAACCTGTAAGCCTGTATGGAAAAACACACACATGTATTTACAGTGTCTCCTTTAAGCTGTGGCAGTGAAGGCATGCAGGGGAACTCCCCTCAAGCTGCATTTGCTTGCACATCTGCTGAGACACAGTTTAACTAAACCAGAGCATCCTGCCCCTGCAGCAAACAGCTTGAAGAGAAATGCAAGATGGAACATAACCACCCATTTTTGAAAAGCAAAACTGAAATGTGGAGACAGATTCATCCATCATAACAATACAATAGGGGATTTTTTTGCTACTTGTTATTATGGTGGATGTTTCAGATAAAGCTAGGGTACATGCACCAGGATCTTAAACACAAACTGGTAACATTTCCAAACATGTTGTTCCAAATACCTGAGGAAGATTTTAGTTTTGGATTTTAATTTTGCAGACCCTCCAAATAAAACCTATGTCTTACACAACATTATTAAAAATTTGTTACCTTTAAGAGCTTCAAGCTTTTCATTTTTGACCTTCAGCACTACATCAGTTATCTTTTGTAACAGGAAGTTTTGTGTTCTTTCTCGCCTGATAGATTCAATCAGAGTATCTAGTCCCTTTGGATTTTCTGCTAAGTAGTCCAACAACTTCCCAGCTTTTTTCCTACTGGAAGATCGAGCAGAAATTTCTTCTGTGTCCTCCCTGGTGAGTATTTTCTTGGAGCGCAGGTAATCAAAGTGTCTCTCGGCTATGATCTTATCACACAGGTAAGGACGCATCCTTTCCAAAGCCTGAAAAGCAAAACAAACTGCTATGAGCCAACATTTCAAATCATTTAGGAGCCTGTAGTTGGAACCTATATGATTTTGATGCAGGTTAGCAAGAGATTTTTTAAGGCTGCTGCTGTGTTACTTAGTTGAGATTTTTCTCAGTGTAAAATTTTTTTTTTTAAACTGTTCCCTAATTATCACTTTCATTAACTCTTGGACTGAACTAAGGAGTTCCAATGCTTGTTAAGAAATACAGTGACAACTTATAGAAAATGTGACTACATAAGGTCTGAGGTTAGCACATTTCAAAATAGTCAAGTAAAAATGAAATTATAGCAAACAGCACTCACTTTGTCTACAGATACACCCATTTTCTCTGATCATCTGATTGCCACATTGAGGCACAATTCCAAAATACTGCAGTTACTGATGTTTTCTGTGCATTGAGCAAAAGTGGTCTCAAAGCAATAGCATAAATGTACTCACAGTTCAAAATGTTTGTAAATAAACATATTTATTTACAAAATTTAAGCCTATTTATTTATGCTATTGACAGGTTCAACAAATTACTGACATCCAAAACACATGCACTTTCATCCATAAATGTATGTACTCTCAACAACATTAGTGGCTGCTTTGTGTCCTTTGTAACCCTATTCCATTGTATGAGTGATTTTATATGGCTCACCCTTATCCTTCTCAGCTCTTAACTGCAAGACTCCAAACTTTATAACTCCTCCTCAAGTCAAGCTTGCCCAGACCAAGATGTCCTTGCCAGCTGTAGCTTCCTGAGGTGTGCTGTCCCCTGTCACACACAGTGCTAATGTGACACAGCACCCTGGCTTGCAGAGATCCCATCAAAGTTACCTGAACAGCTCTGAGAGAGCCGAGACTGTCATGAAGCCACAACATTTAAAATGTGACTGCAGAAGCTCTAAAGTCAGATTTATGGGACTGCATTTTGATGATAAAATGTTATTTGTTTCTACCTAAGGTTTCCATCCTTTCCCCTCCAAGTACTGTGGCAGGACCTGTAAGGTTAAGGGCTGAAGTGACTATCGTGCATTTCTGTGAGCTGCAGCCCTGGGTTCAGTCACTGACCCACACTAACACACCTGCCGTGTTACACCTACAGCATCTGACTCAAGTGGCTTTTATCCTTTTTTGGTGTAACTACCCAATATTGCAGTATTACCCTGTGGAAACGAGTACTAGCTTGAAAACATGTCTCACAGAACTATGACAAAGCATTTAAAGGAAATCACTTAAGCATAAAACTAGAAAGAAACAAAAACCAAACTGCAAGCAGTATTCACTGTATTTTAAAGAAATATTAAAAAATCCCACTGAATCAAACATAAGAGACTGTAAATTACAAACAGAACAATGGATAGGCAATCAATAAGTGACAAACTGTGATTTTACTTTTTTTTTAATTAAGCAATCACTTTTTCAGGTTGGTGAGTACATTGCTCCCCAGTCTCACGTGAAGATAAATTAATCCAGAACGAATCAGGATGAAGTCTTCCATCAGATTCCAGACATCAATGAATAAGTATAGGGGAAAACTCAAAAACTCAAGAAAATAAAGAACAATAAGTCTCAATAAAAAATCCCTAAATATACATAACGTAGAAATCCGCTTTTCTAACTAAGAGTTTTACAGGCACCAGGAGCAGCACACACCCTTTCAGCCAAGCTTTGGGTTCCACGTTACTCCCCCCGTTTGCTGCCTCCGGCGCAGGCACCGGGCGGCCCGAGCCCCGCAGCCCAAGCCCGCAGCGCGGCCCCGGCAGGGCGAGCGGGCGGCAGCGGCACACAGCACGGCCGGGCACGGCCCGGGGTACGCGGGTCATGATCAGCCTGGCTCCGGGAGAGCCCGGGGGGCAGAGCCGCGCTCGAGATTCGCCGCCGCCTTCCCGGACGCGCCACGGGCCGGGCCGGTCCCTCCCGCCGCCCCCGCGCCGCGTCCCTCGCCCGCTCCCACAGCGCTTCCGCTCCCCCGCCCGGGCCCCGCTCGCCGCTCCGCGCCCGGCCCGTGCGCCCAGTCCCGGGCCCGCCCGCCACTTACATCCTTCTTCACCTCCGCCATCTCGTCCTCCGTCAGCGGCCGCCCCGCGCCGCCCGAGCTCGACCACGACCCCGGGCCCTCCATGGCGGAACCCTCGGCGGCGCCGCTGGGGAAACCCGCGCGGGGCGGTGCTTCCTCCCGGGCCCCGCCCCCGCCAATGGGCGCTCAGAGCCGGCGCTCCGCCCCGCCCCCAGCGGTACAGCCCGCGGCCCCGCCCCAGCTCGGCCCCGCCCCGCCCCTGCCCGGCCAATGGGCGCTCAGGAGCCGCGCTCCGCCCCGGCCCCGCCCAGTGGCGCGTGCGCGGGGCAGTGCCGGGGCTTGAGGGCGGGCGCGGCTCGCTGGGCGCGGGGGCTGCGCCGCCGGGACTGGGGCTGGAGCCGGAGCCGCCCCTGACCCCGCCGGGCCTCCCGGGACCTGTGGCAGCCCCTCCGCTAAAGCGGCTGGAGCGTGCGGAGCGGTGCCGGGGCCGCGGCTCGTGTGGTGCTGGCGGTGTTCCAAAGCCCCTCCGTGCACTGGGTCGTGCTCCAAGGCAGCAGCAGAGGGAGCCGCGGCCCCGCCGGCACACGGCGCTGCCGCCCCAGGGAAAGGGAGCGCTGAACTGCGGCAATCGGGGCTCTGGCAGCTGGCACGGGTGGAACTCGGGCTGTTTATGCACTCCTAAAATTGTCCTTTCAACAGATAAACATGAACATAAGTAGAAGCGATCAACACTGAGGTTTGCTGTCAGTAAGGAAAACCTGCCAGTTTTATGGTAATTTTACAATTTTGCAAAGTCTTTGATTGACATGCTTTGTTAATGCAATAGTACTTAAAGTATTAATTATTAATTATGACAGTATCTGTTTTACAGTGCTAGCAGTCCCAGCTTTAAAATAAACACGAAGATCTTGCCCAGAACACGTGAAAAGTAAAGGATTAGGCACCTGGTGAGAGGGCTGGTCTCTGCAGAGCTGGGTGTAAAATCAGGGCCAATCCCCAAACTGCTGCCAGCCAGCTCCGCTCCCCGCCACTGCTGTGAGGGCCTCTCTGGCCAGTGCCAACTCTCAGGCTCACCTTCCCCTCACAGCCCTGGCTGCTGCTCATCTGGGGGCACACCTGCTCACAGCCCACGGCCTCCTGGTATTCCCACCCCAAGAAGCCTTTCTTTGCTGTAGTGCATTTAAGTTTCTCAAAGCTGTGTATCTCTGCAAAGTAACCTATTCATCTCCCATTTTCCTGCTCAGAGAGCTGCAGGGCTGACCATTTTTTCCCAAGTTCAAGTGCCTACATTGATCCTCCCCAATCTGTGCTATGCACCCAAAATACATGGAAAGCTTTCAGCTTCTCTGATGCTTCCAAGAGAACTGATTGTGGCACTTCTGAAACAGAGCCAGGCATGTTCCCAGCCCCTGACTCCCACTCCTGTTTATTATATCACATGCCTTTCAGCTCTTCCTCTTCAAGGTGAGTTACATTGTGGACTTTGCTGGCTCCATACAGCACTGCTGATAAAAACATCTCTCATGCATTCTGGATTTAGAGTATTTGTTAATAACCTTGCTCAGCAAGAGGTGCAGTTCAAAGCCATGTGATGTCTGGAGGGTTAGGCTGCTGATTCCTGAGCCGTGTAGGAGACAAACTGGAATGATTTCACTTCAGCAGTCAGGAAGAGAGCATGTGGTTAGCAAATACAAGAGCAGAATATATTTTGGCTGACTTAATGCCAAAACACCCTACTAGGATTTAATGGTGCAGGCAGCAGGAAGAAGGCTTCTCTTTGCACAAAACTCATTTAATCATTGCCATTAAGAAACAAATTCAGGTAAATTGGTACCAACTCTCTCCTGTTGACATGTAAATGAAGTAGTTTAAAATACTAATTGCATCACACTAAATGTATTCACATTAGACACAGCACTGATTTAAACACATTAGTTAAAAATCATATTTTTAACCAATGTTGTAAAATCAGTATGAAGGCTGTGTTTAAGATCCTTTGTCCCTGCTTCTCTGGAAGGAGAATAATAGATGATGGTTTATTTCAAGTCCTATAATACTAGCAAAATACAGTTTGAAAGTAATGTAATTATTTTGCTACAGTTTATTAAGGAATTCCTACTCTGTTAAATTATCTTGGTTTTCTTAAAAAGCTGGAAGAACAGCACTGAGGCCTTGAACCAGCGACTCCCGGGCTGCCAGGAGATGGCACTGATGGCCCACGAGCCCTTGCACACACGGAGCCCAGAGTCACTGCAGGGTCACCCTGCTCTGGATCCCAGCATTTACCCTGCTGGCATTGCAGCCCCAGGAGCAGCCTGCAGCACACCACAGGAGGTATTCAGATATAACACATGCAGTTCTCTGCCAGGTTACCTCAAAGCATTGTCTGCAGTGCAGTTGCCTCTCCTGAGATTGTGGGGGAGAAAAGACACAAGAGCTGTGTGAGTAATTTAACCATAATGGAATGCCACTAAACCTTTGCAGTTTCACCTTTTGTAAGTTACAGTAAATGCAGGCACTGCAGAGAATCATACTGTACTATCATAACATCTGTTTTGTTACCTTGGACAGCAATAAAATTAACCATGACCACTCACAGGCTGTATCTCCTCTCTACACATTATAATTTTAGACTACATTTAAGAGTAATTTGTTTTTAAAGAGTCAAGATTTCCTCTAACAGAATTAAGGGTTTTAGAGCTAATGTCTATAATTGGCTTTACTTCTAGGTATGAAATAAACTTGGAAATAAAGACAGCATGAAACACTATCAAATTAAATACATAAACTTTCAGTTCCAAAAGAAGAAGCATGAACTACACAGGGTAGGGTACAACTGACACTTTATTCCTTCATGATGGAGATATATAGTATTGAAACTGCAAGAATCACAAAAAAAAAATTAAATCAAAGTGCAAACCTCTATTAGAACTGATTATGGAATGTATTGATGTTTTTGGCACAAAAAGTGGGGAATTATATACTGCAACAAGATTAAGTTTAATGAATGTAATGCTTCTGTGCTCAGTAGTCACATTTGTGCACTGCAGAACAATACAAAGTAAAACAGTGACTAACACGATTCACATACAACTCCATACAATTTACATCACAGTCCAGTTAAAACTTCTCTGAAATACATGAGGTCCACTGATACTTTGTTCACAATCACTTAACAATTACCATTGTTTAAGCAGGCTTATCTTTTCAGCTTCCTTATTGATAAAAGCAAAAATAGACAATTTTAAATAGTAAATTATCTTCCTCAAATGGTTCCATGTGGATGTTGATGTTTTCTATTAATTTGGCTCTGACTTCATTGATAAAACATATATGAAGCTGAACAAAATCAAAAGCTTTTTTTCCCCATATTTTCCAATTTGCTGTGAACAAACAGCATTCTGTATACTGGCTTTTTGTTTCCAAAACTGGACATAGTGGTGCCTATGAGCTCTATTCCTATCACATGGAAATCACCAAAAAAAAAATCAGAGCATAGCTTCACACAGTGGCATCTATTTAAAACTGAATATTAGCATGGTAAACACAAGAATACATAAATGGAAGAATTCAAGTTTATCTCATAAGGTACAGTATGCATTCACATTTTCATTACAGAGAGAGACACTGTATTCACATTCTGTTGAAGAAAGAAACCCACATATCACAGACTCTCAGCAAAGATAACATCCATGAAATACCTATAATGCACATTCTGGCTCTTTCAATTCAACTGAGCTAAACTGATTGCTGAAAGGAAAAATCCTTTGATGAGTAATTCAAGACCCATTGCTGAGCTGTTACCACAAGAACTTCAGTATGGGTCTGCTCTGTCATACAGCCTGACAGTTGTTATCAAAGAGTTTTATGTGGGCAGCTATCAGTGTTCAGTGTCTCAGCTCCTTTTTTGGTTTGGGATTTTATTTTATTATTTATATTAATCAAGGATGATGGTTTACATCAGGCATCTGAGAAATGTTCTGGTGACAAAATGTACAGGACATTCATTAGATGCACATGTGTCACTGCAGAAATGTCCTCACAACTGAATTCTTTGTTTGGGCAAAAGAAAAATAAACAGCAAACAGCAAGAACAAGAAGCATTTGGCATGATTTTAGTTCTTAGTACCATACTGCAAATACATAAACTGAAGTGTTCGTAATATTTTTTTTTCTAATGCCAGAATAAAGATTAACAGGAGAAGCTGTGAGGTGAGGGTGATCCCCCTAACCAGCTTAGGTAACTTTTGGCATCAGACTAAGATGTAATTTAGAGCATCTATGTTAAGAGGCTGTGATTCCTACTGAGGCCAAGAGAGAGAAAGCAGGTGTGGTTTTAGAGCACCTCAGTTTTGTGCCTGAAGTCAGACAGTTTGAATACAACAACTGAAGGAATTCAGATCCCTCAGCTGCTCCCTTGCTTTCTGTATACCAAAATGCAGCCCTGAAGCCAAAGTAATCTAAATGGCAAAAGGTGAAAAACCAAACTCTCTGTCTATACAGCTGTTTCTCAGCTCTGAAATCCCAACTCCTCCTCTCCCTCCCCTAGGGAATCAGAGGAATTCATTGTCACACATTCTATGGCTTTCAAGGACACAGGGTGACAGCACTGTCACCAGAAATGGTTCTTTTTTTCTGGAGAAATCTTAAAAAGAGGAGTCACCCTTCTTACCCTCTGAATCTACAGCTCCTGCTGACTGTCATCCTTCTGGCTCAAAAGAAGTTGCTCAGACCCAAAGCAGATCCCTCAGTTTTTCCTCTCTCCTGGCACCTACTCAAGGAGGGAGTGAGTTTAGGATAGTCCATCATGGCTTGGGATACTGTGGAGTGAACAGTGAAGAAGAAGTGAAGAGAAAGACTCAAGTAAGAACTGAGGCAGGAAGGTAAAATCACTTGGGATTAAATGAGAAAAGTGCTCATCATGCCTTGATGAGCAAACTAGAAATGGGAGTCTGAGGAAGGAGACAGGTGAGAGGTGAGAGAGGGTGGAGGAAGAAAAAACCAAAACCAACACTATAGAAATATTTCACAATAAATAAAATAGAAATCCTACAGCCTAACTCTCCCAGTGTAGCTGGATGCTCTGGCTCCCTAGCAAGAGGAGGGAAGAGGGACTGAAGGACATGGATGGGGGCCAGGGACAAATGGACAAGTCAGGATGGGGGGGCTGTTTCAGCTTTGACAGCTCCCACAGCTGCACAGGTTTTTAACAGAGCACAGCTTGCCTTTAGGAGCTCACAGCTCAACACTGCAGGGCCACTTTTTGGCACAAAATCTGTCTAATGTCAGGTTATTTTGAAATGTGTGATACTTTATCAAATATTTAAAAAGCACCAAGGGAAGGCAGAAAAAGATTCCCCACTGCAACATTTACATCCTGAGAGCCTGATCACCTGGCTCAGGTTTAAATGATGGTGCATGGGAATGGAAGAGACAAAGAGGGAACATTAGGCTCACCCTTTGGGACAGGAAAGCCATAAATAGGAAACCCCCCCACTTGCTGTTTGGCTGGCTGAAGAACTTCCTTAGGGCCATGTTCTTTACACATACACTATATTCACTCATCACTGCTCTCTTCCCCATGATACTTTGTGTCATCACAGCAAACAGAGCACGCAGGAAGCATCAGGTGTACTCCGGCAGCTGCCAGGAGGTTTTCCTCTCATTACCACTGAGATGCAGTGAGATGTGCCAGAGAGAACCTACAAGTATGAGTACTTGTGTTTCCTCCCTTATGGCTGCACAAAACAGGTTTCCAAAGGGTAGCCCAGTGGGCATCTGGTTAATTCTGTTTGCTTTCCTGCAGACCACATTGCCCAAGCCCCTTCACTCACTTCCTACTGTACCTCAGCAACACACCACAAGTGGTTCAGGAAAGGTGGAGGAGATGTCTAGGAAGCTGATAACATGTTCAGACTATTTGTCAGTCTCTGGAGAGTTCCCACTGCTGCCTCTGTTTGGGAATTTCTCCCATCCTTAGTTTACAAATGATTTAACAAGAAGCATGTGAATACAATGGCGTGTGCTTCACTTTGCAGTGGCAAAAAAAAAAAAAAGCCATGACTCAGTGGGTAAACATGTTGAGGAATTTGCTACAAAAATTATATTTGTCTTAACTGAATACCACTGTGAATATTCATGCCACTAAAAAAATATAAGATGTTATTGTTCCAAGGAAAACTGTCCCAAGGGCAGATAAAGAAAAAAATTACAATCTTCCAGGAAAAAATAGTTTCCCTTATTCATGGGCATAATCCAGGAATAGCTGTCCTTCAACTCCTTCTATCACCCTTTTCTTTTGAATTTTGCTAGTAAGTGGCCTCCAAATGAAGAGAAAACAGAAAGGAGAAACAAATTTTAAGATGTAAACAAAGAGATTTAACTCCCCCATACTTTAGATTTCTTTTGCATCTCTGCATTTAATTTTTGTGGTCCAGAGGCTTCCTAGGATCTGGCCTTTTAAAAAAACAACTCTCCCATTCTCACCACATTGAAAGTCATGGTCTTATCAGGAAACTGGAACCTGAATTGCAGGAGACAACTTGTGTGGCTGCACTACTCTCTCCTTCTGTCATTCAGGTTTCCCAGGCAGGCATTGCCCTTGGACGCTCCCATCAGAGGAAGCTTTTCCAAAGCTGGTCCCTGGTGTCTGAAATGCATTCCAGCCACAACTCTGCCCAGCAGCAGCAGCAGCACTGTGATGTGGCCAGGACAGTGAGCACAATCCACTGCCCAGTGTCCCAGCTAAGCTTCCCTACCACACAAGGTTCATGAGCCCACTGAGTTTTCTTCAGTCCCCCTAATACTTTGCACCACTGAAAGTAGGAGACTGTGGAAGGAAAAACACATGTAGAGCAGGGAAGCAAGAGAAAAGAAGACAGAAGAGAACAGTGTAAAGACAATAGAGGTGCTTGAAATATTGAGAATTAGCCAGGTTTCATGAAATTTTCACACAGATATGTTAAATCACTAAAGCTAAGGGTTAGCCATTATAATTGTCTTCTGCTAGCCCATGGGACTAACTTACTTCAGAGTTATGTGCTCCCAACAAACCCTACATCCACCTTAAATACCATCTGCAAGGACATAATAAAAATCACAATGCAAAAAATCTGTAAACAAGGGTTAGTAGCACAGTGGTACAGTAGATTGTCAATAAAAACAATAAAAGTGTGGATACAGATTCGTCTACCTTGTGTGTAACATTATTGCCAGTTACAAGGGAGGGACTCTGTAAACTCATCATTCTGAAGCTTTGTTAATAAGCACAGAGCAACAGGTGAGTGACCCATCTACTTTGGCCAGTTCTGTGGCAGCTATTGGGATCAGCATGTGGTCCTTCAGCTTTTCAAATACCTGTTCAGGAAAAAAAAAAAAAGTAAGGGAAAAATCATTACATTTACACCTCTGTTTTCCCCTTTCTCTAAGTATTTACAGAACATGGATTTGCCAGCAGGTGCCAAGCCATCCCAACACTGTTAATCAACAGGAATGTCCACGGTGCGCGTGTGTCGCTACAGGACACAAAACAATACAAGTGCACACACTGCTGCTCTCAAGGTGAAGAAAAGGGAAGTTTATTTTTTGACTCCGACATTTATAGTTTTCCAAAAGTGACAGTGGATTGGAGAGTGAAAGTGCCACCTCTCCAATGACACTGCACAAACCAACAGTCCATCAAATTCCTCCTCCTCCATAAAAGAATGCAAAACAATAAGTTATTTACAGAAAGCGTGTGAGAAAGTTTGCTACAAGAATGTAAACATCAGAAGGCCTAGAAAATCTTTAAAAATCAGGGTGGCACACGTGGCCCTCTGGCTGTGGCACTCACGGCACCCCATCCCTGCAGCAGGGAGCTGCTGGGCCTGGCTGGGGGCGCTCACCTTGGCACTGTCCGGGAACTCCTCGGGGGCGCGGTGCAGCAGCACGTGGCCCTTGCTGGGCACGTTCAGGTAGATGCAGTTTGCGGCCGCGTCATCAGGCACTGTCAGCTTGTCGTAGCGGTGGTCGCTCATCTGCTGCATGGTCTGCCAGGAGACAAAGGGCAGCTATTGACATCAAACACGTGAGCAGCCCCAAAGTAATGGGAGAACAGAATCTTCAGAAATAGCTAATTGTGATTGCCAAGGCAGTCAAGGGCCATTTTGCTATGCAGCAAGTACAGATATTTCCTTTTATCTCTGCCTTTATGGAAGAATCTACTAAACCTAACTGAAAAGAGCCATAGAAAACCTTTGTGCAATGGTTCCTGCAAGCAGCAGGATTAAGCAGGGCACTTGGTAAGAATCCTCTGTGGGGTCTTTTCCTCAAGGATTGCACACTGAGTATGCAAAACTGCTCCTGACACTGATTGAGACTCTAGGTGCTCAGCACCTATTAAAAAAAAGCAACCATTGTTCAGTATTTATGTAATGAGTATGAATTAAACCAAACAGGACAGGAATGGTTCCCAGCTTGGATATCAGCCCAATCTTAATTCTTTTCAAGGACCTCTGTTCTGCCTTGCAGGCAGTTACTCTTTCACTAAGCACCTGTGCTGGGGGGTGAGCAGGCACGTCTGCCTAATCCTCGTTCCCAGGGGGACAGCAGGACAGCACAATGCCTGCCTTGCACAGGAGAGCTGCTGGCCTGCAGAGGTTTGGGTATAAATACACAAATGTAGACCCTGGCTAGCTGGAATTTCAGAGACAGAGACTCAGGACACAACAAGCATGCAATACCATGTTTTGGATCAGATCCATTTTAGTAAGGATGGGAAAAGCCTGAAGACAAGATGCCTGATTCCCAGTTGTAGCATTTCAGCTTTACATCAGCTTCAGCCTCACAGAGACCAAGAATAACACAGAACTGAACAAGACTCAAAGTCCAAAACTTTGGTCCTACTGAAAGCCTAAGCAAACTGCAGGTGTTTCCATTTCTCCTCCAGCCCACCTGTGTTCCCACATACATGCAAAGATGCAAACAGAAAGAAAAAGCTTTTTTCAGCTTAAAATATTCACATTAATAGTATCTTTAGAAAAACCCGGTCTTTTGTTAACAACATTTTTCAACTAAATTCCCTTCTCAGGGAGAACCCAGAGATTTATATCACACAGCAGAAAGCAGACTTCAATTTTAGGCACAGTTAAGTTTGCCATTAAGTTGCTTCTAAGGTCATTCATCTGTACTACTTCTCATTCATTAAAGAAATACTGCTAAGGAAATGTAGCTGATTCATAACAAGGTCTACACAACATACTGGGAAGCAACAAAGAACTCATGTTTGCCCACACCTATGGTAAGTAATTCCTTTGTAGGTCCACATTTTTCATGTTCTAGCCTGAGTCATCCACATCCCGTGGAGAACATGAAACTCTCAACAAAGAATGCCATGCATTCTTGAGGAAGTGTTATCAGATTGTCATTTCTTGTTCCTTCTCATGTTATGAAACTCTCCCAAGTTCCCAAGGACACATCTACCTCCTTAAAAGGTTAATGTGTTTCTCTGGGCAAAAATCCTTGCACCTTTACTTCACCAGATGTAATTTTGTATTTTCGTATGCTTAGCACAGTTGATTTTCTTTTTTATAATTTTGTTTCTGTTATGTTGCCAGGATGAGTTTTATTCTGTTTCTTTGATGTTGCAGATGTCCTGCACCTAGTGTGGCTCTTCTACCTGGAAACCAGAGCCTCCACCTGCAGCTTCCCTTTTCCTTCCTATACAATGTTTTTAAGTCCTGACTAAGGAAACATTCATTCAATCTGCACTAAAATACATGTATCAGGAGAAGAAAAGCCACTATGCCTGGATTTTACTAAGCTCCTAAGCAGCTGCTCTTTCTCCACTCCTTGTTGAAAACAGAATTCTGGTACTGTAGGTTTTTGTAGGAACATCAGAAATACATTGTGAATCTCTGTGAAATGTTTCCATATGAAATTATGAAAGAATTCTTAAGCAGAAGGGTAAAGACAAGTCTCCCATTCATTTGCTTCTGCAAAATGCTGAAGTGGGAAGTACACCAGCAAGCAGATAAAGGACAAGTGGCAGGGCCCTAGTGCCCCAAGGACCAGCTTTGGGATCCTGGGAAATGATGCCAAGGGCACATTAAAAGGATTGGTCTCAGTATTAAAAAGCACACAAACGGTGGTGGAATCAGTTCAGAAACAAATCAGAAAACCTGAGCGAGAAAGCGAGACAAAGCAGCACAGGAGTTTGAGGACACAGCTGTGATAGTGGGACTGGGATCTCAGCTAGCTGGAACAGCACCACAAGAAAGCTTTTATTACTAACTGGAGGTTTGACAACACAAGATTACTCTCTTCCTCAGCTCTTAAGATAAAAAGGAAATCATATTTGCAAGCTTTCATCGCTGTTATAACTATGCCTGACTGTTGCAGTAAAATTTCAAAAACCACTTACTTGAGAGAGTGCCCAGGCAATAACACCCCAACCTGCCCCACAGGGAGGCTGTGGATGCAGCAGAAATGCACCAACACGACACAATCAGGGCACTTTGCAGACCCATGTGGTTTTCTGTATTTCTATTATGTGAAGTCATTAAGCACATGTGCCTGGCCAGATTGACTCCAGGGCAGAGAAAAGGAGATAAAAGCAAGGTCCTTTGATTGTATTTTCTATCAGATACATCCCAAAATATGATGCATTTATATACAGAGGGCTGGCTTTCTGTGCACAAACGTTGTACAACCAGCTATGTTAAGAGCCAGGCATTTCCCGCGTGCCTCGTTTTTCTGGGAATTTTCCTCAGCCTAAAGAGGGTAATTTTCACTGCACATTCTCTCAGCCCTTAGTCATGCTTTCCTTATGTTGAAGTCATCCACATAGCCTAAAATGCCTTCTCTATAGTTTTTACAGTGTGTCCTCAGACAACTGAGGTAATGGATAAGCTAAATAACCCTAACTATGAAGCAGCATTATACATGAAGGAAAAAGTGTATGTGTGACATTATCTCTGACAGAACTTAAGATGACTGCATGCACTTTTAAAAGAGGCCAAGCCTAGCTACAAATGTTCCCCCCTCCATGAGGAAGGCCCCAGTCTGAGCCCTGCTGCCTGCTCACTCTGGGACCTACTCACATCCAGATTGCTGCAGGACAGAGAGCGACCAAACCCACCGGCAATGCACATTTTTATCCCCAACTCCCCACAAGCAGAACCAAACACACACTGAGTGTTCCTCTTGCTAACAGGGCATTGAGCACCACACTTAAATTGCCTGTGTGATGCTGACAGAGAAGCCCAGATTTCCAGGGTTTGATGTTTGTATTGATCAGCCACTGTTTTCCTGACTGTCAACACTTAAAAGAAAAATCAAACCTAAGCCCAAATGGAGCTGCACCCTTGGGATCATTCCCCCACCAGCTTTCAGCTATCTTTTCTTAAATCCTTCAAGTCAAAGTATTCTTAAAAGAAAACTAGTCATGTCAAACTATTTAAGATAATTCTTCCATCCCACCTCTTTTCTTTCTTTCCAAGCACATTAAACTTCAGCCCATTTGACACTGATGCTTAAACAACTTTTGGCCTGGGATCCAAGAGAATGAAAGGTGTGAGAAAAGATTACACTATGTCAAGGTTTCACCTACAATGACAAAAATGAAGTATTTTTATGGTGCAGGGCAACTAAAACTGCTGAGAAGAATAACAGAAATAGGCTGGATGGGTGTTTGGAAGGTCAACATGTTTCTTTTCTCACTTGTCTGGGAACAGTGTCAGGCTATGTCATCATGCAGCAAAGGCAAAAGATGAGGACAGGCACCTGACCAGTCCACTGCCATATGGAGGGACAGCTGAGAAAGGTAAATTAGTGCTTGCAAATGGAAAATACTGCTGATTGCCAAATCTACTTTTAAAAATTCTCACAACATCCAGAAGAGCTTTTTTTTAGTGCTGCATGGTAGGGTGTCTCCAGTCTCAGGTGAGAGGTACCCACTTTTGCATCCCAACATAGGGAGTGGAGGTGACCAAGATCTGGCGCATGGTTTCCAGGACCTCAACTCATCAGCTGTCATACAGAGTGATACCAGCTGCACATCACTTTACACTGAAACCAAAATTCATTCACTGATTTATTGCCCTGACTGCCCTTTGAGTTTCTTCCTCATTTCTTCATATTTAGAGAAACAACTGGCATGGAGACAGAAAGCAGCAGCCTTTGGGTTCAACACCACAAAGTGCAGGACAGAGTGGAGCTGATGAGCTGTGCCACAGTGCCATGTGCCTCGTACAGGACTCAGCAACTTCTCACAGTTTTCTTAAACAAAGCAGTGACCATGAAACCCTTGGCTAGGCTGGCCAGAGGGGACAGAAGAGCAGAGCTGGAAAAGCCAGCAACCTTGCTGTAATGTCAAGATCTATCAGGAGTGTCCCCCCTGACACGCAGACAGGCAGAAGAGACAACAGCGTAGCAGACTCAGTAGGAAGGGGCCATCACAGCCACTGTGAGCAGCATAAATCAAAGGAGAATGATCTAAGCCTTCTTGTCAGGCACTGAGAAGTCTGATAGGGATCCAGGACAGGACAGCCCAGACCTACAGACACAAACCACATGAGGATCTCTGTGAAGCCAGCAGTGCCCTGGGCTGCCATGGTCAGCACGCCAGATTTCTCAGTCCATCCACGGCCAGAGTGTTGCTTTCATTTCCGCCCAACACCCACGGTCCCAGCAGCTGGGCTTTGGGCTTTGCCTCCCTGCTGCACCCTCCCAGTCATGTTTTCCAGAAGGAAGAGTTCTTACAAGCAGCCTCTCCCACTCTGCTCCTCGGCTTTTCCTGGCACAGGACACCTTTTGCATCACCACAGATGCGATGGGCACCGCGTGTCATTGGCGTGCACACCTGCACTGCTGTGTCCCCCTGAGCCACCATCCCTCATGGCCACACTGTCCCCTGCCTGCCAGCTCTGCCAAGGACCATGCAAAGGGAAACTATGGCTGAGAAGGAGCAAAGGAAGCAGATTACGTGGGCTGTTGTTCTCAGTGGAGGAGGCAGGAGCCTTCCGACGAACATCCTGTCGTTTGGAACAGGAACCCAGGGAGAGAATGGTCAAAGGGAAAAAAAAGAAGCAAAGAACAGAAACATGAGTCCCCATGTACGCACAGCACATGACATCTCCCCAGTCAGCCTCTGACCCAGCTCCTGTGCCTGACAGCCTTACTGGCGAGGAAAAACATGCACTGAAAGGGACACTTTCCTCACCCTTTAAAAACCAACAAACAAACAAAACTGATTCATAAATAACCTCTAGTATATAAATATATACTTTTGAATCTTTATATTCCAAAGACACTCCTGCACATATGCAAACTGAACAGCACTAACACTCAGATAAGTGCAGTGGCTATTACATCATCTAAAATTAATTCAAAGTAAAACACAATGGGTTGACTTTTTAAGGTAGGAGGTCATCTGGCACTCAGTGACGACCTACATCCTCTGAGATGGTAGGTACCCCTAATTCATAAAGTAATGAAGAATCCGAAGGAGATAAAGGAAAGTACATAGAATTTTATAAGTTGATTCATGTATTGATTGATTATAAATTGATTAATTTTCCTGTCTACAAGGCTGAGAGAACCAAAGTCTCATTTTTTAATGTTTAGCTTAAAGGGGAAAGTTCCCAACACTTCTTTGTATTTCACTAAACTTTCTTTGTTCCCACATTACAAAAAAGTCAGCATTCATCTGCACTTTCTGCTAATTCCCTACCTGATGTCATCTTCTTTGGGTTATTAATATTAGTAATGATTTCCACAGCAACCCATTGTGATAGCATAAATAGAGGATTATGACTTCATGTGGGGAATAAGCAGAGGCACAAATGATGAATTCTTAAGGAAGAAGAGATAATGTTTTCATGCGAACTTGTGCATTACTAGAAAAGACAGTTGCTAGACAGACAATAGGAAAAGCAGAGCCTTTTCCTGCTGCATGGCAGTACAGACTGTTTTCTAAGAACACCAGAGAGATGAAGTTGTTCCTTAGGTGTCTGGAGGCATTTCTGTGGCAGAGCTGGGAACCCCTCTGCTTTATCCAGGCACTATAACCCTGCTGTCATGCAGAGAAACACTACTCAGCTCTTCAAAAGCTGGCACATTGCAGACACTTCAGTTACACAAGATGGAGTAAGAACAAAAGGCATTTAATCAAAGGAATGGGGGCAACTGCCAATACGAGAACAACTCCTTGTGCTCGAGTCTTTAAAAGCTCTGCTCTGATCACAGCTTGGACAGAGACCAAGGGCATAGCTACCCAAAAGACACTCCTTTCTATATCATCCTTAAGATGTGGTTTTGATAAGCCTCCCCTGATCACTGTCAAAACAGCTGCATTATCAATAGCATCCCCCAAGGAATAATTTAGGGGAAGAATGAGCAGCTCCACTCCCAACAGAAGATACTGGATGAGAGAGTCAAGAACAAGGCAGGACCATCATGTCCTGAAAGCAGGAGGAAAAAAGAGAGGTATATTGCTAAAGTCATGGCATTGCACTACTGCAGATATTCCAACAGAGTCCTGACCATAAAGAAATCCCATTGAATAATGAGGCTGGACTCAAGATACCAAGGACCAGCATCAAAGTGCAGATGTGACCACTGCTCTGGGTCCTGCTGGGACAAGTCTGTCAGGGGACACGAGGGGTTACTCTATCAGCTGCATCACCTGCTCTGTCTTGCACCCTGACTGGCAGTGCTGCTAAGTCCTGAATGTGCCACAGCCACACTGCCTCTGAATTAGCACCCACTCTCTCAAGTGACCAACTGAAATCCCAGATGTTTCACATGCCACTCCCTTATTCCAGATCTCAGATGAAACAGGCCAGACTCAGCTGACTGCAGGGCTGAGCCCAGGCCATATGGAGGGATGAGTGCCCTCCCTGCCAAGATCCATCAGCATTCCTCCCTCACCCTGCATCACCCCAGAGCAGTGCATGCACACCAAGCTCTCCCTGCCAGTCCTGTGGCGACACCCCAGGGCTGCTCCTTTGGTCAATGCCTGCTACCAGAGCCTACCCAAAGGACAGACTCATTTCTCAATGGTGAGATGACAATCTTTTTAGTAGGAACTTGCTACAGATACAATCCACACTGCTGGCAAGGGAATAGTTGAGCTTGTCAAAGCCAGGAACAACATGTGTGACCCTCAAATGCTTTGGGATTACTACTGGATAATCCAAAGAGTGACAGAGATGGTCTGATCAAGGACTGTGTCCACAATCATCTGCTGCTGTCCAATCTTCACTCATCACAAAGTGGAGGGAAATTGTGCTCTGTATCAACCAATACAAACGGCCACAAATGTGCCTCTTCTGGATTTGGTATAGAGCAAGAGAATGCAGAAAGGAGTGTGCAACAGATGCTGTGTCACAGCTCCCATTGTCACCTTGCCTAGCTTTTGCCTTTGCTGCTGGAACCTGAACTGGATTATGTCCTGGGCCAGTTGCTGCTATTCTGCTGTCCCAACAAGACCCCAGGGCTGTGTCCCTTGTTGGAGAAAAAGTGGTGCAGGGTGCTCACCTGCAGCACTGCCTCATCAACTCCCTACACCGGGACTGGCACTGTCACAGCCCAAATCTGTCCTCATTCACGTCCACAGGAAAGGTCAGCAACTCTGGCAGTGCCTGATCAGGGCCCAAAGGTGACATGTTTACAGGAAACCCTGCCTTCTCCAAGGGACCTGAGAAATAATCCCAGGCTTCATCCTCTCAACAGCCATGGCTGATGTTCAAATGTGGAATTACATGTATGGAATTATAAACAGGTTTAACTACAAGAAGGAATTAAATGCATGCTGGAAACAGCAGAGGGAAGTTAAAGTTTCAGATGTGATAGTCACCAGAGGCCCCAGTATTTCTGCACTTCATCTGTCTCTTTCTTTCACCAAGTTTCCTCAAGTGCCACTTTTCAGCTGCAGTCCAAATAAATACACTACACTTGCCAAAACCTGAAGAGGATTTAATGGTTAAAATGTCATTTCTGATTTATTATCTGCTTCTAGCATGTGGTCCATTATCCTAAACTCTGTGGATTCATTTCCCAGCTCACTTGCAGAGCTTTACATTACACATACTGCACTGAACTCAAGATCAATTGCACTTGGCCATATGTGAGCACCAGATGCAATTTCTTTTTCTATTTTTGAAGTCTGTAAGTTGCAGCAGTAAGAACAATCAAGAAAAATCTCTATTTCAAACCAGAATGTAAGCAGATAAACCCCAATTTAAATGTAAAATGTTAGAGTAGCACGATATGGCAGTTCTCTAGAAGCAGTTGCCTAACATGACATGAGAAAACAACTCAGTTACCAGAGATGGTTAAAGACAGCTCAGTCATCTTGCTTGTATGAGTGCATTTCCAGTCACAAAAAATGAAGGAGGAGTTTAAAATAACAAATTATTACAATAAAGGAGTGGCATGCTGGGCTGTGCCAGGCAACACTCAGCAGGAGCTCAGGGGACTGTGCTGCCACAGACTCTGCTGGGTAACAGGAGAACAGTGACAGCACTGCTGCAGCTCAGCTCATTTGCGGAAATCCAGGGAACAGCTTTTAATTCCAAGTGTCAGTTCCTCCAAGATCCTATTGCACTTGTATTTTCACAAGACTGCAAGAAGCTGATTGCAATTTTTTTCGCTTTGGTGGCAAGTAAACAAACACAAATACATTGTCAGAAAGCAAGAATTCAAATGTTAGGGGAAGCTGGTGATCAGCAGCACGGCAAATGCCATCATTTCCAAGACAGAAAATTTACCCATTTGTTTGCCAATAGTTTCTCATAGGAGATTTAGACTCCTGGACAAATAGCCAGATCCAACTCACTGGAACACGTCCTGGGTAACTCCATATGTTGCTGTGACATGGCTGCCTGATGTAACCTGTCAGCTCTCTAGGAGCATGAGAAGAGCACATGCCATGGGACAAAACCCTGCTCCAGCCCAGAATCCCTAACCTCAGCTGGCAGTTGATTTATTTTTAAAAATATATCCACCAACAATCAGAGACTGCTAGATTATCTTGGTAATTATCATGTCCTTTTTAAAATGTATTTGCTTATTACTTTACCTTGATTAATGCTGGTGTTTACTTGATGGTTAGTTACCAGCAATATTTGATCAAGTTAGACAAAAAATGCTTTTGGTTACAATGGTTAAATTGATGCTAACATGATTAGCCGAGCAGTGCAGAAGGGTTTAATCAAACTGATGAGTTCTCAGATTAGTCCTGGCTCAAATTCAAATTGCAGCACTGAGCAACCAGTATTGTAGTTGAATTTTGCTCATGTTTATAAACACACTATACAAGTGTAGGGCCTCCTCCTCCTTCTTTCATGACAGAACCTTTACTTCCCCTCTGTGAATTCTAAAAGATAAGTTTCCTCATGGCAACATCCAAAGTAAATATCTCCACTGGTCTGACTGTATCTCCTTCCTCCCTTTTAACATCAAATTATCAGATTTTTACTCTAAAAAGCTGTAAATAATAACCTGCATATTCTGTTTATTTCCATTAAGATAAATGAAGTTAAATCAATACCACCATTCTCTTGCCTGACAGAGACATTCTTTTTGGTTTGCACACACAGGAGACCCTAACACAAAGTTGTTGTTTCCTCTTTCACTGATCTATGTGTATTTTAAAATTCCAGCATCCTTAAGCAGATATTTTAAAAAGAGCAGAAAGAGATGTGCTGTTTAGAATATTTCCTTAGGTGTTTTACCTTGAGGGCTTTCTGTGCAGCTTCACTTGATCCAATAGCAATCAAGTTTGGTCCAGCCATACTGCAAAAGCTCTTCAGATGCAAAGAATCATGAACAGGGACTGTGGAGACAGCATAATCCTGTATGGGAGTAAAGAAGGGTGCTATAAATATTTTTAAGTGTCCTAGTTCCATAATTATATGGAGACATTCCATAATTAATTTTACTCTCTGCAAATTATGTACCCCGGGGCATAGTGTCAACTGTTTAAGTATGACACTCTCCTCTGGACCAGCTTGTATTGTCTGGAGACTGACATAAAATCCAGAACATGTTTCAAATACTTCTATTGTTGCAACCATAAAGAAATACATTAAAATGCTTAATTAAACAGTAGGTACATAAAACCTCTCCAGGAACCAGCAATAAGAACACAGGGCTGATACATGAGAACATGAAGAACGTGAGTGTTTATGTGCTCTCAAAAAATAACAGCCTCCCACTATCCAACTGATTGTTATGCAGCAATCTCACATTTCAGATCCAACTTCAGCATCTATCACTTTACAGGATGCTCAAACCTTTCAGCAACTTGTACCTTTGGGGTTCTTTAAATTAGGTCTTAAATAAAGTACATGAGTATGACAAACAGCCAGTACAATTGTTCAATTAGTTCAGTGAATGACAGTTTCTATTTCCTGTGGCATGAAGGAATCTACAAACCTTAAATGTGTCAGCCAGAATTTCTGCACCACGTTGATTTGTCCGCCTGGAGAGACCTACGAAAAATTCTCTGCCTGGAATGAAAAATCAGACTAGCTTTAGAGACATTCTGAAGCAATCTTTCAAGGATTTTCATGTTATATGTTTCTCTTCTCAAGCTGAGTATTTAAACTGAAAATTCAGCATAAAAGAATGCAACCTGCAATTGTGAGCTGATAATCTAAAGCAATTAATCCTTTGCCAGAAGAGATATTTAACCAGAAGCATAAATAGCTTCCTCTTCTAAATCTCTCCAGTGGTCATTGGGTCAGGAAAGACAACAGCTGGGCTGGATTAGCACACCACTGATTAACCATTTCCCTCTCCCTTTGAGATTTCGTCTGGTCTCAAGGCAGATCTGCAGTCATCAGCATCCTCCAGCAGCAGAGAAAATCAGCGCTGGATCTGCACTGCCTGAGGAAGGCCTCCCTTGCTGGCCTGCTTCTGTAGGAGACTCTTCTTTCCCTGTGGTGCTCCAAGGCAGGCAGGCAGCCTCCTGTGATGCTGATCAAAACAAACAGGCTCATTCAGCACGGGCAGGGAGCAGCCCCGTGTGCAGCCAATGGGAGAAAATGCCTAATGGGTTTAATGACATAAAAAACACAGGCAGTATCTTCATCTTTGAAGTCAACCATGCATGTAAGGCTCATGACATCTGACAGGCAACTCCACCACATCCTTGATAAAGTAATTTTTTTTTTTTCATTTAATTCATTGAACTAGTGACAATTGTCTGCATCAAGCTTTTACAAGTCCTGAAAATGAGTCTGGTGAACGTTAGCTGCTTGTAATAAGAAATATGAAACAACCCCAGACAGCTGACTACTGAAAGCATTTTTCTTACTGGCACTTTACAAGCTAAAATAAAATCTGTATGCACAGTGCTGTTCTTTGTAGTGTGTGTACTGCTACTCCATTTATTCAGGTATTAGGCAGGACATTGCAGGCTGCACTGAGAACTCATCTCTCAGCAACCTTCGTGACATTTAGCAAACAACAGATTCAGCAAACCACAGGAATGACATTTTATTATGCTGCTATCAGACAACATGCAGTCTTTAAGACAGCCAGAACATGTAAACAGCAAATTCACTCCCTGTGATTATTATACCTGTAAATAAGACATCTCCACCATCCAAGGTTGCATTTTCATCCACCATTTCAACTATATTAAGGTTGAGACTTTCCAGTGCCCTCTTCATGGCTTCAACCTGTTTAAAAGAAAGTTATTAAGGACATATTGTACTGTTGAAAAATTTTTTAAACCTGCCAAAAATGCATATAATTAATAAGAATTAAAGCCTTTTAATGCACCTTCAGCAAGATGGATGGCCATCACAGTTCCCCACCTGTGGTCAGAGGCCTCTGTGGTCAGGGGGATGGGTTGGCAAAGGGCAGAGATCGGGCTCTTGTCTTTGCAGTGCAGCATTCAGGAGGCACAGACAAGGGCCCCAAAGCACATGTTAAGTCCAGTCCCTCTGCACAGCAATATCCTCTTGCAAACCTTGTCCCTCAGACTTGGGCCAGAAGAAGCAGCAGCAGAGGAGTGAGGTTCATTCCTTCCACTCTGCTCAGACACAAAAGGTGGCTCTGCCAGCCATGGAGGCGGCAGCTCTACCCCAAGACCCTCTTCAGCCCAAAGGAAAAAAAATCCCCTAGTCAGTAAATGTTCAAATTCCTTATGGCTTTGCAATTTTACTAGGCACTAGTTCTTGCATGTTTGAGCTACCCTGCTTCAGAATCACAAGACATTTCATGCCTATACATTGTGGGGCTTCCTGCTTGCTGTGGAGAGCCACACACATGGCTGAAGCCAGAGCCTGTTTCCTGCTGAAAGAAGCTTGTATCAGGAGCAGGGAATGCAGCTTCAGTAGGTTCCTTCTTTCCCACTAAGGGCTGCTGAGGATGCCTAAAGCAGCAACTGTTTCTATAGAGGCTCATATCACTTGCCATCCAGAACAGGGCTGTGTTCAAACAGCATCACTGTGGTGCCTTGTAAGCCAAAAAAAGAGCCTAAACACAACCAACCACTCATCAAAAGCAAAAACCCATAACTTGCAGAATGTCCATAAAAATAAGAGCTCATCCATATAAATGTGAACTTGATATCACACAGGGGCATCTGCATGTTCAGTGAAACTTCCCCACCATGGTTAACTAGAGGTGCCCAGAAAGCATTAATAAACATGGCAAACACAGAGGACTCCTTTTATATTCTGCATGTCCCACAGATCACTCATCTATTTAAGGGGCTAATTAGGCATTTCTAGAAAAAACACATGAAGCTAAAACAAGTGACACCATACTAGTCTTCCAGCACTGTACAACAACAGAGGCAGTCCTAGCAGTCCTGCTCCTGGGCTCTGCCAAACTACCCCTGCCACAGCAGGAAGGACACCTGATGGTGACAGGTCCTTCACTCTCACTGTGGCAGCCTCAGCACAAGAGCAGCACAGTTTGGCTGACACCTTTCTAAGAGCAGTGCTGGCTTCATGGAATAAGGAAAGGGCCAGACATGATCCACCTAAGCTTCCTTTTCCTGCTCATTTTCCATGACCTGGCAATGTGGCATTTGTGAGTGATCTCATTAACCCCCAGCCCTAAAGGCAAGGGCAGGTGCCCATGGGCTGCCAGGACAGGTGATGTGGGTCTGTGTGGGATACACTGGGGCCAGCACTTTATCCAAGCCTCATCTGCTCTCTGGATGTTTCTCTTCTCCTCTAGCATCTTCTCACTCTCCAGTCACTGGAGAGAAAAAACCCAGACAAGTACAGTGTTAAAGTAGGTGCCTCAGTTAAAACTTGTGAAGGACAGAGACAGATGTTTGTGCCACCTGCAGAACTCTGATGGGTTATAGTGCAACTCAGAACTGTATGCAGGGGGTTTCTGACAGCAAGAGATGCATAGAGAACTATCTAAGGCCTTGGCATGCAGCCTGGAATGAGCCTACAGCATGCCATTTACAATTAACACTTCTCTTTTGCTCCTCTGTCTTTCATCTGATGTTAAAATGACTTCAGGCAGAAACCTGGCACTCAAGAGTCTCCAGGCTTAGCAGAAAGGCTTCATCTTCCTTAGTGTTGTTGCTTAACCTCCAGCATTCTTTAAAATTAGGTTTATAATGTGGATTGGACACACATGGTGTTTTACAAATAAATGGGGAACAGCTGAGGTAATATTGGAAAACTGCTGTTGTACAAACACGGCAACATTTCATAACATCCCTGTGCTGAGAGCAGAAAGATTTCTTTTGTCTGTGAAGCCCAGTGGGTTTTACTGTGCAGGTGCTACACGCATAAGAGTCAATAGAACCCAAAGAAGAAAACAATTGTTTAATATGGAGTAATGGAGTTGCAGCATGATAAAAGCAGGGCTCCATTCCAAGAACACAGATTCACTCTTTTGTGCTGACATGAGGCAGACAGGCAAACTCCCCATTGGGACACCAGTCACAGGCAGATAGAATAAATAAATAAATAAATAAATAATAAAGAAAGAAAGAAAGAAATAAAACCATCAGATGGGAGTATTTAAGGCAGAAAGCCAAATGACAATGAAAAACAGCTTCACCCAGCCTGTTGCATGGTCACCCATCTCCAATTAATCTACAACCTGCAGCAGCTTCCAAAGCCAAAACATGAGGAAGAGAAAGCCCTTTCAGGAGATGAGCTGCTGGGCAGGTGCTCCCAGCAGAAGCTGTCTGGGCTTGCAGAGGAAACCCAGCCAGGGGCTGCCCTGCCATGCCCCCACTCCCCACAGCACTCCTGCCCTCCTCCCTGACCATGTCTCCAGAAGCATCAGCAGAGCTGTGGATGTTCCTGTGGCACATGTTAGGAATATCATTCAACATCCCTTGTTTGTGTAAAGCAGAAGTCTCAAATTACTCTTTTTTTTTTTTCCCTATAGGCCAACAACAGAAACTTCAATCAGTTGAAGCAGAGATGAAAAAAGCACAAGAGATGAAGACTGAACAGAGAATTTGACATTATTAAAAAGACAACTGAAAAGAAAACTCCATAAAGAAGCACACTTGTAAATAAAGGATTCCAGAAAAACAACGAGGACTGAATGGCACATCTGCTGAATTTCCTCTGGAGGGGACAGCACAGACTCACATGATGCCCACCACAGATCTCTAAAGCCATCCTGCAGAATTCCTGAGCTGGGTCTCCAACACAGCAAGTCCATGGAATGTCTTTGACACAGTCCCACCTTGGAAACAGCACATGCAGCATTCAGAGCTGGGTTAGCATGGGTAAAGTCCACACAAGCAGCTTGAGTCTTTATCTCCTCACTGCAAAAGGGACTCTAAACCTTGGCTCCATCCTTAAACCTTCCCACATCATGAAGAATTGTGCTACTTTCTAACAGAGCTTCTACAGAGTGGGAACGAGATACAATCTCAAGCTAAAGATGGACAAATGATCGATATCCTCAAGGAAGATGTTTTAAAAAGGGATGTAGGAAAGAGGGTTGGTTTTACAAAGCCCTCTATTCTGCTCACACTTTATCCTCTCCAAATAACTGATAGCCATTTTTTGAAGTGTGGTGTCTTAAAAACATATTGGTGATATTTTCATTCATTATGAATGAAAGACTAATTCACAGAGCGACCTTTGATGTATAAACAAATAACCACCTCTTGCTTTTTCTGGGAACAACTAAAAAACAGTGAATAGAAAAGCTCTCTGTGGAACCACAGTTACCCAGGAGACACCAGTAAAATACACAAAATATTTGGACACTACCTGATTACAAGCATTGTCACCATGAAGAAGACTTACATTGCTTGGTCTTTTAGAAGCAGCCAAGAGGAAAAGTCACCTTCCCTCACTTTATTTCCTTTATTTGAAAACTCAAATCCCAGGTAGTCAGAAATGTTGCACACAAAGAGAGCACTCATCTGCAACCTTTCAGATTTCTGTATCTTATTATCTCAGGTCAGCTTAAGGTTTGTAACGTGATATTGGGTTTCATTGTACGTGTATCCATTAGTACATGGGCTGAGTGTTAAAGCTTGTATGCTTTGTGCAGTGATATTTTTCTAATAAGCACATTCCTGGTGTGAGATGGGATGTGTCTAATCCATATCAAAGCTGATTGAGAGACAATGGGCTCCAGCCAGCTCAGCTCTGTTTCAAGGAAGGAGGACAATAACTGCGTTTGACATTTATAAAAATCTAATTTCCTCGTGCTTTAAAAATGGAGCTCATTACCCTCCAGACTGGTGCCTTCCACCAATTACTGTAACTGATGTGTGGGGATTTTTTCCTTCTCTATATTAGTACTTGATGCACTCTAAACATAGGCTGCTTCCTAAATTATTTACTGGTCTCTTGTGCACTAACCATATTATGGGATTTATGTTATTGACAGAAGAAGGAAATTATCTTTTCAAAAGACAGTGGAAACAGGGGAATGATTTTGCAAGCCACCATCTCACACCTGCCAAGAGCAGGGCAGCTTTTCCCCTGGGTGGTGGGGCCATGGGTGAGGCGCCACTCAGGCTCCCAAAATGTCCCGTGGGCAGGGGCACAGCTGGGGCTTGGCAGAGGCTGTAGATGGTATCAAATCAGGCATCTCCTAATGACTGCAGTGACTGATCTGCCTTTGTCTCCAAGCTCTTGGTGAAAGAGGGAAGGTGCCTCCAGCCCTGGCTTAAAGAAAAGGATGCACAGAGATTTGAAAGGCAGAAGACCATCCCATGATCCAGAGGTGAAATGAGGTTTCTAAGCTAGCAGAGCTCAGCTCCCTGTGCTCACAGCTCAGCTCTCCAGAGACCAACCACAGCTCCAACAAAAAGGGCTCTCAGTCCAAGACACACTACTGCACTGTCTCCTGAAAGTTTACATCCACCACCCCTTTCTCCAGCTTGTTAAATCACAAATACTGCATTTCAGACTTTACTTCATTGTGTTTTAAGTAGGCATTCATAGCTGTGCAAAGCAAATGTCAGACCTAACATATGCAAAAGTTAGACTATAATAGTCTCAAAGGTGATTATTTCTGGAGCCATTAGCTCTGAGTTCACAAAGTGCCACTGTCCATATATAATACATTTTTCAGCAAGGTTCTGAGTAAAGGCTATAAACAGAGATGGACAGATCTGGGGCCAGGAAAGGGTAGACTTCAGTTTTGCAAAACCAGATACCAATGTTGGTCATAATCCATGTTCTTGCCTGCCTGAATCTGCTCCATTTGGACATGAGGGAAGTCTGTCTCCTGATGATAAGCACTGCCCTTCTGGACCTGCACAGGTTTCAAAGAAAATAAAGCAGTGCTGCAGTAGTTTTGAGGGGTTTTGAGAAGAAAAACCCACTCCTGGTTGTTTTCTTGCTTTAAGTGGGTCAGATGCACACCCTCGTGCATATTGATCTCAGAAATTTGTGGGATGTTGGTTGTGGCAGAGTTTCCAACTCATTTTCCCAGTGTTGATCCCAGAAAGGGCCCTGGCTCTTGAAAGGTCATCAGGAAAAGAGCGTAAGAACAAGATGCTCCAGAACTGCTATTCAATGAAGGTCATGCAGTAAGAGTGTGTTAAGAGCAAGACAAAAAAGGGTAGTTCTGTCCTACAAACAGCCACCAGCACACCCTGGGTAAGGACATGCTGTACCTGCCATTCCCACTTCCACCAGCTGACAGGTTTGCTTTGGCAATCAACCTCCCTTTTCATCCACACTGGGCCTTTGTGTCAATCCCACTGCCTCTTTTGAGAAGGGGAGAAAAGGAAAAGGCCAGAAGTGGCCTGGTCCCAAAGTGGATCAGCACTGCTCAGCAGCAGCTCCCAGATGCCATGGATGGGTATGCTGCTCCCAGACACCCACACAAATCACATCTGCTCTGCTCAGCTCTGAGCAATCTGAGCATGACCTCACTAAACTGGGCTGAGCATCACATCCCCAGAAAAAGGTTTTCTTGGCCTTTCAGTTGATGATAGCCTGCCACTCTGCCAACATGGAGGTCCAAGGCCAGGCCCTTACCAGGTGGTGGGGTGGTTACACAGCAGCATCAATCAGCCTCTCCTGGCGCAGGGGCTGTGCCAAAATACCAACCAGCACAGCCTGTCCTCAACCTCAACCATATTTCATCAAACAAGGGCAGAGAAGGGACAAGGAAGAACATCAAGGGACTCCTGAACTGTACTCTCAAGGAGATGACAACTTGTTAGTTTCTCCTCATACACAGATCCCACACAAATGCCTCTAGATTGCAGCTCTAAGATGGTCTCATGCTTAATAAAAGCTTGCACCAAAAGCAGGTGCAGTTTCTGGCACAGTTTTGGGCATTTATGAACCATGGAGTTCAGAAAGAGCCAGAGATAATGATCCCATTTGTTACTGCCCATGCACTGCTAATTATGGATCCAAACCCACTTAGTGCTCTACTCCTGCACCAGTCTCAAGGGATGTGCTGATGTTCCTGGTGCAGAGTGGCCATTGCCCCAGGAGAGTGCCCTGAGACTGGGGTGAGCACAGTCCCATACCAGGGACTAACAGGGAAAGGGACACATGGAAAAAGCTGGATCAGGGCACCACAGAGAGGGACTGGCACATGCAGGAAAACCAGAATAATGGGTTCCTTGTCCTAGAAAAGCTTCTTGATCAAGCAAGAAGGGAGCTTCAATCTGACTGATCTCAGGAATTCAAGCAGCAACCCCCTCTTCCACGTATATACAGTTAAAACATAATTAATCTGGTAGTCCTTTGAACATCTTGGGTTTTAATATCTAAGCAGAACTGAGGTGTTTACAGGAGTAAAACATGCCTGGATTTCTCCTTCCCCTCTTTCACCATTTACCCTTTAAAATCAAGAACACTATTTCCCATAAAGCAGGAGCCAGCAACCAGCTCACTACAAAAAGTTGGGCTGAAATTTCAACCCACAGCAAGTGGAAATCATTTCAGTCAGGTTTTAAAAATTCACTGGGAAACAAAAAAGGATGTTAAAAAGATGGAGATTTAAAGTCACTAGAAGAATAGACTCTCTGAGACCCACTAAGCATAAAATCAGGTTAGTGGAAAAGTTTAAGGGGCATGAATGCATTGCTATAGAAAAACAGAGAAGATTTTGCCGGATAAAGACGATGACATGAAATTTAAGTCGTACACAGGCATGCTGAGAAAATAATGTTCTAAATACTTTCTACTTACAATTACAAAATGATCAATTGTTAAATGTTGGACAGAGAAATATATTCCATTCTGTCTGGACATGCACAGCAGGCCAAGAATGCACCTGGATAAGCCAAGCATTCATTATCTCCCAGACACTCAATATCCCATAATACCCTCAGCGGCTGCCAGCTCCTTGTCCATCGTTGACCAAACGCCATGTGCCCCATTTTACAGCTGAAAAGTATTTAAAATTCATGAAGCCTGTTGAAAGCTCAACTGTCACATTCTGCTCATTCCACAGGGTATGGGAAAACCGTGCAGAAGGGACATTTCAACCAGGGCTATTATGGCTCTTGAATAACCAATATTCCATTAAATTGCTAATAAACCCACTTGAAGATAAGTTGATCACAATCGAACCATACAGTAGCATTCCTTTCCTTTAACACCAAGTTGTCAGGTTTCACTCTGTACTGTACTACTGTTTCTGTGCCATTTGTTCCTGCCTTGACACAGAGCATTCAAGACACTCACTTTGTCCCCAGTAATCTAAATGCCCTATTCTAAAGAAGCTGAAAGATCTTTGGCAAGGATACTCTGCTTATTTTAAGGTAGGGAAGTCTTTTCAAAGGAAAAATGAAAAATAATTAAATACTCTCAACAGGGAAATGTGGGGCTTTGCAGCTTCTTGAACAAGGTGCCCACAATTTGAACACAGTGGTAAATGGTATGAGCACCTCCCAGCCTCACTAATGCTCAGCCAAGCTCGGTCTGCAATGAATTTTCATTTGAGTTTGCAGTTCAGCAACTCATTTCATCCTTCCTTCACTAAATCTTAGTTTTATCAATCAAATATACAAAACTTCTTTAAAAAACTTCAAGAGTATTTGCATTTTTGCATTAAAATGGATTTTTTTAGATTCCTCACAGTTAGTTGTCAAGCTGCTACAGGTCTGCCATTGTCTGCTGATCTGCTGTGTGCACATGTCCTTGTACCAACAAGGCTCCAAGTTTTGTAGTTTTTAACACTGAAAAGCATATCAGTGTCATTCTCAGAGGGTATTTAAAAGTTTTAATCTTATATTGACTAACCCAGCTCTGCTGAAAAGCTGCTCCCACCAAGCTCCATCCCAGAAGGGAAGAATCATCACACCCCAGCTCTGATACCTCCCATCATCTCTCTGAGGTATGTGGGACCCAACCTGCAGATTTCAGCAGCACAAATGGCCAAGAATCATCATCACAAACATCTGATTCTATTCAGTCTCTCTGGTGGGAAGCACCAGACATGACCCAGTGGTTGCCACCCCATCTGCCACACACCAGGGATGGGCAGGGAGGAGAAGCAATTGCTCCAGAGGACACCTGCCAGTCCTGGCTCCCTCTGGAACCATTCAGCTCAAGGAGCAATGGCCATTCTCAGAGGCAACAAAGAATATTTTTCTTCCCACTGAACTCAGTCACTAAGCAGCCTTTCACGAGGAGCATCCGGCTGCTCCCATGTTATTTTATAACAAGGGCCCCACGGGCAGAGGTTATACTAACCAGCATTTTCCCCTCTAATAATAGGTTTCATTCATGCTTTCAGAGAAGCTGACCTGTCTGTCATATTTTAGCTATGCTAACACATGCTGCAAGAGTGCCCTGAGGTGTCTAGACATATATAACAACAATAATGGCAGAAAATTTAAATCCTGACCATTTTCCTTCTCCCAGCTAGTTCTAGTAAGGTTTCCACTGGCAGGCAAAAAAAGTGTAATGCCGGCAGGCCTATGGAAGTTTTCTGGTAGCCTGAAATGGAATTAAAGCCTTGAAGACACACCAGTGGTTTTAAACAATCAATAATACATCTCAATATAAAAAAAGCAAACAGAGAATCATCATCTAATGATCAAATTTGCTATCACAGGAGTAGGTGGGACATTTCAACCTGAAAATAACCTTTACCAGTCTAATACTATACTGACAATTTTAATGAATTCTTAAAGAAAACCATGCAGTAAGTAACATGGCTATTGTTCCTTGAACTCACAGTGACTATGGAAAAGAGACAGCCAGTTTTCCAAGTCCTGCTTTGGCATCAACTTCCCATCTGAGGCTTACAGTCATAAGAAGGGAACAAGGATAAAACAGCAAGCAGAAAAACATGAAGAGCACATGCAAGGCACAGCAGTTGGTGCAGTCTCTTTTAAGAGATGGGAACTTTAATCAATGCATTGCCCTGCATTTCCCTGCAGGCTCACCATGAGTTCAGGCCAGCCTACAGCACAGGGCTGGGAAAAGCCTCTGTCCACCAGAAGCTTCCCATGCACCCTGCAAATGCAGGGAGGGACAATGGCACCTCTTGGGCTGTTTTGCCAGGACACCCCTCACCCTCCTGTCCCTCTGGAGACAGATCTGCAGTTCATCCTCCTCCTCACCTTTTGCATTTTTAAGCTGTAAAACTAGAGACAATAATTAATTTAAAAACATCAACAACTGCACACAGACCACTTTCGCTGCAATGGACATTTAATTATATTAACACAGCTCACTAACAAAAGTGAGCTCCTGCTTTCAGCCAGCCTGCTCAGACCCTGCCTCCCCTCCTTCCCCCACCAACGTCTCAGGGGAACTGCAACACTGTTGCTCAAAAGATTACAAGACCAGAGAGTTCATGGTGATTAAACCTCCTACGTGACAAGGTTCAATCCTCCTGCCCAAGAGAGGACAGCAGCCTTCGAGATGCTGAAGCATGGCCTCAGCCCTGAGGAGGGAGCACGGGAGCCTTCCCAAAGCCTCTTCAAAACCTTTCCCCTGAAAGGGCTGTGAAAGACACGTGTCTGCCCTGAAAACCACTTTGGATGTAAGTGATACACCAGCAGCAGTCCTGCAGAACTGTGCATTTCTGATTTATGACAAACATCCAAATCCTTGGAAAGGGACACAGCCACCTGCTCTTGACACAGTGATGTTTCACTCAGCCAAAAAGGGACACACGCACAAACTCTGACCTACACAGCCTGAGCTGTGCCACAAATACTGATGAGGTACAAGCCAAAGTAATTCCTTCAAGGCTGCCATGCATTTAAATATCTTTAAGTCTACATGAGTTTCAATGTACTGACATTTAAACAATTTGCCCAAACAGTTTCTGCAATATAGGCATATGGGTAGGGAACTTGAAATATTCTTTTTAAGATGCAGCACAATCCTTTTAATACATAGCAACGGACAGGTACTGATCAAGTTTCAACCCAAAACCTAGATTAGGATACTACACTTTTTTGCTTTTTCAAAAAGAAATTGCTTAGGTGCTCATTCTAAGTTCAAGTCAATGTCATTCCAACTCTCAGAGGACACTTTGATTGCCTGTATTAATGATGCTTGCAATTCCACACAGATTTGTCAGGAGAACATTTGGTTGCAGGTGGGAACTAGGAGGGCCCAAACCTGAACACAGGACCTGAGCTCTAGGCAGGCAGAAGAGGACGAATTCCCCCCACTCAAGATGCCCCTTTACATTTAACACAATAAATGCAGAATGCAAATGTCTGCATGCCTGTAAGGAAAGCACTCGCAGAGCACTAACAGGTGCAATGTGGTTCATTGTTTTGCTCCTTTTCCTGCCAAACAAGCTGCTGCACACTTCTACAGATCCTGAGACCACATTCTTTCAATAGAGCTAAATATTGCTGTCAGTTTAGGTTGTACAGAGAAATCGGGGGTGGAAACATTTTAACAACATTTTAACAAGCTACATTTCCTTGCCATGTTTGGAACTCAGTCCGCACTTTGCTGCTGTAGGAACATCTTCCAGTATTCATGCATAAAATACAAGTGGATTTAAACAAAGGAAAGCTTGCAATGCAGAGAGATGTAGGGGAAAATAACCTGGAGAAAATTAATTATAGCTCTTGTAGTAGAAAGACACTTTAGACGTGAGACTCCTAACTCAATCATGCTCCTTTAAAAAGGTGTGCATTTGCCAACTGAGCCCTCTCTCCTTCACTCACTCACCAATCCCACTCCTGGGGCACTGTGGACACAGCTTCAGTACCTGCCTACTTCATTTTGCAAAGTTATTTTGGGAGGGAAGTGTCTCTCTGCAGGCTTTAAAGTGCATCTTAGAAGCGATGGTTTCACTTGGAGCATTCTTTATTAAGCACTACCCTGAGGAAGTAAATACAGTAAGAACTCTTCCCAGCTACACTGCACTGGGCTAATTGCTTTTGATGACCTACATTTCCTAATTATGCCTCCTCTCTCTGAGGCAGAACATGCCCAGGTTTCACTGCACCCAAGTGGGCACCCTTTGCTGAGCAGCAGCGACGATCCCAAGGGATTACACAGGGCAGCCCCGAGCTCTGCCCTCCTGCTGCCAGCCCTGCTCTGGGGACACGGTGATGCCATGATCCTCTTCATGGGTGCCCTGTGTGGACTGACCCCTGCCATCCAGGAGCTCAGCAGGAACCCCATGGCACAGAGCAAGCAGCAGTGCCATGACTGACAGACACAGCACAACACCAGGCCAGTGAGTTTCCAGACTCCCGTGGGAACAGGGAGCACATCTGCTGCAACAGCAGCCAAGAGCTGACCATACATCAGACTCCAGTTTTACTTTATAGTCACTCTAATGGCTTTTCCTTTCTCCACACAGTCCTACACAACTTCACCACCACACAGAAATAAAGAGAAACACTGGAATTTATATATTTGTTACCAAATGGAAACTATTACCTAAGCAGATGCTATCAACACCATCAGAGGCCTGGAGAAAACCTGACAGCTTGTAACTGGAGCATTCTCAGGCAAGGAGGATGCCAGAGCCTGCAAGCTACCTGCTGCAAACAGAAGGTGAGCTTGGGGCTGGAGTGACAGCCACTCGTGAAAAAGTTAAATGAAAACCACTGAATGCACTCCTGCCCCGAGGAGCACCTGGCAGCTGTTCCAGGTTTTGACTACTCCCTGCCCCACTGGGGAAGCTGTCACTGCTGTGTAAGGTGGCTGAGCCTCCCTGAGGACCACAGTCCCAGCCAGGCAAGCCCCAGCCCTCCAGCAAAGGGACTCAGTTGTGTACCTGCCCTGCCACCCAACCTAGGAGGGAAACAATGCCTGCACCGTGTTGCAAGCATGGGGAACATTAACATGAGCACCTGACCCATGGGCAACTGCCTTTGACTGTGGCATTGAGGGCTCAGTGCATCTCCTGCAAGCACCCTGGAGAAGAAAAAAAATCTTTTAAAAATAGCTTTAAAACTTGCTATTTATGCAGCCCCAAGTAAGGAAGACAGCTCAGGAGTTTCTCATTCACTCCTCACACTCACTGAGTTACACTTCAGAGACCAGAGACAAGCATATGCTGTACAGCAAGGTTTTTAGCATCTTCAGTAAGAAGAATCTTCTGCTGACCAGAGTGACTCCACATTGTGCACTCTTACAGATCTGGGGGCTCAAGCAATGAGGTGGAAACCCGGGAAAATAATGACTGCTGTATTCTTTGTAGATGTCAGTACTACCTACTGTCTCTGCCTACTGCTGAATGCTTTTCATGTCCTGCAAGTCCTAAGAACCCAAGGCAAATACAGAAATCTTGTTTTTCTACCTGTTTTGGCTGGCAAAATAAAGTTATAACTGCAGTTATGCAACACTGAAGAGAAGCTGAAGAAAAAAATATAGTCTGTGAGGTCAGAGAAAAATGAACATGGTATTTTGTCTGGTCTGCTTCACATTCAGCTTTCACTTCAGCAGGTAACAAGCTGATAAAAAGGGCAAAGGTAGGGAGCAAGCCTCCAATACACTGGAACACATCAAGACTTCTCAATACTCCCTTGACTTTGATGGAAGACATTCAGCTGCTCCCTCAGAAACCTCTTGTTACAATGACCAGAAAGATTTTGCTCCTGAAAAACCTAACCCATGTTTGGAGGGCAATACATTACAAAGGCCTGATAAACTGTTCAGAACACAGATGATACTCTGCACCCTTTCTCTTTCAGACCAAATGATGAAGTGAAAAACACATCCAATATGTAACAGATTCCATAGCCAAAATGGATATTCTTAGTAAGTAAAAGCAGTTACATAACACAGACTCAATAGCACACAGACTTAATAATTTTCAAAAGCCTTATTTTCACAAAGCTGAAATACTTGAGCTAAACCACTGAGCAGCTAATCTCCACACTAAAAATATGTGATGCCTAGGAGCAGTTTTAAGAAAATGTCATTAAATGACCAGAAAACCCACTCTCACATGTGAAAAATAATACTGTATTACATGAAGGATCAGAGATAAAGTCTAAGTTAATTGGTATAGAGATGAAATTAAATCAGACAAAAACCCTAAAACAATTATGGTAAGTTTTAGTGCAATATATCAGAAATTATGAGAATTTATACAAGCAAAAGGACCTAGCAAAAACCTCTGGATATCAGAAGCAATATGCATGAGAACCTTCTCTTCCCCTCCTTCATTTCCCTACCTTAGGAACAACAGGAAGACCAACAGTAATTGATTGATTACTGATTTATTACTACCTGAAATTACTCTTCCCCTGGAAAAGGCAAAACTTTCAAAATTCACACCAAAAAGGAAAATATTTCTGCCCTGCATGGGTAAAAAGCCAGTTAAATATTCAGAGAGTAGTACAAAGAGTAATTATCATCCCATACCTTCCATAACACAGGAAGGCATTATACAGCAGCTATTAAGAAGCAGTTTTAAAACAGCAGCTCAGAATGATTACTACCTATGTAAGAGTTTTGCAGTGTTCATCATCCTTATGGGGATGCTGGAAAAATCTGCAAAATGACTGGCAGGGGAGTACTAAGGAATAGAAGGAAAAATTATTACTACCAGTCATCATGTGTTTCTAACAAGTCAGTCTCATCTCATTTAAAACAGCTTTGGATGAAATGCTGACCATCACTAGCTCTGATGTAGCAGGTTAAGCTGGATACAAGTAACTCTGCTGCTGGGATACAAGCAGAATGTTTTCTCACATCTCAAGACCTGATGAGGATGAAAATCACTGCTGAGTAGGTGTGTTTCAAACAGAAGCCCCTCAGTGCAAGGTCACCCAAGTCCCACAGAAGTAGCCTGAGGGCACGCAGTGATCACTGGCCAGCCACCAAGGCAGTGTTAAACCTGAGCAAAGCAGGTCACAGGCAGGGGCAGCCCAGGGGGCACAAGTGACCAAGCCGCAGTGACATATGGCCAGTGCACAGGCTGCTGGCTGGCCCAGGGCCTGGGGCCACAGCCAGGGATGGCCCATCTGCTCAGTCTGTCAGCCAAGCCACCACAGAGGATCCCTGTCTGCACGTGGGCTCCAAGCACTGCCCCACACCTGAAGGGACCATGGGACAGACAGGCAGGGCACTGCTGTAGGGGCAGATCCACCATCCCAGCGTGGATCCCCAGTGCCACAGCTGCTCTCAGTGCCACATCCAGTGAGGGAGAACATCCCACAGTCACAGGCAGCTTGGAGAGCAGCCACCAGAAAGAATGCATCATTCCCAAAATCCCCATCAAACAGCATTCACAGAGCTCAATCTGTTTCAGGGCATCACAGAGAGGATTATAAAGGCCTTCAGTCATGTCTATGAAGACCTACACAAGGCAGCAAAATTCAGTAACAAGCTCTGACAAAATACAGCACCTAGAAGCACTGTACAGGCAAACCATTAGCCATGGCTGATGCAGGAATAGTACTTTCATTTCTAAAGGGAAGATCATTTATCATTTAGATAACTAAGCAAGGATTGTGTTTAACTCTCTCCCTTCTTTGGAGCCCAAGCAGAGGGCCACCCATGGGCAGCAAGCAGCCCAACCCCAGTATGACAGCACAGATCTGGGAGGTGATGCATGCAGTGCTGAACCTGGGAGCTCATCACCAGTCTGGGTACCAGAGAAGACTGGCAGACACCACAACTCCGTGACTTTTTCTTCTTGTTCAGTGATGGGGTAGAAGATACAGAGCCTGGTGAGAAACTAAGACATTTCTTGCACATGGCTAATGTCAGTGTAAATTATGTAGAGTTTTAGCAACAGAGGACTCAAAATCTTGACTAAAGAACTTTTTTCATTTACTTTTGTTTTTTTTTTATAATTGCTATACATCCTCGCACAGGCAGGAGTAGGTTCACAGAACCAGACAATGTGCTCTGCTCACTGCCTACAAATGGATCCCCTTTCTTCTTGCAGGTACTAAAAGGTCTCCTGGAAAAGCTTTATTTAGGACAGACAAGGTGGTTAAAGATACCGTACAGTACCATTTACTCAGCACTTCTGCAGGTGTACTTAGCAAAGAGGAATATTAAAGTACACTCCTGAGTGAAAGGACAGGGCATCTGCAGTACACATTGCAACACATCCCAGTGATGGGATAGCTGGGGAGGAGCAGTGTGAGTGGCAGAGTTCACTTGGGAGGGGCGGGGGGCAAGGCAGCTCGGGAAACACTGACGTATTGTCTTTCCATTACTAAAAATTACACTTTGTGAAAAAGCATTAGATCATTTTAAGAGGTTTATATAAGGACACTGAAAAACAAGTTCTTTTGCAAATTCTATTTTTTTAATGTCTCCCTCCCCTTTCTATTTCCACTATGCATCAGGTTGTGCAAATCCAACATGCAATAAGTCTAGTATTCCCAGACAGAGAGATCAACCTCAACACAAGTTAAATCTTCCAGCTGTTCCCAGCTCCTTCTCTCCATCAGACAGGCACATAGCAGTGTCTTAATTACTTGTTTAGGAAGGATGTGACATGCTCCAATTTAATACATTTAGCCCTTCTTAGAGCAAATGTAGAATTAAGCCTCAGTATGCACTTGACAGATCTCTTAGCAACTAGAGTGCAATCAGCCAACAATGGATGATTCACAGTTTTAGCAAGAGTGTGCAGAACTGCCTGCCAAAAGTCTGAATAAACTCACATTGCTAGACACTATGGTAAAATGTACCCTGATCTCTTTTAAACTATTATATCATAGAGGAAAGTTGAACTGCATGCATTCCAGCAGCTTGCCCGAGTCTGGAAATACAATTGAACTGCAACATCTCGATTTTAAGAGAATTGAGATTTTTGGTGGTTATTTTCACTTAATTATGAAAATTGTACCTTTCAAGAAGAACTGTTCAAATCTATCAGTTTGGATAAATGAGGGATGACTTGTGTTTCCATTGCTCTGAAATAGGAAGAGTCTGAGGATGCCAGTGGGAGTAGTCTGTCCAGAGTCACAGTGATTAAAAAATGGGCTTAATCTCACGCCTACTGCTGCAGGGGCCACTGGCATGTGAAATATTCAGATTTCTGTGCAATCCCTGAGTCAGAGGGGAATAGCAGGAAGGACCTCGACAAGAGTGCAAATATCTATCCTGACTCATTGCTATCCTCCCTTTATCACCCTCCAAAGCCCAGTTGAGGATCAGGCTGCCACAGCAGAGACAAGATTGTTTGTACTTCTTCAGCCAAATTTCTGCCTTCTTTGACCAGTTTTCACTCCAAGGTTCAGATTTTCCTCTGGAAGAATTTCCTCTCTGGTCTCCATGTGACTATCTTCCTACACAAAACCAGACTCAAGCAAATCCTTTACGAAATACTATTGAAAAAATAAACAAAACTGGAAAAGCTCCCCTGGGATTAGGCCCACACAGAGAGGGCACAGAGTGACACAGGGTAAGTCACTGACTCTTGCCTTTCAGCTACAAGCATGAATCATGAGCAGAGCTTTTCCTGTGGCAGACCAGACACCAGGGTGAAACCCCTTGTGAGTAACAGTGCCTTGTGAGTCCCCAGGAGATGGGGACAGCCCTTCCCTAACATCCTAGTCTCATCTTAATGCCATTACAGCAAAGGGTCCTTTGGATCTGTGGCACAAACTTCAGCTCTGGAGATCTGAAAAGCTTTTCAGTCTATTTTATAGTGATTGAGCCATTGCATCTGCTCATATCTTAGACTCTATTTTTCATCATCCCTTCCCTGAGACATCAATACTGACAGCAGAAGAGAGCTGACACTGTTATCTTCCTACTTTAACCACCTCAGGCTGCCACTCTCCTGACACCCACCAAACAAAACCCCATTTCAAAATACAGACTTCTAGCCATTTTTCCCTGCCAGTTTTTTCAGCAGGCCTTGCTCTGTGATTCTCTCTTGAGGCAGGGGACAGCCTGGTGCCATTCAGTGGGAGCCCCAGCCACATCCCCATCCCAGGCACCACACGAGTGCTGTGACCCCACCTCGCTCCCAGGAAGGAGAGCCACGGCCCTCACAGGCCAGGCACAGACCCAAGACAGTGAAACACTGCTGGGTGCTGAATCTGCTCACCACCTGGGCAATGTGCCCTGGCAGCCCAGTGCTGCCCCAGCCCCCCCAGACCAGGGATCTGTCCTGGAGAAGGCAGGAGCCTTGTTCCGGCAGCCTCAAGAAGCCTTTTCCAGGTACAGCAGATATGCTTGGCTAAGTCAGCAGCTTTCTTTGGCACAGTAGAGTGTGTCACCCAAGTTGGTTGGCAGAATTCACCTCTGAAAAGAAGACTGTGGTTAGGGAAAAGAATTTGAACACACTGAGCTCCATGCTGTCTTTAATACTAGGATATTCACAGGTTTCTGCTCATATGGGCTGACAATCCTTTAAAAGCAAAATGAAGGCAGCAGGGGAGGTACTGTAAGCTTTGGGAAGACACATCAAGTGCAAAAATACCATAGCTGAGAGTTTCTGTAGATGCACAAAGACAAAAATTAGGCAGGTAAGGAGAGAAGCAAAGTAGAAGGCGCTTACCCATTTATTGCTTTTGTAAAGAGAAGTTTCCTACTGACAAGCCTCACTAGACAAAACAGCTTAGGAGATTTTTCCATCTATTTCCATAAGGATTAGATCAAAGGGCTGAAAAGAATGTGAGCAACAGGGCCAGGGGGAGCTGGGGCACTGGGTCAGGGAGTCACTGGTGGCATTTTGACTTCAGTAGAGCAGCAATGTGTAGTCTGTGCCATGGACTACCAGCACCATCACGTGCTGTCAGCCAGAAAATTGCTGTTATAGCCGGAAACAAAACACACCAGGGACTGATTTTGCCTCTGCTACGAGCAGACCATCATCCTTTGCCTGGATGGGGGCGGAAGGGATAGAATTCCTTCAATCCCTGAGTTGTTCTGCTGTAGCTCCTTTGGGAGCTCTGCTACCACCGTGGCCCCAGCGTGTATGTGAGGCTATTTGTGCTTTGGGGAACCTGATGTTACTCAGTGGCTGACGTAAATCCTGCGCTGCAGAGGCAGCACAGCAGAATTCCCTCGCTCCCAGTTTTACCCTATAAGGGCATTCCATGATGGCGCTGTAAAGCTGCGCCTTCGCACAGATTTGCTGCAGCTGCTGCAGCTCAGCAAAGCCAAGCCCAAGTTTGGATTCTTGTGTGTTGTGATAATCAGCTGGGGTTCGGAAAATCCTTCAAGAAAAAAAAACCCTAATGTTCTGGCAACTTAACAAGGCTTCTGAAAAAACAGCATTTTAACATCTGGAACAAAAATACTCCAAGGAAGTCCAAGACCAACACAGCACAGAACATTTTCCCCCCATAACTATTACTATACAGCACTTTCTTGTCCCCAGCTCAGTGAAACTGGAATGTTTGCATCAAGATGCTGAAACATTTTATTGGAAGTAATGCTGGAAGGTAGAAAGATAAAGAGCTATTCATACACTTGAACATTTTTTCAATTTTCTGAGTTTTGCTTATTTTTATTCCTGAGCCATGAATTTCCTCAGTCTTTTAATGCATCTTAATCTTCATCAATATTTAACTCTGCAGCAGAAATACTGCATACTTTGTTTTCCCATTTAACTTGAGAGTAGAGGGGTAAAAAAACATCTATGGAAAGAAGGAAAACAGCCAGTTCTAACGGAAACGACTTTTCCTTTTTCCACAAGACGTCCTGGAATAGAGTCAAGGAGAAGGATGAAAGAGAAAGGTGGGCAGAAAGAACACCATGCTATTTCTGAGAATTAGCTACAGTCATCATTGAGCACACTCCTCTCCCCACCTTTGAGTCCCAGGTTTAAGACCTGCCTAAGATCAAGAGCAAAAATATTTCTCAAAGACAGGCTTAATTCTCAGCAGACATTGGCACATATGAGCAGCTCCTGCAGTGTCATGAAATGAAAAGAGCCCCACATATACATAATTACATACACTATGCACACATGTGAACATCTATACACACATTTGTACCTAGCAGATGCTTTCAGATGGGGGTGGGAATGATAAGTGAACTTTCACAAGCTATGAGATGTCACATAATTTTCAATATTACCTGGAACAGCAAGTTCCCATTGCATACAACAGACTGTCTGTAAGAAACTGCCCAAGACAGAGCACAACTGATGTAACCAACCCCGTGCTAGCAGAGATGCACCACATGTCATTGTCACAATACTATGCCAGAGCTTTCAACAGAAAATCACTATTTTTGTGTTTCTTATACGTCTAGCTGAAATGTCTATGTTCAGATCATGCTCTGAAAAGTTTCAGATACATAATTTTCCAGCTGCCCACTCTTCCATGGAGTGGCACCTGGAACAGCACTTGTGTCTGGGACACTGGTAGTTTCCATTCATCTGGTAAAAATAAAATTAAGAAAATCTCCTTAAAAATGTATGATTGGTTAAGCTTTCCAACACAGGTCTTTCAGCGTTGGTTATGAAATGCTACATGATCTTTCCTTGTAAAAAACAGTGCTGCTGATCTTTGGACAAGCTCATGCTCTGCCCTTTAATCCAAATGACTGGGGGCTTGTGCTACACCAAATCAGACCCCAAATACTGACTGTAACAGCATTAAAAGTAACATGGAGCTCCCTGCACACTGTCACCTACCAAAATCCAAGAGATGCTAAGGCCCCCAAAGAAACTGTGAACACCCTCAGCTCACCCAGAGACACTGGCTGTGGAAGGCTCAGACTACAGAACCAAAATATAATTGCATCTCTCCATTCCCAAATACAGCTGAACTCCAGTGTCACATCAACAAACACTTGGCACATAAAACAACAGCTTTCAAGTGCCCTTACTGAAATTAATGATTCCTCCCCAGCCCTGCAGCTCAGGAGCTTCATTATTTTGGGAGGATAGACAGGAAATGGTGCATCCCTGCCCTGCTGACTCAGTCAAGGGAAGCTACAGGTGCTCAGCTCTGCTCAAGGAGAGCTGGCAGGGGGAAGCCTGGCCACCAGCTGGTGGCTTCTGCAGGCAGAGAACCAAAGCACCCTCAAAGGTGCTAAGGAACCAAGTGAGAGCCATAAAGCTCATGCTAGAGAAGAACCTGTGCCACTGTTTTGCTGCTCTGACTATGGAAGGCTATTCAATTCAACAAAAGCATCAATAGACAGAAAGAACTGGGATCAGAAGAAGTTAAGTGCTGGTTTTTAGTGGGTTCCTCACAGAATGGCAGCTCTCACCAGCAATGGTAGGCTTTCTCATGGTTTGTTTGGTAATATAAGATTTTCCCTCTTGATCAGAGCAAACAAGATGAGCAGGCACTTCAGAAAGAGTACAAACAAGCTTTTTAATTGCAGCCTTGAATTTTTTACAGGCTCATGAGATTTACAGCAAAATGCTCTTCTCCAAGTTAGTTGTTCCTCTTTTCAGATGTAAATAAGACCCATACAATCTTCTTTTTCAAGAAAAAAAAAAAGAAAAGCAAAAAAAAGCCCCTAACCTATGCCTCTCTGCTGCCAAACAAGTCATAATTGTGCATTGCTGTCTTGGGACAGCAGATGGATCTACAACTTAGCATGGAGGGATGCTCCAGTGGTACCACTGCTCCATCCAGGGGAACTGTATGAAGCATTTCCCCAGTGCAGAGCCCACCACCACCAAGGATCACATCATAAAATATTTTCAGTGTTTTTGGAAGGGTTTGTTGCTGAACAACAAGTAGACAAACCATTCTTTTCCCCATTCACAAACACAGGGGACAAAAACTAAGCCAAGGAGTTGGTGTACAACCAGTGCTCCTGTTGCAAACTCAGAACATCATTTTATGGATTTCCATTGTCCATCTTCTGGGTTGCAAACCATACAGGCCTTGCAAAAGGCTGCTAGAGTCCATCCTCTTCCTTCTGTCTACAATAAACCTTAGAAAGCAGCAGACAGCACAAGGTCTGCCCTTTATGCACAGCAGGGAAAGCACATCCCACAGATCACACAGAACCCTCTCTCCAGGGCCCCAGACACACACAGTGGCACTTCACTGTCCCTCCCATTCTGCCCCAGCCTCAAACCTGCACATTGCTGCATTTTAATCCCACAACTTCTTACCCTATCTTAGCTACAGTTAATCCCTCCTTTTTGGCAGCTGGCTGCCCAGAGGACAATTCTGTGTTTCACTGTTACACTACACAGAGTGTAATGAATCTTTAATTAAATGGGCTTGATGAGGAAAGTCATTCAAATTAGGCTTCATCAGCAAGACAAAACCCCAGCTGTCTTTCTTGAAGGATATAATGAAGCACAGTTTCAGCTACCTGGAATCCAATTTTAGCACTGCAGAACAAGAGTTCATAAATCCAGCATTTGTTAAGTAAGCAGGGAATGGCTGAGATCTTGGACACTTTTCTATCAGGCACACTTTAAGCCATGCAGCTTTTATGGCAATTCCTTCATAAACCAGGAGGTTCTAACAATCTAACAGGCTTAATGCAAACACAGGAAAGAGTGGAACTGCTTTCACAGGGGCTGTCATTTGATCATGCAGTAAATTACAGAAAAATGGTGCAAGCACCCTGGAAAAGGCACCTCTGGGAAGCTCATTGTAGCTCCACGGAAACAGAGTAAATAAAGCATGCATCATCAGCACATCCTCAATGTGCTTCTCATCCTTTAGCATGAAAGCAACACTGGGAGCTTCTCTTGTTTAATTTGCACAAAAGGATTCATGTGCTCGGTGCTGAATGACTCTTCACATTGACTTCAGTGGAAATAAACTACCCTGGATTTCAGAAGAAAAAAAGCACTAACAGAAAGTTAATGAGGTACAAACCAGGTTATGAATGGACCAAAGAAAAATTCTCCTAAAGCTATTTCCTGCCCTGCTGTGATCGAATACACGCCTTTTAAGGGCTCACCTTACCCACCCTCCTGCCTTTCCTTAAGCAATGCTTTATTCTATCCCAAGACTTTCTTCACTTTTCTAATCAGCTTCCATTATGTCTTTTTTCTTTAAAGTCTCCCACTGTTAGAGCTCCACCAGGAGCAGCAATGCTGGAATCGGCAGCACAGACTGGCTACAGTCTTTTAAATAGTCTTGAAATGGAGCCAAGGTGGAATAATTCTGCTGGTCAGGGGGTTTAAACTCTGGGACTCCCACTGCAGTGCCTGCATCCCTGCTCCTGCCAAGGCAGCTCTGCACACAACAACATGGAAAGTTTTAGAGCAGAGGCTAGCCCAGGGTAAGAAAAAATTCCTGCCCTACAAGTTTTAAGAAGGAAGTTATGAACCAGAGGGCTGGATTTGGTCCCCTTCAAGCCAGAGGGAGACCCAAAGGCAGAGCACACAGGCAGAGCAGTTCTGGCAGAGAAGCACTCAACCCATGCAAGAGTTTTCTCTATTTCCTCCTCCACTGGAAGAAGGAGGGTGATGCAAGTTTGCTTCATGTATTCACTTCTTGTTTTTATGTTGAAAACCACCACCATGCTACACACACATACTGTACTATCAGTACCAATGAACCATTTAACCTACCTTCAAATATTTCCCTCAACCACATTCCCACCTCACCAACTCACACTCACAAGCAGCAAGGCTCAGAGCTGGCTGGCAATCTGATGAGACAGGCTCTCACAAGAATTTCCTGCTTCTGGTTCAGCCAGACATACTGCAACAACAGACACTCTCGCAGTATTCTGGCACCTCCACTCCTTGTTCAGGCCAAGACCCAGGAATGCAAGTGAAAAAAACACTTTTTAATTTTTAGAATTTTAAAATAGCTCTTCCCCATGCTGCCGTGGGCGTCTGGTTGGCTTCCATGCTCCAAGACTGCTTCCACTGAGATTAACTGAATTTGGAAACTACAGTGCTGAAGGTATGACCAAAAAATGTGCTTCCCAGAAAACAGCTTGGGACAGCAGCACAGGAGGGCGGGGGAGCACTTTGCTCCAGAGAAGCAAACACTATGGAAAGAACAAATGCCTGACCCTCCAAGTACACTGAATTAGGTTTTCCACGAGCCCTGGGATACTTCCAGTAAGCATTTCAATAAAGATGACCTAGCTGGGGAAAACTGCATAGGAGCCTCAGGGAAGATCTACAGATCTGTCATGCATGTTCCTCAAAGTGCTACTCATGATGAACTAAGGCAGCCAGAGTTTCCATATTTTCTGGTCTCTTCTATTGAATTACCATGCAGGCCTGCACTACAGCTGGACAAGGCCATTCCTCAGTGTGACTAATGTCTCACACTAAATATTTCAGACACTTGTAGGCTGCTACAGCTCACACCTGTACTTTAGAGAACATTTTTCAAGGTGTCACTGCTGGACCAATGTAATTCCCACAGACAGATCAGCTTGGGAAAAAAGCCTTGCTGAAAATTCAGAATTTGGGTCACATACAGATACATTCAAACAAATACCTTCTTCTCATCCCAGGTCTCACCTTGCCATAGATAGAGTCTGGAAGCATGCCCATGCCACTGGCATGAAGTAAAGACCACAATGGAAAGCATGGAAGATCCTGGCACCTTTCAAGAGGGGTGACCCTCAGACACTCTTCTAGTTTTTCACTGAAAATGCAGTCTCCTACAGACTGTGTTGATACAAGCAGCAGTCAAGATACTTCCAAACACCTTTCCAACCTCCAGCATGTGATTGCATACTCCTCTGCCTCATGCTTAGCTTTCTTACAGTAGCAAAAAGAGGAGAAGTGGGCGCAAGAGCACTTTTCTGAAACATGAAAATGACACCCCTAGCATATAGGAAGCTCATATTTTTAGAATGAGTTTAGAAACAGAGCCCAAAACTTCCCAATATGAGATTTTATTGCTGGTTTGGGCTCCTTAATCCTGCACAGGGCTCAGGAGTGAAGGGCCTAACTTTCAGAAGTGCTGAGCCTGTACTTGCCACTCAGGGCTCTGGCCACAGGTCAAAGGACACACACCACCACGGTGTAAGCTGTTTTTCAGGCATGTTAAAACACTTTAAAACCATTGTGTTGATGATCTCATCGACAGGAATTATCACTTGTGCCTCTGTCTGTTACTGCCTTGCACCAGACAGAGTATGCAAGACGAGGAAAGTTGATTTTGACAGCAATCACCTCCTCATCTCCTCTGGGAGTGCCTTTCCAAAAAGTTAAATGAGTGCATCTGTTTTCCACCAGGTATAAAGGGGCAAACCTACAGAAAATCTCATTACTAGAGCAGCCAACACATACAGGAGACATGTCAGATGCTTGATGTATCAACAATGACGTGACAGCTTTCCCAGCCCTGGAGAGAATGCAAAAAGCAAGGGGCAAAGATTATCCATTCTTTAAAGACCTACACTCCAAGTGGATTTAGCTTGTTCTTACAACTAATTGCAGGATATATTTCACATTGCTACATGCTCTATTTAGCATTACTATGGATGTGAGTTCTATTGTGCTATTACCCACATGCTTTCACAGGCACCACACTGCAGCCCAAAATTGCCTAGCCAATACTTAAGGCTAAGAAACACTTTAAAGGTACAGCCACATCTCAAACATCACACTACCTCAGACTTTCCAGCAGTGAAAAACATGACCATGTTTAGAGAGATAGTAAGTAAGCAGACACAAGGGAGGAAGGAGTTTAAGTGCTTTAAACTAGTAAGACTGATTACAAGCTCTACACTAAGCACTGGCACCCTACAGGATTAAGCCCCATCTACTTACACATGTGCGTCACAAGCACAAGCCTTACAGTCAAAAGAAAAAGTCCCTTCCCTTGGAACCTAACATCACACATAGAATACACACCAATTGCCTGTTTTTATTCTTTCACTCTTTCTGGTCTGAAAGGATTTGCTAAATCTATATCCAGCTGCCCCACACTCCTTCCTACTCCAGACCAGGCAATCAATGCTTGCACTTCTCTGATGGACTCCTCTCTAGGAAGATTCCCATATCCTATGCCTCCTACTAGAACCACAGCTGCAGCTCATTCCAAGTGTTATCATATTTAACATGACTGTCCATCTGTATTTTGTAGGACTAATAAAATCAAAATGGGTTTTCAGTACTTTTCATACAACTCCTGAGAAGTCCAGTTTGTGACCAGCACAGCAGTTCATGGCATATGCAGGTTTGTGGTGATTCTGCTTTCAAGAATGCAAAACAATACACTATTCTTAGACACAGTTTCAGGGTTTACATAAATCTGAATAAGACCTTACATACTGTATTAGTAGCAGCCCTTGGTTTACATTCCATCCAGAAAAACACAAACCCATCTCTTAAGAAATTTTAGGACTCCTGCTGCATGTTAGAGGACTGGCAGACCTTTAGAAGCTCCCATTAGGCTTCTGGTTTGTGTGCAGCAATCTTGTATAGAGGGTAAGGAAACTAAGCAAAGTGGAAACTAGGTTAAATTCAGAGAAGACTGGTGCAGAATTATAAGCAGTGCCTTTAGTCCTTAGGATGAAGCGTGGACAGAGCACATCTTTACTGCACAAAAGCTTTTGGCGGTTTCTGGTGGCTGCTGACATCTGTGCCAAAGTTCCCCTAAGGATGGAGAAATGAGAAGGATAAAGTCATGCTCAGGAAATATCAAGGTCAGGCCATGAAAGAGTAAGCCCCAGGAGAGACAGGACATGCTTGCAGCCAGCAGAGGACATGGCCATGGGAGTATTTTCCCATCAGTGCCACAAACACCGCTGCCTTAGTTCAGTGCCTGGATTTCTTTGTTTCACCTTCCCCTGCATTTACTTTTGCTACTCCCCACTCAGCCTGAATGGCCAGGACAGAACCACAGCAATGTGGGCTGCAGGGGAGCCAGGGCTCCAGCTGCTGGGTCAGGCGAAACAATTGGGAGAGTTACTGCAGCCAAGTGACAGGCACCAAAGCAGAGGGGCAGCACAAGAGCCCATCTTCCCTGCCCTGTTACACCTATGAGACCAAGGCTCTCATGACCCCAGTTTGATCAGTGATGTCACTGGTCCACACCAGGCCTTCAGCACAACGGGCTGGTGTCTGTGAAGACTTTGGAAGTACAGAAAAATGCTCACCATCCAACCCTGGCCATGCCAGCTCTACTCCTGCTCCTGCAAAATCTCTCCAGCCAGCCCTGCACCATGCACAGCTGCTCTGATGCTCTCCTGTCAGGAATGGCTTTCAGGCTGCTCACGGCATCATCTCAGATACAATGAGATGCCACCCTTGGCACTCTGCTATTCATCAAACCCAACCAGAAACAGCACCACTACTGCCATTCGCAGGCATAAAAAGACCAGCAGGTCTAGTCTGCAATTGTTTGGGATTGGGTTATCCTTGAAGCCAGAGCATAAGGTCAGAAAAGAGTGACACCGTTTCCAAGTGGCTCCTTGCACACAGAAAATGAATACCTACTTCCTATTACCAATGCTGGTGTTTTCAGGCTCATTTAATCTATAAAATGCTATTCAGGAGAAACCCATCGATCATTTCCACAGCACAAATCAGCAGATCATCAGCTGCCCCACGACAAAATAGATCCCAGGAGTCCACATGAGACTCTTCTCCCCTGGCAGCTTTCTGGAAAGGCTCTTCTAGGACACTCTCTTCCATAACATTAAGCCTTTAAGCCTGACTCTCAATATATTAAACCTCTATTTGCCAAGCATTCACTCCTAGGCCTTTCTAAGAATCATTTTGCAAAGCTTGGATGGCAGTATGTTTTCACAGCTGATGTGGAAAAGCTAGAAACAACATTTCCCAATGAGAAATCTCTGCTTTACAAAGTGTGCACTGTTTCTTTGGCTTAATCTGACTTGCTAAGGGCAAGGGGGGGCTGCAGAATTCTTTTATGCTGTTGACATAAAATATCTCTGCCTGTCTTCATGGTGGAATCGTTCCATTTCCTGCTATCAGTTCTAGGATGGATATCCTGAGGCAGGGAAGAAAAAATAAATCAACATCTGACCACAAACCACCCATTGCTGGTGCTAGTGATGGCCCATCTTATGCCACTGGACACCCTGATTAAGGGCGAACACAAGTTTTCCCTTGCCAGGCGGCAGGAAAACACCAGCAGGATCCGTGCAAGGTTAAGGCAGGGCATCTGCCTCCCAAACAGGCTTGGAACAGCTCTGACCTTCAGGATCACAGCAAGGCACTCACTGGGAGTGTGCTGAGCAGCTATCAGTATTACAGCTTATTCATAATACATGAACAGCTTAGGGCTCACAGAACTGCACATCCCAGCAGCCTGACTCTAGCAGCAGCCAGGACTGACAGCTGAAGGGAACAAGCACAGACAACAAGCACAGAGTGCTGCTGGCCCCAGTATATTGTCCCCAGCTTATTGTAAGAGGCAATGCACATATCTCCAAAGCCAGCCATTGCATCTGGATCAAAGAGTTAAAACAGCTATTGATGGGTATCTCTTCCATAGTGACAGCCACCTGTACTTTTGTCCCCCCCACCCCCCAACCTTGCAACATCCTGGCAATGAGTCTGACAGTTCAGTTGTGCACTGCATGACAAAGAACTTCCTTCTGCTGGAATCTGCTGCCCAGGTGTTGCTCTGGATGTCATTTCCATACTGTCAGTCCCAGTTCATTTACTCTGTACCATCTGAGATATTGTAGAACTCTCCCATTTCTCCCCTCCCCAAAATAACTTTGAGGTGAAAGCATTTATCTAATTAGTGTTGCTTCATCCAGGAAGAGTTCTACACTGCAGCAAGGTCTTCTCATCCATCCACACACCTTTTCTGCTTATTCTACATTTCCAAAATGGGTAACCAGAACCTCACACAGCATTTCAGGTCCAGATGAATAATCATTTGAGCCAAGTCAAGAAAATAGCCTTTCAGCAATACTGGAGGTATACAGTGCTGATCTAGAAGGAACTGTCCTAAGCCAGAGCTCTCTGGTCAAGGCAGGCTGGTTGCTTTATTATGTGTTTATTATATGTTGGCTTATTATTTATTATTATATGCTTATTATGGTTTATTAATTTTACATTATCTTATGTGACAATAAGATCACAATCCAGAACAGAAACATTTGCTTTAAGGGTCATAAAGGTAAGAGATTTCTGTATGGCAATGCAGAAGCTCCATTTTGTATGGATTAGATTTCCCCAGCTGGAATGGCAGCATCAGTGAAGACATGGCATCCTGTATGACAGATGAAGCGCTGGCAAGGGCTCTCCCCCACACAGACAGTGAGGTCACTCCCCACCCCTTCCTTTGACAGCAAGCCTCTCCTACACTGACTTCTGCCTTGACTTTTCCTTGCACTGGTGCTGGTGGGGCAACCCTTCCGATCAAAGGGATCGAGAACTAAGGACAAATATCAGTATATCAGAGTAGTGTCTGCTTGATTTCTTTGGGAAACCTACACCAAAACCACCTTTCTCTGCACACATCTCAAGCTCCTGCAGCCAGAAGGAATGTGGAAAAGGGTTATGACAACCTTGTGCCACCTTCTTGTCCAACACCCTCCACTCCAAGGAAGCACCATAGTTTGAAGTTTCTGAATACAGGAGTACTGGCTACAGGAGTCACCCAAAACCACCTTGCAAAAAAACCTGGCAAACTTTGCAGAAGCCCTCAATGAGACTTTTCTACTGGAAAATACATGCATTCCATTCATATCATCCTCCATCACTATCTATTGTTTCTATCAGTTCATTTTTGCCTCTCAAGAGCTCACCCCAGCTCTTGCTACCACAGGCACAAGTATTTCCATTAGAGCCTTTTAGGAGGTTCAAAGAACAAGTGAATTAAACCTCAGTGAATACCTAGTGACCAGCAAGAGCCATGCCACCTCTCCTCTGTAAAATGTCAGAAGAATGTGAGATTCATCACTTTTACTATTTTAAGCACAGTGATGACAGACACACTCAGTACTTCAGTAGGTGAAATGCTTCAAAGTGCTTTTAATATTTGCAAAATTAACTCCTATAGGGCTGCTAAATGTCTCTACTTCTACACAGAGGCATGGTCTGCAGTTTACCACTAACATTTAAATTATTTTTTAAAACATAGCTTGCTATTTCTGGAGAGCAGGTCAAAAACTAGCTCCATCTCTAAACCACTTGTCTTTCTAGCCTGGGTTTGCATGGAGATGACCATCTCCATGGTTGCTGGCCTGCAGCTCAAAGGACATCAACCACACTGAAATGCGGACATTTGCACAAGCAGGATTCTTATCCTGCAACACCACCCTCTCTGAGATACAGGATTCAGCTTCCTGACAGCTCTTACATTAAAAGCCTCAGAAAAAACAAAGAGAAATGCAAAATCAATCACAGCACTGTCAACAGTGTCCAATTATGTAGCAGTTTTGTTTTGGTTTGCTTCAGTGGCCAGCTGGGACTGAGATAGATGATTTCATCTTGCCAGAGAACTTCAGTTGGCATCCGGAGACAGGCGTGGATAGCCAGATCCTTTGCTGTGAACATACATAATGAACCCTCCAGAAACAAATTATCACAATCCCTTTTTAAAGATGCTGCCAAATACTGAATCTCTATTGACATGAAAATGAGTTCCGCAAGTCGTGAATGAGCTGATTTTTATCTACTTGCATGATTTTAATATTGACTCTGAGACAGAAAAACAGCACATTAGAGTGGTTTAGGTGATCACTGGCCTTGGATGAATGCAAGACCTGACTCAGGTACAGCTCAGCCATAAGACATTTCACTCTTTTTTCTGAAGACAAACTCCTGATACTGCTATAAAAGGGGCAGCAATCAAAGATATTGTCACCTGATGCTCTGGGTACATCATTTATCGTCACTCTACAACTGTGACTGACCAGATCTGACACCAAGAGTGAAGCTCTCTTACACCATAAACTTGATTAGGGATATGCTTCTATAGTAAATACCAAAAAAAAGCAGAATGGTTTATTTTTCAAAGGGATGAATGATCAGTAATTACTGACAGTAATGTCTTTCTTGGTAGGAACACATTTTCTGTAGTTACAACCTCTGGTTGGCATGCCTGCCATAAACAATGACTTCTACACAGATGTGTGTGTGTACTGGTGGAACTTATGATAAATGAACACCGTTTTGTATACATAACTCTCATTTCAGCATTTAATGACCAGATCTACATTTTTGATCCAGCATTATTTACTAGGAAACTTTTGACAAAGACAAGAAAGCCTCTGAAAACTGACAAACACAAGCATAGACACTGCTTTCCCAGACTGAGCAGCTAAGCTCACTAAACATTCAGCATGAACAGAGTATTGCAAGTTAAAACCTGCTATTGAAGTCACTTTCCACAGCATCCTCAGCAGAGCCATGCTGAGCCTGCAGCAGAGGCAGAGCACCTGCTCCAGAATCACTTCAAAATAACCAGTAATAGCGGTAGAAATTAAAGTCTGCATGTGTTTATTTTAATGAAAAATACCCAAGCTAAGATCAGCCAGGCTCGCTGAAGAGCTGCATGCCCCAGTCACCCCACCAGGAGGGATGATGGGACACAAGAAGTTTAAGCACACAACTGACCACAACTCCAGAAGTAACTGTGATAAAACAGTTTTCGCAATGTTTTTAAGTAAGGCAGTTACAAACCCCCCCCCCAAAAAAAAAAGGCAAAAAAACCCCAAAACAAACAAAAAACCTACAAAACATCAACTATTTAGGTTCAATTTGAAAGTCCAAGCAGCAAGTTCTTGGGGGAAGGAACAGGGTAGCTCCAAGCCATATGTATAAGTCAGAGCAGCAGCACAGGATCCTTTTACTTGGTGGAAATGCTCATGGTTATTGGGAACCTTTAACCACTTAGCATTTGCACTGAACCATAAGATCACCAAGGGCTATTTATCACAGCTAAAGGAACCGTGATTAACAAAGTACAGAAATTGACATCCAGCTTGCACAATAATAATCAAGTGTCTACAAGAGATTAAAAACCAGACATTTAATTTGGGTTCTGACTTTTTTTAATCTTCTGGTTAGCAACTGGGATATTTCTGAGAATCCTGACATCACAATTCAATAACAAGGTCTAAATATGGCTTCTACTAGAAAAGCATGAAACCCAAGCTGCTCCTGGACTGTTCTTAAAGATTGTTTTACATTTCTATAAATAGAAATCAATTATAATGAATACAGTCCACTTATATTGATCTGACTAGAAGCTACTTCCTAACATTTTCATTAAATAGGGGATTACAGAAGGAAAACTGAAAATGAAAAAATGCAGTTCTTGGCATAGCCAGTTCACCCAAAGTGTTAGCCTCATTAATGCAGGGTCAGAGCTACATCAGCCATGATCTTTAAGACCAAAGAACCACATGCCCAAACCACAAGGCATCACTTAAATTGTGAAGCAGATGATTTTTTAAATAGTCTGCTTTAGAAGGCTAAAACACCCATTCTCATGTATACTGATAATTACACTGGCTCCTGATAAAGGTCTACCTGATGTTGCCTAAATGAGTGGGGTTTTTTTAAACTTCTCAGTACTGTTTAAGAAACTTTTCTCCTCAACTGCATCCTTTTCATTTAATTTATATACTAATACAGAATACACTGAAAATTAAACTATTGATATGATAAAGGAAAACACTGAAGCAGATTCTGGTATCAGTTACTTCACTGCCTTCTGTAACCCATGATGGGCATCACACACCATCCTGAAGAAAGTCTCCAAGGGACACTAAGTTTGTAGAAGATCATTACATTTGGATTTGCCAATTATAGGTCCAAAGAACAACCAAATCCCACATTAAAACTCAGGTATGCATCTTATCCAAAGTCTGGCTGGTCCTTCTTAACTTGTTTTCAGAATGACAGAAAAATGCTGACAGTATCTTGCATGCTTTCACTCTAATTGTAAGGTTAGACAGAGAATATGATGAAAAAGGCTACAGGAATATGTATATATGGCTCAGTATAGAATAGGAAAGGTATTAAAAACCCCAATCTAATAAGAAGGTGGAAATGTATCTAGTGACATCTCCAATTTTTGTCAACCTTTACATCATGTAAAGTGTCTGCCCAAGTTTACTAACCTGCTGTTTTAGGTACCAAGCAATTACACTGTGGTACCCTCTGTGCTTCCTATCACAAGTTTTCGAGGTGGAACACCAAGGTGGTCTGGGTTATCAAGGGTAAAGCACAATAAAGATGTGCAAAAGGGTTAGTGAAAACAAAGGACTGCCACAATTTGTGTGACAGTTTAAAGAACCATGAATTATTTAAAATGGTAATCAAACATTTAATCTCTTGCTTCTCTAGTGACCAGCCAGTGCTAATCCTCCATGGAAAGGAGACAGATTCCTGACAGTGCCAGCTCAACCAGGGATCAGAAAGCCACAGCCTGACTAAGCTCTGCACCCACATGACTGCCAGAGCTGCCCAGACAGCTCAGTGGGAGCACATTGTCACCCTGAGCTGGGCTGCAGGCAGTGCCCTGCTCTTCCCCCAGGCGGGCCTCAGCACTCAGCATCCCTGTGGGAGGGGTGCCCAGCACAGGAGCTCCTCTGCTTGGTTCATCCAGCTTGGAGGTGTTGCTGAGACATGAGAGAGGAGACTCCCTTCTGAAGGGAACATAGGGCCCCCCATGCAGACCAGACTCACTTGTTAGGGAAGCCTACTGCCCCCCTGGGGCCCTGCTTAAAGATGGAACAGAAAGCTTCCTCCCCTGCTACAGCCCTCAGACTATTATCCCTTGCTGATTTTTCAGGTGTGCAGCAATGAAGTCCCAACAAGAAGTCTCAGGGCAACCAACAGAGCTCAGAGCCTTGGGACCACTGGTTAAAGGATCAGGAGCACAAGCTTTGGAACTGCAGGGAGTGATGAGTGCAGAAACAAGAGAGCCAGCAGATCAATACCTGGCTCTGAGCCTGGTGCCACCAGCAGAATTTTTGGGTTTTGATAATGGGTAGGTTTACACAACAGCAGGCCTGCTGGAGACACTTGTCTCTCTCCTTGCAGAGGAGTTGGCAGGGCTCATTGAGCCCTAGAGTTTTAAACTAGATTTGAAGAGAAAAAGAGATAAAACCCAGGCTAACTAGAGATAAACCTGGGGACAGCACACCAATATTTGAGGGATGGTGTGCATAGTAGGCTGCTGAGACAGCCATTTGCTGTCTCAGTGGAAGCAGGGAATGCAGATCCATGTAGCAGCAAAGGGTTACTGATGTGTTAGGTCCCTCTGGATATGATGATTGTGAACAGAAAGGACTGGCAAGTGATCTGGTGGCTGAAGGCCACCCTAGGAACAGAAATAATGAAATATTTTTTGATTATTGGGGAAAATGGCCTGTTTAAGGGACTGGTGGATAGAATCCTTGGGAAGCATTACTGAACTGCCTGTGGCTAGGCAGGCTCTCTAGAGAAGTCTGGACCAAATGAGCCAAGGCCACTTCTATGAGGTTCACCATTACAAAGTACTGGATCCTGCATTTGGATCACAACAACTCCATGCAGCACAACATTGGGACAGCATGTCTGGAAAGCTGCCCAGTGGAGAAGGACCTGGTTGGCAGCAGCTGAACATGAACATGAGCCAGCTGTGCCCAGGTGGCCAAGAGGCCAATGGCCTCCAGGCCTGTGGCAGCAATGGTGGGGCCAGCAGGAGCAGGGCAGGGATTGTCCCCCTGTGCCAGCAATGGTGGGGCCAGCAGGGCAGGGATTGTCCCCCTGTGTCAGCAATAGTGGGGCCAGCAGGAGCAGGGCAGGGATTGTCCCCCTGTGTCAGTAGTGGTGGGGCCAGCAGGAGCAGGGCAGGGATTGTCCCCCTGTGTCAGCAATGGTGGGGCCACACCCCGAGGGCTGTGTCCGGTTCTGGGGCCCTCAGTTCAAGAAAGACATTGAGGGGCTGGAGTGAGCCCAGAGGAGGGCAGTGGAGCTGGGGAAGGGTCTGGAGCACAGGTTCTGTGAGGAGCAGCTGAGAGAGCTGGGGGGGCTCAGCCTGAAGGAAAGGAGGCTCAGAGGGGACCTCATCACTTTACAAATACCTGAAAGGGGCTGTGGTGAGGGGGGAATTAGTCTCACCTCCCAGGTCAGAAGCAACAGGACAAGGGGGAAGGCCCTCAGCTTGCACCAAGGGAGGTTTAGATTGGATGTTAGGAAAATTTCTTTTCTGAAAAGGTTGTCAAGCTTTGGGCTGCCCAGGGAAGTAGTGGAATAACCATCCCAGGAGGTATTTAGAGGATGCATGGATGGGACACTCAGGGACATGGTTTAGTGGGGGACTCAGCAGTGCTGACTTAACAGTTGGACTCCACAACCTTAAAGGTCCTCTCAAACCTAAAGGATTCTAAAGGCTCACGTGTGTATGCTGTAAAACAAAATCCCCATAACCTAATTAAGTTCAGGAGCCCAGCAGAGCCTTAAATCTCTCTCCTGAGCCTAGCTTTTCTATTACTTTGAAACAGACATCATTAACCTGCAGGACCATCCATACCTACAGAGAGAGTGGGAAAAGTGTCTTGCATTTAGCAGCAGCTATGCTGTATTACCTCAGTGTATACAATACATAAATAACTTAGTAACCTTCTGGTTTTTTTTAGAAACCTCTACCTCCTGGTGTGAGAACTATCCCTGCAATCAGTAAGCTGCAGCTGGGACCAGGGGCCAGCGCAGGCAGCTATGGTTCAAACACAGCTACACAGCCATGCAGAGGCTCCACAGGGGGGGAGGGGGTGGCACCTGAGGGTGCTCAGCACTGAGGAGCAGGTCACTTGGCCCAGCACAGCATGGGCTGTCGACAAAATCCTGCCACACAGCAAGTAGATTTGGGAGGAGATACCAAGAGATGTTGAAAAAGCAGGTAGGTGGTTTCTCCAATTCTTGTTGAGAGGATGGGATTTGACAACCACAGCTCTTCACTGCTCATTCTGTCCCTCACTGCTGAAGGATCAGCTTTTCTACACTACATGAATGCAGTCACAAGTGCTCCCAGTGTGTCTTGGGGGTGTAGGGAAAAGCAAAAGTCTTGGGTAGAAGTTTCCTCTTAACCAAGGAAGGAAATACACTGAGCTCTTCTGCAGCAGCTCCTGTAGTTTTCCCAGCACCAACTAATTCTCCATTCTCTATTTGGCAGCTGAGAAGAGTCCAGGTCACTGTGGGTGCATTTTGCTGAGCTTTTGGGTTTCCATCAGTCTGCCTAAGCACAGAAATGGTAGAAATGCTGTTTTGTGCTATCCCAAGCACATTAAGACAACTTAGGCAGCAAGAGCAATGTGCTGATGAGGGCTCTTCACAGCAACTAACCCTGCTGTATGCAGAAGGTGATGTTGAGAGTTTATACAGGAGGAATAAACAATTGAGAACATACTGCTGGAACAAAAGGTGCTGAAACTGGCAATCTGATCAATGATCACAACATTTCCACTGGACTTACTCAACTTAAGCATCAAGTGCACTGGTGACTGCACACAGCTAAGCAAAACACCAGTTTAGACATATTAGCAATCTACCTTTGGCTTACTTCAAAAGCCTTTACCTTTCTGTCAAATCAAAACTCCACAGAAACTATGAATTTTAAAGTAACTTCAGAAGCTTATAACACAGAAACATAATGCCTTGCAATAAGTCTGATTTGCAAACAAATCATTAAATGCATGACTAATTTTTCTACTTTACTAAAAAAATACTGGGCTCTTTCCCAGCACTGCCTGAACATGACCAAATTTAATTCAATTCTTTTTTTTCTCCTTACAATAACTTGGAGCAAGAACAGACATAACCCTATATTTTATTTTGTTTTGTTCCAGACAGACAATCAGTAAAGAATCCAGTGTTGCTGGGGGGATAAGCAATAATATCTATAAAGCCTGAAAGCTCAATCAATGCTATTACAAACTAGTGCAGAAATTTGTCTACTGCATAGTGTTACTGTAATTGGTGACAAGCCTTCTGAATAAGGAGTCTAGTCAGTGAAAGAAAAAGCTGGATCCTTCCTGAATGCTGCATGATAGGTTTTCATAGCATGAAACAGAGGAGATTAAGACAGTGCTGCTCAGTACATGCATCTGGCAGACAGTTTATCAGAAGGCACAACACACCTGAAACAGCACTGCTCCAGCTGGGAATGCAACCATGCTGTTGTGTTTGGGATGCACCTCAGCAATCCCCTGTGCTCATCAATTTTCATTGGTCTGACCAGGCTTCAGAGCTCAACCTACCAATGCCTCTCTGGCAGCCTTCCTGGACACAAACCCTCCCTCTATTAATTACTGGCAGAAATGGTGCTCTATGACCCTCATCCTTTCCTTCTGCCTCTGCCCCGCCTGCCCTGGACAAAAATACATCCAACAGCTAAGAGACCAGTAAGACAAGTCCAGCTGAGTCCTGCTTTATAGGGAGGGCCAGCTCAGGAGTGCATGATCAGGAGTTGGGCTTTACTGGGTTAAGCCAAGCATACGCCAACTGTACTGCTAAAATATTCATGGGTTTGCACTTATGTTACATAAAAAGAATAAGAGATTGCAGTTTGAGAAACCAGTGCTTACGTAGCCTGCCTCCACCCTCCCTCCCTGTCACCCAGTACAAGTGACAGTGCACTGCAACAGCCTTGGTTCACTTTCGTAACAGCCAACAGATGCAGGATCCTTCCTTTCCTGGGCAGCACTTGGCACCTGTCCCTGTTCAGCCATGAGGCCTCCATGGGTCAGCCCCTTCCTTCAGCCTGGTAAGGACCCTCTGCACAGCCTAGACCTCAATGGTATCACTTCTCACCTTGCCCCAGTTTGGGGCCACTCACAGCTCAATAAAGATGCCTCAGTCTCCTCTAGGTCACTGATAAAGGCAGATTTGACAGGACAGATGGTAGGACAGACCCTGCAGCAACATCACTTGCCACCAGACTCCAGAGACTATCTCAATGGGGAATTCAGAGACTGAACATAAACCTCAGAAAATTATCTTGGGAGGCTGCTAACAGACACTCACTGGGATCAGCAGGAGGGTCAGGAGCAGCTGCTGGGCTCCCTCAGCACAGGGTGCCCACATATCTCAGTGCCTGGACTTCCTGAGCACCTGTGGTTGGTATCTCCAGAACCAAAGTTGGAGGAAATAAGAGCAGAGAAGCTCTGGATACACTCTCATGCAGCTACAACATGCAGCTCTTTCTGGGGGCTCTGTGAAAGTGACATTATCATAGATGTTTGCAAAGACGTCCAAGGCACACACTGCCACAGCACACAGAGCTCTGGGTAGGCATATGTGCACTCCCGCCTTCTAAAGCCTTTGCCATTTCACTGTTTTCATATGACATCCTGGTCACCAACTACTCAACACAGACACTCCAGAAAAACAAAACTGACAGTAACCACCTGGGAAGGGGAGGACACCTTGGAGAGGAGAGAGATCAGGAATAGTCAGGTAGCATCCTGCACAAATGAGCCCCTTCTCCCCATTTCCACAAGACACTGCTGTAATGATGTTACCAGGAGGAAGAATTGTTGTAAATAAGAGTAATATGTTCAGACAAGCACTACACTGCAGTGCCATGCATTGTTATAACTTTAAAAGGATACTTGTTCAATTTTTTTTTTGTTTTACTTCATAGAAAACTCAAGGGAGGGATTGCTCCATCATTCAAGAACACTAATAATATTCAAATTACACCTGAAAGCTCTGTCTCTGTCATTTGTGACTCTGCCTGGACCAGTCACTCAAGTAAATCCCTTCTCCTGAAGGGGAAATGGTACAGATGGCAGCAGGAATCACAGAGCTACATATCAGTGTGTCATCAGTGTGGGAAGGACCAGTGAAAACTCACTTGGACTCTGGCTAAGAAACAGCTGCTTCTGAGAGCAGCATGTGGTAAACACTTCACTCTTGTGCTGTCACCTTAAAGAGCATTCAGGGTGTTACAAAGAGTAAATACACATGGTTATGCACACGAAGTGCACATGTACAAGTTGTACGCAGTATGTCAGATACTACACTGCTGGAGAGAATTTAAGAAAACCTTGCAATTGATAAGAGAAAGGCACTATGTAAAATACTCCAAGACGAAGAGGAGTGAGCTATTGCTGTACTAGAGCTAGTGGCCTGTCCCACAGGCAGAACAGCGCAGGCCTGTGGATCTCACAATGCACTATGGTACCAATGATGGGAACTGAAAGAGACATGAGAAGGGTTACATTAAAAGACGCTTACAGGAACGCAGGTGGTCACTGCTCATTTGGAAGATAACTGGGTGGCACTTCAATGCATGCACAGCCTGATGAAACTAATTTATGAATGGGCTGAAGACATTAAGAAAGTACTAAGAAGACCTAAAGTAAGGCTCCTGTGGGTGTGCATCCACCACACCTCTCTTCAATGGTCTGAGTCCCCCATACACGCAGGGAACCTGCAATGGTTGCACAAGGAAGGCAACATCAGGTTCAAGGGCATTAAGGCTGGCACCAAGTACAGCAAAACACACACCAGCTCTTGTGCACAAGCCAGTACATACAATTATCACAGGCACCAGTGATGCACTGCCTGGGGCTGAGCTCGGGTTCAACGTGTACCGAATATGGGGTTTGTGGACTGAGCAAGGCTGCACCGCGGACACAAACCCGCACAAGCCGCCAGCGACCCTTCCCGCCGGACGGATTGGGCACGCTGACACGGAGCGAAAGCCCGCACGCCCCAGAATGGATGAGTCATAGTTTACACTGCCCATCCACTTGTCTCTGGGAGCGGAGCATCGCTCCCCAGTGAGCCCAGCACAGCGGGGCTCCGCCGCACAGCGAGCCCGGCTGCCGGCCGCGGGTACCGCGCTGAGCCGCGGCGCGGGGCCGCTCCCGCCGGGCAGGGCTGCGGCTGCGGTCCCCGCTCCGCCGCTCCCGCCGGGGCTGGGGCGGGCCCGGGGACACGCCCGACGGCGCGGCTGCCCCGAGCTCACCTGCACCGGCACCCCGGCCCGCACCGCACCTCATCACACCGCAGCCCGCCTCACCTCACCGTCCCGCACCTCACCTCCTTCCGGCGGCTGGGCGCGCCCGGGCGGGTCAGCAGCGCCGTCTCCTCGCAGACCACGGCCACATCCTCCACGAAGACGCAGTCGGGGAGGCTCTCGTCGGCCGGCAGCTCCAGCACCTGCAGCCCCAGCTTGCCCCGCAGCACACCCACGTACAGCTGATACTCCCTCTCCGCACGGGCGAAGTCTACCTCGGGGCCCGCCACGCTGCGCAGCGCCTGCCGGCATAGCGACTCGGGCAGCGCCCGCACCACGGCGTGCGTGCAGCGCCCGAAGGCGGCGAGGCCGCCGCCCAGCCCGGCCATGCTGCGCGACGGAGACGGACGCGGGGGACGTACAGCGGGAACAGCAGAGAGGGACGAGGGACGCGCGGCCGCCGCCGGCGCTGGCAGCGCATAAAGCGCCGCCCGCGGCCCGGCCGCGCCCCATTGGCTCCCCACCAGGCACATTTCCATGGGGCCGCCGCCGCCGCGCCCCCATTGGTTGGCGGCGACGGCCGGGCCGCGCCATTGGCCGCCCTCCGCGCGGCGCCGCTTACCTGTACGGGCGGGCCCGGCCGGCCCCGCGTGTGGCCTGAGGGGCGGTGGGGCGGCACGGCCCCGTTCCGCTAGGTCTGTGCAGGGGCATGGCTGTGCTCACAGCGCTCTAACCCCGCATCCAGGCGCATTCTTACATTCGTTCCAGCTGGGGCGGGCAGGGGGAAGGCTGATGACTCTCGGGCTCGAGGGTGCCTTGGCTTGGCCACCTGCGAACCCTTTGCCGCTGCCTTCCCCTTCCCTGGTGGCACAGCTGAAGACCAGGCGGTTCATGTGGGTGACCAAAGGAAGAATATCCCATGACGAAGGCAGTTCCAAATACAAATCCTAAGGAAATAAGCCCAGGCGCTCTCATGTCATGGCTTTCTACAGGGCACTCACGGGCAGAGCGTGTTCACCTGCTCCCACTCCTTCATGCTGTTAAAGTTTCCACCTCTGTCTCAGGGACTGAAGCAATCAGGATTTCGTACACTTTTCCCTAAATAAGCGCTTCCCTCGGTTTCGTTTTCTCCAGTTTTCCCCGGGCTGGAGGTTATCCCGGAGGAGGGCCAGCCCTTGCCAGAGCACATCCGTGTCTTTGTGCCGCACCTCGCGCCATAGGCAACATCCACAGCACCAGTCCTCAGCCGCACTGCTCCTGCTCCCGAGCCACCCAGGTAGCTCCAAAGTTTGTCCTCGCCAGAGCAGACAAGAAAAAAAGAAGGAATATGAATTTTCCTTCCAGCTCTGCTTTTGCAAGTGTCCCTCTGGCCATGGAGGGGACCCCGCTAGCACACAGCTCTGTATTCCCCCTTCAGAGCTCAGACAAAACCCAGGCAGCTGCCTTGGCCACGCTATCACTGATATCTGCAGATGTTCAGCATTTGGGAATATGGTTAATGAACAGCAAGAAGGAAATACCAAAGTGTGTTTCTAAAATGGCAGCTCACAAGATTTTCATCTGTATTTGCCACAGAAATATTTCCCAAATATTCTGTAAAGGCTGCTTTTACTTAATGCACATAGGTGCAATTATTTGAATAAATGTCATTCACTGAATAATGTGCAAATATTACTTTGCTTAAAGAAATGGACAGGTAATTGAGTTGCTATCATGTAGGACATTTCAAATTCTTGAAAAACCTCTACGAGTAGTATCATACTGTATCTGGTAGAACATATAATCCTTCCACCATTGTTAAAGCCTATTTGGACTTATTAATATTTGGGATATAGCCATTGGCACAGTTTGGTTTTCTTTTAGTTGGCATCACTTTTAGCCAGAAGAAAAAGTGCTACTATCCAGTAATTTTAAAACTTGCCAGGGTTTCCTGCAGCCAATGGATTGGAAAGTTATAGTCAATACAGACATTTTTGACATCCACAATCACTTTATGTATTTGTAAGTAGTGACAATTTTTAGATCTCACTGAAATTACAGGCTATGAGGTGATGCTAACTGGGATCTCATACACAGGTGACATGCTCCCTGGGACAGTGAGGCTTGCCCCAGAGGCACTGTCCCCAGCCCAGCTCAGGTGGCCCCAGCTGCTCCCTGGGAGCTGGTCAGGTATCACTTCTGACAGCTCCTCAATACCTTTCTGGGCAGCAAGGCTGGAGAATCTCTTTGTGAGACACAGTGCTATGAGACAGAGCATGCTAGACACACAGTTGTGTGTTGGAAATACGTATCATACCTGTTTAAACAAGGTTTCAGAACTAATGACTACAGAAAAAAGTCATCTGTACTCCCAAAAATGTATAAAACTGTGCAGTTTAAATACAAATTAAGATTTGTTTTCTGATTGTGATTATTGTTCTGTTATTTATGGTGAATAGAAAGGCATCATTAACAATCTAGGAACAGATGTACCCAGAGCAATATGGTGCATATTTATAATAAGATTATCCAAATATCAGTTTACTCACAAATTAATGTTACAAAATAGAATGTGTTCACATAGTCTTATGGGAGTGCTGTTAAAATTCATCATATGCAGTAATGCAAAATAGGTCAGCTACAGGCACCAACATGATATTTAAATATTCTCTACCTTGTTGAATATCCAGTATTTCCCTGCAACTGTGTCCTGCTGGAGAGACTAGTACAAAAGAACAAACCTTTACCTGGGTCACTGAAGGTCAGAGATGGCCACTGCTGTTGAACAGTTTGTGTGTCCATGACAAAGGATCACTGCTGAATACAAATGCATACCACACAGGCAATTGCTCAGGCATGATAGGCAGCTGCAAAGTTGGAAAACATTTCCCAATGCTTGGAAATGCTGGAACACCACCACTGTCCCTAAAACCTTAATAGACATCTCTCACAGTATTAATGAAATGCTACTTGAAACTCTAGAGAGTGAAAAGCCAGGACAAGACAGCATGTGAACCATTCAGTCACCAGCACAACCCACTGTAACAAAGGGAATCTGCACCAGAAGGATGGAGAGACACTGAATTTCACTTTGAAAAGGAAGACAAGTTGAAGTGATTTCTTCAGCTCGATAGAAAACTGTGCAACCACTGCACAGCCAAACATCATTATTAACACTGATCTGCTGGAAAAGCTCCCATTATGATCAATGAATCATGCTCTTAGAAGAGGTACATGACCACAGGTCTTAACTCACAGCCATAGAAGAGAAAAATGTTACTTTAATCATGCCTTAGATACACTAGCAGCGACTCAAAGGGGTTTTCACCCAGATAGTTTTCAGAAGTTTTCTCTTTCTGCTCTTCTACTGTAAAAAACCACAGTGACTCAGTGAGTCAGTATTTCTGCTAAATAATTAAGTATAATCATTAAGAGATAATAATCATTTAGAGAAGCTGAACACATCAAGCAGTCAACAAGGCACTTCACCCCACTGCACGGACAAGCTCCCAAGTGCTTTTACGTTTTCCATATGCTGAAAAGATTTGTTTGCCATCTCTTCTTTACATAACAGATACTTCTGGAAGGAGACTATTTATGCCATCCAGAACTTCTTCTGGATGGCATCAATCAAGAGTGCATCTGCCAGCCTGTAGAGAAAACTTTTTGGGCAGCAGCATTTTCCCTTGCCTGAGATGAACAAATGCTATCTCAGTGTCTTACTGGGGTCAGATAAATTCTATATATAGCTGGTTCAGGGGAAACACAATATTTATTTTGTCTGCTGTGGGATAATGACCTGGGTGTTTCCTCAGCTGGCATTTTGCATCCTGCAGAGAAGGAGGAATTCCCATGAACTGACAGCTACACAGTTGTTGGGAGACAAAGCAGTCAGAGGGTGATTCTTTGCAAGTCAGCTTTGGCAGCATTGTTGCTGTGACAGGGCACCAAGCAGCCTGGACAACATGCAGAGGCACGGGGCATTCTTCACATTTGTAGTCTTCCCACGTGTTGTGTTACAATAGATTGCAGTTATTGTGTACAACCAGAATCAACTTCTGGATTTTCTTGGCTGAGCAAACAGATCACTGAGGCAAGAGCTGGAGGATTCTGACTGTTTACCCTCTGTGCTCCTATCTCCTCACCTTCACTGTGCCTTATGACCACTTTTACTCCTCTTTCTATGCAAGAAAAGTCACTCCTTGAATTTTTTAAAAAAAACATAGGTTAGGTATCACAGGTATGAGATGAAAAATGAAATTAGTAGTCAGTGGAAATTTATACTGAATTACATAAGTTAACATATCTCTTATAGAAAATGATAGAAATGCACCATTTGTGTCCCTGATGGACAGACTTCCCAGAAACATGCCAGAAATGCTACTTCAGCTAAGAGAAGGAGGAGACAGAGCTAGGATAAGTGCCTTGCAAATTGTTCCTGCTATGACTGCAACATAACGATATTTCTGCTATCAACAGCATTTTTAATAAAGTATGCTATTTTATAAGCTTGGCAAGAAAGCTTCAGCTCTAGCAGAAGCAGAAATGGTTCATGGCACTCATACTTATGCAGCTACTGTTCAGTGGGTCTCATGAATCCAAAACCAGCTGTGAAGTGCTGTAGGTGCCCATTGTGGGGCTTCCTGAGGGAAGGGTGGGATATTGAGTAGCTGTATAAAAATGTTGGTGCCTAATGATGCTATTTGCATGTTGCTAAATCACTGTTGCCAAACTGGGCTGCACTGATACAAGAAGAAAAATGCATATGCTGTGTTCTTGTCTTCCCTTCATATCTATCACCAAAACTATGTCTCCATCGCCTAAAAAAGCAAGTGCTTAAAAATGCTGATGGATGCAAGTTAGTATTTTTGAAAGGATCCAAGCCCTTTGCAATGTAACTTGAGTTACCCTTTAATGTTTATCCTAAGACTGCACTTGCCTGTTGTAGAGCCAGCTGACCAGCTGGCAGCACCCTGCAGGTGGGGCAGGCTGTCCTTCCCTCACATTGCCTGAAAAGCCCTCACAAGCTCAGCAGGAAGAGGCAGTGACATTTGGCTGTAGCATTTTTTTCTTTTCATGGTTTGCATTTCTCATTCCTTCTAGCAGCCAGCTGCCTGAAAATTAATTCACAGCCTTTCTTTTCAGTTAGGCATCTTTTGCCTTGATTTATAAAAGCTTTGTACATTTTTTGTGTTGGCTTGGTCAACAACTTGCAAATGCAACTATGAAGCTTTAAATTTACATGAAACTTGTTAAAGTGGAATTAGCTTTTATAGTGAATCAAGCACATAGCAAATAACTCACCAGCTGAAATAGAGTGGAAGAACTGTGCAGTTGAGGTGCAATTCAGAAAGGGGCAAAACTACTCCCAACAATGTCACTGGCAAGTAGTGCCGCCACACATGACAGAGATTGGAGGCAGCACAGAGGACACTGCCTGCAGCAGATAAATCTGCAGCAGATAAACCTGCAGGGCACTGCCTTCAGCAGATAAACCTGTACCCTTGATGGACCGAATGTTTAATTCTGAGGGGTTGCTGAGCTGAAGCATCTATGGGCTTTGAAGTCTGTTTTCCAAATGTCAGCAAGAAGACCAGAGCTTATCTCTGTGTATTTGGTATTAGAATCATGTATCCTTGTAGTGCAAAAGCTTTGTCATGATGCCAAATTTGAACCTCTCAAAGCATAACTTCTGCCTGATTTACCCTCGATGTCTATTGAGAAAAATTTTTCTCCATTGTGTTTTAACTGTCTTTCAAGTACCCATAGGTTGCTTCTAGTTCCTTTTTTAGCCTTCTCATTTCCAAACCAAAGAAGCCTAGCTCTCCAAATCTCCTTCCATGCCACATCTTTCAGACCCCTAATTACCATGGTAGTCTTCTGCAGGGCAACCTCCAGTTTTTCAATCTCTTTTCATGGGCCAGCTCCAGACCAGAAACAGTATTCCAGATATGGCCTCACCAGTATCAAGTAGGTGGGGATAACAATTTCTCTTGGTTTACTGGCCATGATCATCCTGGTGCAGCCCAGTACACTATTTGCAGGCTTTGAATCTGGAGCCCTCAGTAACCACCAGGTCTTCTTCTGCAGGGCTCCTGGTTAGTTCCTATGGTGTACAGATCTATCCATTTGCAAATCTTTGCAGTTCTCCTTGTTGGCCTTCCTGAAGCTGCTGTTAGCCCAGTGCTCAGTTTTCACATGGTCCATCTGAATTCTTCCACCAATCAGTACAACTCAAAATGAAGATTTCCACATTGAGCATATTCAAACCACAAAGAGAAGAAGGTAGATTAAACTGATTTACTGCTGTTGAATTCAACAGCAACCTTCTATAGATAATACTAACCCTACCATCTTTTCACTTGTTTAGCAAGAATTCTAGCCAAAATCAGCTGCTTCTTCTTAGTTCCATGGAAATATGCCTGTATTCAGCTCCAGGGACCTATGTCTAGTTACACCAATAAAATATCTCAATCACCTTTTCCTGTCCTGTCTTGAAACTGATGGCTACAAGCCCTTTTTCCCCCTGAAATCCTGAGAACTTGTGATGACCTGTAAATTACTGTTTCCTGTGTGCTGCAGGTGTTCTGCACCAATGCTGACACTTCTGTCTGATATGTTGATACTTAGATTTGTCTGTCTTTCTACATTTGATAGCAAATTAATATTTTGTGGAAATCCAACTGCTTTAATTTTAGGTAGACATACAAACACTGCTAACCACGTTACTGGAAAGAAATGAGTGTTGTCTCAATAAACAGCCAGGAGAAGTTGGTTCACATAGTGAATGTCTGCCAGTAACTTTGCTGACCAGGTAAATTCAGGTCTGTTTGTAATGTACTTGTAATATCAAATGCAGAGGACCAGTTATGCCTTTTACAATCTAACTGCAAAGATAAAATCAGCACTGAAAGCATAGACCTCTCACTGATTTCTCTGAAAGCTGTAACAGAAAATTTCATGCATTTTGGCAGTTCTACTCCTTACTGCTATAAATACATATAGACTAGTGCCTCAAAATGCTCATATTCTTATTCCTTTCAGGATCAAGGAAGAAATACCATATGGTAATAAGTGCAGTAAGTGGGGATGGAAGAGATTTTATTGTGCATCTATAGAAAATATAATTATTTAATGATTATGATCATAATTTTAGAGTATGGATAGATAGATCTAAAGTATAATTATCTGCTCACTTTAACAGATGCATTAACAGCAAGAATGGAACTATACGCTTACTTATTCTTTTCAGTTGCAAATAATATAAATCAGCTTTTTAATAGCACAGGGGAAAGCATTCTTTCATTTATTTTTCACAGGAGAAAGACACATTTTTAAAGATAATTAATGGTTTCAGGTGATTACACTTCTGAGTAGTCTTCTTTCAAGACTTTGAAAGTCAAAGGCTTGGAGAAGCACTTGTAAAAAGCAATATCTGAAGTATCCTAAGTAGGACATACCACACCATGACTCATTTCTCAAATTCTCTCCAGAAACAGTGCAGATGATAAGACAGTGTCATGTGGGAAGTATTTTGTAACCAACGATAGGACTGCTGTGTATAAAATGAGACTATAACCCAACCCTGATTAGCAACGGGGATAACGATCAATAACTGTTGATTTCAACAGCTGTCTGAGGTACCAGGTGACTTTTGCCGGGTATATTGTCACCTTCTGATTAGAAAGAAATACACACAAACACACAAAAGTAATGTAGTGATTCTAAAATATTCTAAAATGCAAGACATAATTCAAGACCAGCCAACTGAAAATACGTCATTTTCCTATTTTAAATTTGGCAAATATGAATCTAAAATTCACCATTTTAATCTCTATTCTCTTGTTCATATATAAGGCTTTCTTTCCACTACAGGCTACAGGATTAGTTACTAAAGTCAAGTCTTTCCAATAGGGCCTATTGGAATTTAATTCTTTTTTCCCTAGGCATCAAGTTAAATCTTTCCTAAAGAAAGAAAAAAATATATCAAGACATGGCAAGTCAATAACCATATTAATCCATGTTAGACATTTACAGATTCATAGAAAGGAACCTAGAAGGTCCTTGGCTGGAAGGGATCTAAAAATCCTCTAGTTCCAACTCCCCTGCCATGGCTTGGGACACCTGCTCAAAGCCCCAGCCAACTTTAAACACTGACACGGATGGGGCATCTACAACTTCTCTGCACAACGTGTTCCAGGGACTAGCCATCCTTCAGTAAAGAATTTCTTCAAAACATCTATTCTAAATCTCTCTGCTTTTAGATTAAAACTGTTCCTTCTTGCCTCCTATCTCACCTATGTAAAAAGTTGCTCTTTCTCTTTTTTATAAGCCCCCTGTAAGCACTGGAAGGCCACAGTGAGGTCTCCCTGGGCTTTCTCTTGGGCTGGCTGAACAACCTCAGTTCTCTCAGCCTGTCTTTGTAGGAAAGATGCTATTTCTTGGTAAATCAGAAAAAGCTGTGTACACATCTACCCTGCATGGGCACACATCTCCATTACATGCACAAAGTTAGATTGAGTAGCTGTATAAAAATGTTGGTGCCTAACAATGCTATTTGCATATTGCAAACTGCAGCAAGTGTGGGTTTTTAATAACTTTGCAAAAATAATTTTACTTCCTCTCTCTCTCCTCAACCTTTTCTTCCAAATACTCCATTTATTTTTTTTTCCTAGTGGCATTACTACATAATACTATGTAATAGTTTTCTCTTTGTTTCTTTCTTTCAAGATCATGACCTGCACCAGCTACATCCCCCTGAAACAATGAAACTGTCAAGGACAGGAAAAACATGTGGCATTTAGCCCGTGAAATTTGGAAGCCTCCCCCAGAAATGATCATGTTGACTATGGACATCTGTGTCTTCAAAGAGAAATGCAAAATCCACTGCTTTGATCTAATCCTCTGCTCAGTAACACCACATTTATAAACAAACATGCATCATATAAAATCAACATTAACTTTCTCCTGTTGAGCAGGGAGAGAAGAAGGTTCCTTCTGTGCCTGTTTTATTTTGGGACAAAACTGGACATTACAACAAAGAGACACTTTATGTGAGGACCTAGATAGGTGGAGATTTTCAAAACGAACAGCACATTGAGCACTGCCAGTGTGGTGAGTGAGTCAGTTTTTGCCATTAACGCCTTGCAATTCTAACCACATATTCAGCTGAAATCCCACCTGAAATCTGCCGATGAAAGCAGCTTCAGCTTGATCACAGCAGTGACAGGGAATGAAGATACACATCAGGCTGATGAGCACTAAAAAGTAAATTGTTTGTCCAGATGGAAATCAATAGCTCTCTTCACACTCTTCATTCTTTGGCAAGATCAGGAGCTTTGGATGGCAATTAAAGCCTACCCAGCTGCCAAGTGTCCTAATTATACACACAAGAAATCCCACATTTCGCCTCTACCTGAAACATCCCTTGTGCCACATTCATTAGGCTCATTACAGTCAGACCTGCTGTTGCTGGCACTGATGTATATTTTAACACAAAACTCCCAAATAAATCCTTGTTTGCACCCAGCCCCGCCCGTGAGGAATCCTCCTGAAGCACTGCAGATGCTCTGTGGTGATCACACAGAGATTTTCACAAGGCCCTTCTGGGCAGTGTTTTCCCTCATCCACTGCATTTCCAGTGTTTTTCACCCCCCATTGAATTTTTCAGCTCACCCTCCCTTGTTCAGGGCACTTCCCATTCATCACTCCCCCGCTGACCACTCATGCATGGCCATTTGTTTCTTCTGCTCACACTGAGCTTCCCCAGGTCCTTCCCAGCCATCCCCTGCCTGCACAGGAGCTGCATTGCTGCCCAGGCTGGGCTGTGTCCGAGGGGCAGGGCTGACAGACAGGACACCCAGCAGGACACTCAGCTCCATGGCAGGGAACCCCCAGCAGGCACAACAGGGGCACTGGAGACTGACTGCACTTGGATGGACTTGTCTGATTCTCTTGGAACTGAAGCCCAATCTTTCATGGGTTTGCTAATTACAGTGCTCATCCATCTTTTGTGAACTGAAGCAGGTCTGGATTCTGAGGAAAGAGCAGATTTTACTTCCCTCTTAAGGAGCAATATAGCAAAAATTTCTCATAGAATTTCATAATTACTTTCATTTTCCTGGCATGTTTTTGGAACTGTATAAATAAAAGTAACTAATGGAGGGTTGAGTTTGAGCAGTGGAAACAGTATCCAGGAATTCCTCCTAATCGTCCTTGACCAAAATATGCATTTTTTCCAGAAGTTTTCAAAAAGTCAGGTCTGAATCTAATACTTTAGTTAAGCTGTGTAAAATATGATAATGAAAAGAGCCACTAAATTTTAGACCTCTTATTTTATCATGATGATTAACATTTTATTATGAATTATATTGGGAAAACCCATTTAGTACCTATTGATTCAAGAGGAAGAGGTCTAAAAAGCTCCAAAAAACCGAAGCCCAACAGCTCCAGACCACATTGCCCAAACATTCTGTTGCATAAATCACTTTGTTTATGCACAAAATGGTTAGATTCTATTAAATAAGACTAGCTGAACAGAGTTCAACAATATTCACCAAGTAACAACTAAGCTATGGGAAACATCAAGGGAGAAGAGAAAGGGCCAGAGGGAACCCATCAGTCCCTGTGAGCCGCCCATAACCTTTTCATTTACATCTAAGGAAGAGGAAGGTTAAAAGAGTATTGTTAATATTATAAAGTATTTGCTTCTGTTACACTTTTTTTGGCCACTTAAATAGCATTTTGGTTGCAATTTATTCTCAGCCTCTGGTGCACTGCTCTGGAAGGGCAGAGAGGCCTTAAAGGCAGGCATAAATGAATTTATACTGCCACAGAAGCACAGGGGCACCTTAGAGCTAATGAAAATTGTCTCCACTACCAGAGAAAGGTAAAATATTGAACAGCTGTTTCTACTGTTGATACAAAAAGTAGTTAAAAATTTCTCTTAATTTCAATGTGTTTTAGTTCACCAATAAATGCCATACTAATTCTCTTTTAATACAAACAATTCACATGCACATAAACCATTGCAAATAAAGCCTGAGGGGAATCCTCCTTGAAGGAGAAAAAGACCAGCTGTCCTGCATCAGTCAGGCACCAAAGGGATGCCTTGGTATTCCATAAAAGCTCCCAGTCAGCTCTAGGTGTGGGATCATCTATCACAATAGCAATGTGCCATCTCTCTCCCTGGTGAGGTGCTGTGTAATTTGCAGTGCTGTGAACATGGTTTGTAGTTATGTTTGATAGGGCCATAGGACATAAATTACATAGTTTTACATTTAGCTGCCACTGCAAATTCTTAACTGACATTAGCTCCTAGGGATTTTCCAGCAGTGATGAGGAAGAAGAGGGGGGCAAAATACATGTTCTGAATTTCTTAGAAGACTTCATTTTAAAAAAGGGAGGTTTAGGAAAAAGAATTAATAATGTCTATATAGGAATGTTTTATTATTACTATTTTTGTTTTGTTGTCAGTTCAACTGGACAACATCCCAATGGGACTAGCATGCCAAAAGACACAATTTCAAATTTTTTTTCTTTTTTTAAGGTCTAAGTCTGGCAGTATCTGTCGAGATATGTCACAGCAAGACCAGTTTTCTTCTCCTATTTGCAATGATTTGTGAGCACTGCTGTCAGGCAATATTTGGGTCTGGAAACCAGCTCCATAAAAAACGATAGCTTATAACCTCTTACGAACATTTTGGGTGCAATATTGATCGTACTTGCTGACTATTGTGACAGACACTCTCCAGGACACAAAGCAAGAAGGCCCTTTCTGCCGAGACCTTGACAATGGAATTTGAGGAGACAGAGCCCAATCCCAGTGCAGAGTCCATACTCTGGGATTCCCTGGGGTTTACTGTCATTAAGAAACCAGAGGCTGAAATGTCGGCATGCCAATGCCATCCCCAAACCCCATCCCAGGGAAATGCTGAATGATTGAAGATTAGCAACTACTTAATCCATTTTGGCCTGGAAAGAATTTAAGAAGAATGAGAAGCTTGAACTAAAACTTGAGTAAGCCTGAAGCTATCTTGACATGTTTGTGAAATAAATTCCCTCCCGACACTTTTCTATTATTTCAGTTCTTGGATCATCATTCTTTGCATGCTGGGACCAACAATGCCTTTTATTGTAGCCTGCCCAATTTTCCTCTTGCACACAAAGGGAAAGCTCCCTTGGTGAATGCCAGAGGCAAATACTGCTTTCTCAAAAAGTTACATGGGAGAAGTATGCTTTGGCTTTTGTTTGCATACTGTAAGCTTCAGCCACACTGAGAACAGGCTGAGTCATTCATAAATATGGCCTTTGGACTTTAAAGGTCAGCTGTGCTTTTCATAATAAAAACCTGTTAACACAAAATCATCCTGGCAAACACAAACAGCAGTTTTAAGTGAGGTATCACAAAGGACCCACCAGGATGAATACCCCACCCATAAACTGTTGCTCTGCAGTGTACAACAAGCAGTACCAAAACAAGAAAAAGTTTTCAAGTGAAGGTGGTCTTAGAAAGGTCTAGAAAAACCTATGATATTTTTCATATACCATAGGGAAGAAGTTTACAGACATGCCTGACACAGCTAAATTTGAGAATATGTAGACATCTGTACACAGGTGCCACCTTAGGAAAGAAATAGCATGCAAAGGACCAGCCTGTGGATGAGAAGACTTGCAGAGAAACGACCAGGGCTGGTTGCAAATAAGAGAATAACATTTGAGGCCTAAAAAATCAGCACAAGATATTTTCCAAACATAATGAAAAACCTAAACTCTTTCAGGGGCTTAAGGGTATTTAAATGCAAATGAACTTCCTTCACTCAACCCAGAATCAAGACCTGCTTAGAAATTGTTGGATTATTTTCTGTTGAGTAATCATAACATTTGAGCACCCAGCATAGTTTGGGAAAGGGCTGTGAGCATGGTAGCTGGGTGTGCATGGGATTATCTCCTGTTAAATAGCACAGATGTCTGCTCTAAATGTCATAGCACCTTCACAGCTGGGTTCTGTGTACATCTGTTTCATGGAGACTAACTCCCTTACACGTGCCTGAATGCCAGTACTCACTGGAAACCTGCTATCTTTATGAAAATGAGTTAGAAATATGTAGAAAGAGTAGCCTGGAGTTACTTTTATACAAGAGCCATAATATACTTTAAAATTTAAATGAGGTTGATGAAAGGCTGTGGGATGACAGACAGACACCAAAGTCCTCCAAGCTCATGCAAGCAGTACTGGGAAGCAGCTGTGCCTTGTACTGCACTTAGGCTCACCTGCCCCTTCTTCCTTTCCATTCCTGCCAGTAGTCTCACCACCTCCCCTCCATTCAAGCTCTCTGATCAGGTAACTTCCACGTCTTCTTACCCTTTTTGTCCTCCCAAAATGTGTCTAGGCTCCAATGTTTCTCTACAACTCAACTGAGAAATCTGGGCTGACCTGGTTGTGACTGCAGCATGGAACCCCTTCTGCCACCCTTGCTCTGGGCCACCCCACTGGCTTGTAATGCTTCTTTTCAAACTGCCCAACTCTGGGATCCCTCAAAGCCACAGCTCCTCATGATCCATCCAACCTTCAGCAGGTTTGGGCTCCTCAGAGTAAGCCTGAGATCAGTGGGAGCTGCTCTAGGTCCCTGCGACCTCAGTATAAATGCCTTCACCACCTTCAGATCTACTTCTTGCTTCTCCTTTGAAAATCCAGCCCTGGCCTCATCAGACTCCAATACCATCTCTGATATACACACACACCCCTGGTGCTCCTTCCAGGATCACACAGACTGATGTTCTCTTCTCTTTTTTTCTGTGCCTCCTCTCCATAAGGAAATGTTTTGCTAATTCTGCTCAGTTTATCACATCTTGTCTTTTAAATCCCTCCTCAAACTCCCTCTCACCAGCCTGCTCACAATGCAAACACATTAATGCCCATTTATTTGCTTGAGCTTTATGCCACATTACAATATGAATTAACTCCTTCTCTGAGTGCTTGTCTGGTGGGGTGCCAAAGGAGCAAGCTGGGGGGACAGGACAGGTTCCTGAACACAGGGGAAGGCTGAGAAGGAACCAAGCACTTCTCCCAACCACCCATATCAGTTAATGTCACCATGGTCCCCACCCCCAGGTTCTTCATCCCCTCTTCTGACAGCTCTTGGTCATGCTTAAATTTGCAGTATTAGGCTCTCTGGCCAGGAAACTTGTGCCATCTCAAATAAGAGAATTTCTCTGAAAACACCCAGCAAAATTTCTAGGCACTGCCTATTTACCAAAGGGAAGGCTGTTTCCATTTCCAAATAATATGAAAATTAATTTATTTGGAAACATTTGTTTATAGTGTTGATAAATGTTTACTCGTGCTGATTAGGAGTGATGCTATTCCTATGCCCAGTTTATTTGTGTGTGATTAGAATTATGTATCTTTTCAGCTGACTGCCTCTCAGACCAATTTAAAAAGCCAGTGCTGGAAGCCTTCAAGTGAGAGTGTGAAGATGGAAAATGAAACAAGAAATTAGCCCCATTCTAGAATATTTGGGCTACTGGATTTCTACTGCAGATATCTAAATGCAGAAATCCCTCACACCGTATTGTTTGCCTGCTCTACACCCAAAAAGACATCAGAGATATTGTCATGGTTTCTACATTTGAACTTGTTAAGGTTTGATCCTGTAACCTCTGCATATTATGAAAAGCTCAATCCCTAGTGAAATATGTATTTAATTTGTATTTGAAGTAATTTTTTTTTAAACTAGACCTGGGTTTATTTTACACAGAAGCCTTACGGATGACATTTTCTTAAGCTTCAAATTGTACTCCAATGAGTAAGATCTTATTTTAACTTGCTTATAAGGATACATCTTGGCAAGTGGCTGCAATGTGCTATTTTATTTGTAGTTAATGTCCTGAAAATCAAGGCATCACAGACATGTTTTCTCCTCTGCTATTAGAGCAGTAGGGAGGAGATGGGCCAGTGATGCCTGAGTGAATTTATGAGACAAGCTGTCATGAAGATGGAAAACAAGGGAAGAAGTGGCTGTGGATGGATGAGTGAGCCCATGCAGGAAGAGAGCTTGGAATCCACAGAGGACACACCATGGGGGAGCTGGGACCTGCATATTGACAGATATTTATTGCCTCAGTAATGAAGAGGAAGAGGAGTATCCCAACCAGGCAGCAAATGGGCTGAGAAAGAATAGCAACAACTGGATACAAATAAAATTTATAAAAGCATGCTCTAAAACTAAGCAGAGAGATACTGATATCATTTAGAGTCCCAGCCTAGGCAAGTGATCCAGACTAGAAACTCCCCAGAAAGCATAGGTCTCTCTCTTGTATTCTAATATGCAAAATAAAAATTCTCATTTAGGCAGTCACCTAAGTGGATGTGCTTGTATCTTTAAGCCATATTTTAAATTCACAAAGCAAGGGTGATAGCCCAAGGATATGTCATTTCCCACAGAGAAAACTGAGCTTAGGAAGAAGAGATCACCTTTCTGCCTTGAGCCTAAACATCCTGGTGCTGACTCAAGGGAGACTTTCCTAGGAAAAACTGACAAGGAGGATGAGTATAAAATAACAGGCAGAAATAAAACTGTGGAGACAGGGTGGGTATGTTCTGGTTGCTATTAGGAGAAGCAGGTTAGGGATGGGTATCTTCTCAAGTGTTAATATCTCAGCAAGAATCTGACCTGAAACACAGAGCTCAGAATTGCAGTAACGCATTTTCTGTGTCTGGATCTAAGGAGGAAAGAAGTCAAATCCATTTCTGCAACAGAGCTTGGACTTTAGGCAGGACAGTTCTCCCACCCCTCCTGCCCAGTACCCAGGCAGTCACCTCAGGGCTCACCACACAGGTACCTGGAACTTGTTTTTATAAGTCAGATGTCAAAAGGACACCTTTTTCCTCTCAAAATGGAAAACTTCTTGTACTAGAATCAAATAATTGAAAAGTTGCTGAAACAAGAGAGTAACAGTTAATCCTGCCCAAAGGGTAGATCTAAATTCTCCCTGGAAAGGCTACTGCATTTGGGATTATATATAGTGGTTAACCAAATATTCTAGGGACATTAGTAATTACCATAACATCCCACCACTTACTCTGTCAAATGCACAATTTATGCAACAAACCCATAACTTCAAAAGGAATTTGTTTACTTTAAAAATAGTTGGAAATACATTTCCAACCCACAGTTTTTCCCCCAACGCCTTCCTGTCCCCACCTCAAAAAATGCATGAAAGGCTTCTAGGTGTTTTGTGCAAACACCTTTTCCTCAGTGCCATTCACTTCTAATGTGTGCTGTGCCAGGGCACACAGCTCCTTCCTTTCCCTGCTGTCCTGGCAGAGGTGTCTGCTGGCTGCCAGTAGGAGATGGCTGCTCCTGCTGCTGGCTCCCAGGTCCAGAGCCCTCCTGCTGCCCCATCCACTATAGGGAAAGCCTTTCAAGATCAATGGAGCACGTGAAGAGGGTCACAAAGAAGGCTTTCTGCTGAACAGAAATCAAACTTTATGCTGCCATTTCTAAAAATCTAAGATTTATGAAAACTATACACCTGGAAGGAGAAATACATCAGGGAGTTGTAGATTGGTGTCAGGAGCCAACAGTCCCCACCCTTCTGCAAAACCAGCACCAGCAGTCCAAACTCCAGAGGTGTACTAGGATGCAGGAAAGTTCATGCTTCTCTTAGCTGCTTCACTCTGGACTGCAAGCAAGCTGCAGCCCTGGCTCCCTGGCTGCCCTCTACCATAGGGAGCAGCTCCTCTCCATGGGAAACAGCCAGCTCTTCCACTGGGAACCTGCAGCTGCCAATGGCAAACCAACCAGCCCTTATCGTTTGAGGCTACACTGACTCAGCACCTTAAAAATAATAGCTGGTGCCAATCCCTGTGCTCTTGGATCTCATAGCCCTGATGCTGAGCTGACCCAGCACTTCTGGAGCACTTTGCCAGCTGAGCACTGGCCTGCCCAGACTTTTTGTAACCCTGAGCTCTGCCATTTCAGTGAGGTGCCACACTGCTAACTGAACTCTTGCTCTTTAAATCTGATGCATATTTGGTAACTTGGTTCTTACCTACACTCTGAGAACAACAAATGCTCTTAGGGATGAGGGATCAGGATTGGTCTCTAATAATGCCATGTTTTTGCAGAAGAACTTCCGTTTATGATGGCATCTATTTAAGACTGTAGAATATTTTTAGACAAATGGAACTGAGCAGTGGAATAAAAATACACTTTATAACTTAAGTTTAGGCTGTTAACTGACAGTACTGGTAACCAAGAAAATAGTGCTGGGTTATATAATTTTCCTCAATTGGTCCAGCTTGACATGTTAGGCTGAACTTAACTGGTCCCCTGAGCTTATGCCCACTGCCTTCATCAGGGCCTAGGACAAGGTTCCCAGTCTCTCCCTTACCTCAGCACAGGCACAGAGCTGGCTGCTCCCTGAAGCCTGGCACTGCTCCCTGCAGCTGGCACTGCTCCCTGCAGTGTGGCACTGCTCCCTGCAGCGTGGCAGTGCTCCCCCCAGCGTGGCACTGCTCCCTGCAGCCTGGCACTGCTCCCCGCAGCCTGGCACCGCTCCCCCCAGCCTGGCACGCTGGCCAGGGAGAGCCTCAGCTGCACGGGAGGCAGCTCCCATGCCTGGGCACAGCTTGTGTCCATCTGTCCCTCTGCCCCCTCCTTGGGCACAGCATCACCTGCAGAGCTCTCCTGACCACCCTTCTCCTGCCCTGCTTTCTGCTCAGCTCTGCCTCTGCCCTTGATGGCTCTGCAGCTGAGCCTGTGTTGGCAGAAGCTCATTACTAAAATAACTCTGTAAGGCTTAAAGAAAAGATCTTGCAAAGATATGGGAACTGAAAGCCCCACTTTGTTCATATTTGTCTTCCCTTGGCAGTGTGCATGCCTCAGGGCTATCATCTTCCTTCTAGGCTGAAATAGAAATTCAGTAATGCATACTTGGGAAGTTCTGTCACTGCAGTAATCATTTAATAGTGACAAATAAGACAGGGAATAAAACAAACAGATGGAAAATGGTCATCCCCATCCATGAACACCTGCTCTGGGATGCAGCCTGTAATGATCTATATACACGTTAGAGACAAAATTACTTTACCACCTGTTGGAGAGTATCTGTTCAGATCTGGGAATCAACAGTCTAAAAAGTACCTAGTTGTACTTTTGAGAATAACAGATTATCTCATTCACAAAAAAGCTCTTGAACTGGGAAACAAAACAAGAGTAAAAATTTTCCTTAAAGAAAACCAGTATGAGGTCCAGCATTATTTGCCCCCCAAGACAAGTCACTGACATCATAAACTTCCAGGACTTTTTCAAATGTGTGTTATTGAACCTGATTTTGTTCAAAAGAGGCATTCTTCTGACTACAAACAAGGTGGAGCCTTTCATACATTTAGCTGCCAGATCTTAAGGCATTTCAGCAGAAGTCAAGAATTTTTAAGATTTTTAAGGCTTCTGAAGCCCATATTGAGTTTGGGAAACATACATACTCATTACTTCTGAAAGGCAAGGCCAACCCAATGGTATGGATAAGCAAGATTTAGGAGCATAATAACACTGGTAGGGATCCCAGTCTGAGTACAGTTTACATTGAAAAAAACCTTTTGCAAGAAGACCTTATATCTGTTCCCTCAGAAAAATTAGCTGTGTTTATTAGGTTTTTCCAGAGAAGCAGAGAAATGAAGCAAAGAAAACATGCCTCTATTCAACAGCACCCTCCCAGCAAAAGCTTCCAGTCTCCATCCTTCTGCTGGAATGTGTTTTCATTCCTGCATTTTGACAGTATCTCAAAATGCAGATGGACAGAGAGCTCTTATGTCAAACCAGTGTGGCTTTGTGCTGCGAAGTCACTGTCCAGTAAAATTTCAGCTGTTTCTGTACATGAGGGTTTTAAGACTGGGATTTTTGGTCTTTATTTGTAAGAGGGACAGATTTAGGTTTCCACAAACTGAGTAGAAAAATTTTCTTTCCCCACTCTACCCTCCCTTCTGGTGTTTATGGAAGAAGCAGAATAGGTCCTGAACATGCACTGATTCATTCTCTTGTCTTTTTGAGTGCACACAAACACATTAAAACAGCTCACTAGCTTTCCCCCAAACAAAAAGCCCAGGTAGATGGCATCATGTGACAATTTACTAAGGCAGCAATACTTGTGCACAAACAGAAGAGATATAATTGCACCTCTGGACTTTGAACTGAATCCTTGATGTCCAACAATGTGCTTGAAAAAACTTAAAAATAGGAAGAAAAGAAAAGCAGAGGTAAACATGGGAAGAAAACTGAAAGCAAGTGGGTTGAATTTTGGTGGTGATTATATAAAACAAGTGTGAGCACAGAGAATATATATAAAAGCCTTACTGCATACATCAATATCAATTATAAACCATCATTCCAAAAATAACTTTCCCGGCAAAAAAACATATCCACAGGAGGAACAGAAGACTGTTATATAAAGGGATTCAGGGTCAAAAAGGAAGGTCCAAGAACAGAGATCTATTCACAAACTCTGAATTACTTCACCTCTTTGATGGAAAAATACAGGGCGAGCATAAGGCTTTCTCGCTTCATGTGGTTAAAACTATAAATACATTCTCTGCTGACCTGCAGGTACTCACTGATGCCAGGCCGACTGAAAGGGAATTCTTGCCAGCCTTTCACTCCTTTTTTTTTTGATAACAGGTACATGTTCACAGTCTTTAGCCACAGCATGGTTCAAAAGTTACTTTGGGACTTTTACCAGTAATGGTGGCTATTTTTAAAACCCTCCTGCCTAGATCTGTGGGATTTTCCCCATTAGACAATTGCTATTTTAGGAGTAACTTGTCAGCCAACATGAGAAAGATGAGATCCAAACTTTGCACTGTTTGTGTCACCATCTTGAGTCAGTAATTGGTAATGCTGTAAAACAAATCAGTTTAGGCATCTGAGGCACAGAAACAACCTTTGACCAAACCAGGCACTGTGAGTAGACCTGGCCCCAACAGAAAACCATTCAGCATGCTGCAGATGCTGCCTACTGCTTTTTGGCAGAGAAAACTAATTAACCCTGTGTCCAGATGCAGCCAATATTGCTTCTAACCCCTGCACCAGCCACAGGGTCATGGAGAGCCTGGCAGTGTCTCACTGGATTTACCTTTCCTAGCAAAGGGCATCCCTACAGGCACATGTCCTGCTGCTGCTGGCCAGTGTTGAACTTAGAGCAATGCAGATTATGAAAAACTTCAGCTGTATGGGAAAGAAATTGTTATTTTCCTTCCTGCACAGAAAGGAATGGATTTAGCATGTGCCAGACTTGCCTCTTTTTTTTCCCCCTTGACAACTTGCAGCCCATTGTTTATCAAATGGCACCCTGAATCTTCTGCGTCACATTTGCTTTGACTAAAATACTTTAATTAACACAATGTGTATGATGGCAAACAAAAATTTTTAAAAAGCAGGACTTCTCTGGAAACAAAGTTTACTCTTTTCCAGACAGATTAGATGCTACTTTTCTTAATGAAATAAAATATTTGCATATAACTTGCTGCTCTCTATTCCAGATGAACCCAGAGCCTCATGCTGGCTCTTTTCAGTGTGACACCTGATTACCCATATGGTGTAATCACCTCACCTTCTTGCCTTCTGACTTTTTTTATTTCCTCTAACTGAAATGAGACTATTCCAAAATCCACCTGTGTCATCCTCTGCACCAGGGAGTTTTGGGGCTGGCCAAAACAGACGATCTGTGTCTCTGGCCCACACTGAGGTGATGCTCTACTGCATGTGATCCTGTGCCATCACCAAGCAGAGAACCTGCCAGCAGCTCAGTGGACACGAGAAGATTTTGGCTGGACCCCAGTGCACTCCAGGATGACAACTGCTACAATTTGTTAATAGCTTGAAAAATTTAGAGCAGTCTTAGCACTGCTCCAAATCCTCTGAGGCTGCATAACCCCCCCTGCTGCACTGTTGTGGCTATCAGAATCCACCTCCTCAGTCCCCTCCAGTGAAACCATTTTAATTTTTGCCTTCAAACAAGAAAACTAAATAAGAAATTCCACATGCAGTTCATGAGGACAGCTGGAGTCACCTGCAAGGTTCTGCCAAAGATAGGCAGCTCCACAATGCCCTGCTGGCACCACTGCCTTCTGTGCATCCCTCTCAATAAAAATCCCTTTGCAATAAAAATAATTTATAAATCTCACTCCCTTAAAGTGCCTGGCTGTGAAGTATCAGACTATCCTGAGAGGTTCCAGGTGGCTGCAGCCCATCCAGGCTGATAGCTTTGCTGTAAAGGACTATTGCCTCAAAGAGTTCAAACATTTATGATCCTGAAACAAGACCAGGAGATCTGCAAAGGGTACTTGTACTGTAACACTCATTTAGCATTGTTGAATGGTACTATCTTCTCCTGAAGACAATATTCATGTTTGGATTTTTTTTAAAAAACAGATAAGCAATATGTTTTGAACTTACTTAAAATTTTCTTTGGAGATTTTTTTGTTCAAGCAGCCACATGATCTGTACTTACAGAAGGTCTACAGTGTTTTTGCTTTGGTTTTTTTTAGAGCAAGCTATACTTGTAAATAAAGCCTCTGATGACTAAAATGGCATGGGATCAACGTGTGAAGCCTTTTCAGGCTGTTATTAGAACATCTAAGAAAACCTGGTTCATTTTTTCCTCTGCACAGGCAAGTTTCCTCTGCTTCTGTGTACAGCAACAGAGGAGAGAAAAACACTGGGAAGATGTTGGAAAATATGATAGTAAAACTACAAACACTGACAGGTGGGCTCAGAGGAGGCAAATCTCTCCATCATTTTGTTTATAATGGACTAGATTTGATAGTGAAGCACTGCCTTCCCCTTTTTAGGAAGGAGCCTCTTTATAGAGGAAGACGGAAAGGTCACAGGGCAGGAGCATCAGAGGATGGCATTACCATTTCACTTGAATTCCTTAGGTCTGCAGAGCCACAGCAGTGCCTTTGCCCTCCTGCCTCTCAAACCCTCCCAGGGACCCCTCCTGCAAGCAGGGGTGGGCTGGCTCAGCCCAGGTTGTGTAGGGGTTCATCCCCAGGAGCAGCTCACATGTCCAGATGTGCTGTTTCTGGGCTGAGGCTTGGCTGCGAGCTGCTGGCTGCCTGCTTCAGCTGGCACAGGACTCAAACCAGCAGTGAGGTGGCCAGCAAGCCAGGACAGCTGGGGCAGGGCACAGAGGGCACTGGTGGCACCTCCCCAGCATTACCTCCCTTTTGGTGGAGGTGTGTTTGTGATGGCTGGCAGCTCCCTGTGCCCAAGGCAGGGCTGTGCCCACAGCCTTGCTGTGCACCCACGCTGCTGGCAGCCGTGTGGGACCATGGGCAAAATGAGTAGCACAGTTTCTTGTTAGGAACATTTGAAAGCAGTTTTAGAGAAATGTATCACATTTGGAAAACTCTGTGTCACAGAGCTGTTGTGTTTCTGGAGTGGGGAGACAGGAGGTGGAAGTGCAGCTTTACACAAGCAGGAGGAAAAAGCTTGGCAGTGCTTTCAGCTCCACAAAACCTGAGCCTGTGTTAGCATGGATGGAACAGTGGTTGCCCAAGCATTCAGGTAATTTTTCCCAAGCAATACTCCTGAAGGGCTATTTTTTCCTTCTTTTTTTTTTTTTTTTGTTGCACAGCATCTCCCAGGTCCTGTGCTACTACCTGCCATCACTCTCCTGAGGACAGCAGGACTGAGTGGCAGCAAATGAACCAACAGGAGCCCAACCTGAAGAGGCAGCACCACACTCACAGCACCCCTGATCCTCTGCTGAGCACTGCTGGCTCTATTCCCGGTGGGGATGCTCACCCTCCCACGGTGACATTGACATCCCCACAGATTCTTTGCATCACAAATGAGCTGCTAAGCTGCCAGCGAGGGAAGAGGAAAGGACGCCTTTGAACTCCTGCCCTGGTCTCTCTTCTCTGGCAGCCAAAAGCTGGGCAGAGCCTTCCCTCAAACTGCAGCAGCAAAGGCTCACCCAGGGGTGCTGGAAGGCACTGGATGTGGGTCCGCCATGTCTCCATGCCTGGGTAGTGCAGCCAAGCTAACCAGCTGGAGTGTGGAGGAACAAGAACTGCTCCGTGGTTTTAAAAGGGGAAATTATTTTTCTGCCAGACCATCCCAAGCTTCCAGCACTCGCCACACCATCTGACCATGGCTACATTTAAAACGTGCTTTCTGGCTCTTTCTCGCCCAGGAAAGGATATGAATAACAAGCTGGTACAGCCTTCTTATAATGCCACATTTTTCTGGTTAGTAAAATCTCTGGCAAAAACATGAAGAACCGGATGGCTTGCTGTGTGCCAGCACACCAGATGCAGGCTGGATGCCTGTGTGATGACAGACAGCTGGACATCACCTTCTCTAGCAGCCCCCTGGCCTGGGAAACACCCTGACCCTGGGGAGTGGAAAGGTAGGGTGACTCAGAGAAGACAAGTGCCCATTTTCCAATAGCCCTTCTACCAAACCAAACACTTGGAAGCACTGGTGGAGCCATGAGCAAGTTGTGGGCAGTAGAACTAATGAGACTCCATTTCCTATGGATTTGCGTCTTGCGGTTGGACTTTCCAGTCCCTGAAGACCATACAAGCACCAAGGAGACACCCTCTGTGGTCAGGGTGTTCACGGCCCCTCCCTGTGCATTCCCACCTTGGATTCCCCCTCCAGCCTCTAACTGGAGCTGGGCTCAGGCCATCAGCTCTCCAAGGGCACTGGCAAAACCCTCTTCCCCCAGCTCCTCACCTTCCCTTCCTGGGCTCTGCCTCTGGCTTAATCTCTTGGAAACAAATACTTTCACTGCGGGGTTGGCTGAAATAGATCCACTGGACTCAAAAATAGAGGGCAAACCAGCAGGCAGAAGTGACTAACACAAATGCCTATAGCAAGAAAGCCAGCATAACAACCTTACATAAACATTAAATATAAAGCAGGAGCAGCCCACATCCTTGAGACTAGAAGCCACAAATGAAAACTTTCTCAGGGCCAGGAGATGCTGGGCATGTACCACACACCCCTGAGCTCTCAGGGCAGTGAGGGAGAGGGAGTGAGTTGTTATGATTGCTCCCAGTTACCTCCCCGGACATCAGCACTGTCAGCTTCCCAAGCTCCCCCTGCATCCCTGGAAAGCTCAGCAGTGCAGTCCCTGCTGTGGGTGTGAGGATCAGCGAGCATCCCAACCCCTGCACAGTCCTGCCACAGGTCACCCTGCACAGCAGCACAGGGGTGAGCGGGAAAAGGCTGGTAAACCAGCTGTGTTTGGTACACAGCTGGGCAGGCACATGCTGCATTTCCCACATTAAAAGGGGATCTGCTTTGCATATGGTGCTTACCCTCAGTGAAACTAATTATGTAGTGCCAGCAAGGAAACACTGAGCTTTGCTGACCTGCACATGGTTCAGTGCCACGGGCTGACTGTTGCTGCATTAAACACTGCCTCACATTAATCTCTTCCAAGGGCACAGGGACTAATGTTTCGCCGTGAAGATACATGACAAAATAAGCGGAACAGATCGGATGCAGAAATGAAAGGTTACCCAGCTCTATTTACAATGTTGGAGGTGTCATATGCCCAAAGCTATATAGTTTTTAAAATAGACAGAAAACGAGGTCAGGCACGTTCTAGTAACCATGGGGTTTGCTGTTAAGGGCAGGAGCAGGGTGCAGCCACAGCACAGCATCACGGTGCCTGCTGGAGGGGAGCAGCGACTCCCCTGCCCCGGGGCTGCAGTAGGAGGGAGGAGAGATGCAGGCACGGCTCCCTGCAGGCACATTGGGCAGGAGTCGGCAGCAAACTTGGCTGGGATGAGGGAAGGGTGCTTGTCGCCATGGAGAAGCAAAGCCCTCCCCCTTCCAGCACCTCTGGAGCATTATCCACGAGGCAGAGCGAGACTGATCCCAGTGGTGCACACCAGGAGAGAGAGACACGAGAAATAAACAGGAATGAGAGAGGCTCAGACTGGGTTTGGAATTCCAGCCTGAATTATCCAGTGATCTTCTGTTTTCCCTATGGCTTGGCTTCCCACGTGTGAAATGCAGAGGCACATATAGATAGCTTTTCCCACTGACAGGAGAACACATGCACTAAGACTGTGCGGCACCAGAGACCACAGAGGCTTAAAAATAAATACCTTTATAAGACAATGAGGAATAAATACCCATCACATGAACAAGTGCAAAATTAGCTGGGACCGTGTTGTCTGTGGGACAGGAATTCGCTTTGCTGTCAAGCTGGTTTGTGGCAGAGCTGACTGGCCACAGGGTGGGATCCAACAGCACATCCCCTGCTGCAGGAGGCGACCAGGACAGCAGGACATGGCCTTGGTCTGTATTTACAGCTTACTCCATGCATCCCACACTTACTTTCTTTGCGTGATAATCTGCTTGCCACAATATTTTTCTTCCTAAAACTAACATGAAAATGAGAGCAGAAGAAAACATAGCCTCAAACTGCAGTTTGAACAGCACTGGTTTACTAAAAAGTAAAGTAAAAAAAAAAAAGGAAGCTGAAGATGCTATCATCTGGAGTAAAAGAGGCTAGACTGAGAGTCAGCAAGAGACTTCAAGACAAGCTGAGGGAAAGATGGCTCTCCTTCAATCAACAGCAAAATGTCCCTCAGCAACTGAATCAGGTCCCCTCTGCACTGGAAATCAGCTTTCAGATGGGGCCAGCCACTCTTTCATATTGACTGCCTGTGCCACAGTGACACTGCCACTAACACCTAATTTATTTTGCCCATTTAGGAGACATCTAGTTATCTCAATTATTTAACAATGTGTAAAATTACAAACATATTCAACTACAATATGTTCCTCTTGCGTAAACCTCTCCTCTTGGCCACATACATAATGAAAACCCTGTTGAGTCAGTAATAAAATCCAGAAAGCTTTCAAGTCTCAGAACTGAATGTTCAAATTTTGTGGCTCACTTCCTTTTCTAACCAGACAGCAGGGCTGCCAAGAGAATTTCTGGGCGTTCAGCCCCTTTTGATATACATACACACACAAATATATATATAGCACTCTGCTGGGACTGGCAGAGCGCAGGCACTAATTGTTTTAAATGCAGTTATGAACAAATGCACTTTAAAAATAAATCAGAATACTACTTGTTTTCATCTGACAGAACAGACATCTCAGACTGGGACAGGGAAAACGATCAGCTCCAGCTCTGTCAATAAATAAATATTTGCATTTCACTCCAGGAGAGGAAAAATGCAGCACTAATTTTGGGAACAAACCTCAAAAATTCCTGTGTGGAAATACCATGGCTCTTTATGCAAATAGACTGGTTACACATGCAAATGCACGATTAAGGTGCTGTGTGCATGTACAGGTCAGATGTGATCTAGCACACCACAGGCTTGGAGGCCAAGCCCTGCTCCTGTGAAGAGCAGAGCATCCTGACCCTGCACTGGAGCCAAACAAAAATGAGTGAATTGGACCAATCACAACTGGGAAGGTTTTGATAGCTAAATACAAGAGCTTTACGGTTATAATACACAGAACACTTGTGGATCCTGCCCAAAAAGACTAAATAGCTTCTAAATCCTTTGCACTATTTATAACAACAACCACCACCACAATTACATTTATTTCTTTTCAGAAGCACTGCCTGCTTTTGTATTTATGGTGTAAGCAGCATATTAAAAAGGGGACCAAATAGATTTCACATATGGTGCAATCCAAGAGCAGCAGCCATGTGAAGGGACGGCAAATATTCAACGAGTTTCATATGGCATGGAAACACAAAGCAGAGTTCAAGTCTGAGAGTTTTCCCACACTTTGGCTGAGTACATTACCAACAGGCACTGTACAGGAGCAGGAGGATCCAGGGCACGGGGCAGCATCCCCACAGCCCCCAGAGGTGCTTAAACTGCTGTGGGAGCAAAGGACCGTGGATTGAGAGATAGGCTGGCAAACTGGCATTGGCTGAGGAATTAAACTCTGTGGCTCTTCACATGACGGGCGGAGCAAGGTCATCCTAACCTACCCTGCACTCTAAACTGGGAGATTTTTACATCACTTTCATGATGAAATTTTTCCACCGTCAGTGGGCAATGAGTCAGAAGGGAGAGGGGAGGGATGCTGTTTACTGAAAAGCTCTTGGCTCTAGAGAGAGTAAAAGGGAAATATATAGGAGAGGCTAAGGATGGGTTCCAAGAAGAACAGAAGAAAAATAAAACACAGACAAAATATGGAAGTGAGGCTGGAGGTGGAAGGAGAAATACCAGAGAAGACAAAAGGGAAAACACATCTAGAAGAACCCAGACGGAAAACTGGATACAGACAAAGAATAGCAGAAGGATGTAAAAGGGAAAGAGAGATGAAAAATGGGGGGATAAAAGGTGGTGGGTTCCCAAATTGTGTGCTACTGAAGTACATGTGCTCTTTTTAAAAATAAATCCATGGCAAGAAGACCCTGATATTATCAGGATACCATTGACCCTATCGGGACAGCCAGCTTGCTCCAGCAGAGGGTACAAAATAAAGGTGCCTGACTAGTGAAAATCATGACATTGACTAAAATTATTGGAATCAAAGGGAAGACCCATTGCTTCCCACAAAGACACCATTCCTCCTCTTGAGAGGGGTTAACCTGTGCATTGTAGCTACTCTGCATGTGCGCCTATCATTCACAAGCACCCATGGTATTCTCACTTCTGCTTCAGGTACCTCATCCTTAGCACACCCTCCTGATCCCCAGGAGTCAGGCAATAACATTTATCTCCTGCCTACAGAGAGACATTGAGCACAGGGAAATGAATGACTTGTCCAAGGCCATGCTGGCAGACTCTGGAAACCCAGAGCTTGAACCCAGGTCTCCCAAGTTCCAGGTCAGAACTGCAGCTGCTAATGAGAACCAAGAAAATGTAAAACATGCAAACGAACCATCTTGAAAGTTTTATAAGTCAAAGTCCTGCTTCAGGCATGAATGGAGAAAGTGCAGACTCCAACAGGCAAATTCTTTGCCATCCCATCTCCTGAGTCCCAGAAATCCCGTTGATCTGGGCTAATAAATTTCCCTGAGCCCTAGACATTCTCTTGGCCCTCATCCCAAGCTCACATAAGAAGCTATTTCATAGACGAAGTTCTTATTTACAGTTACTCAACTCCCATAATATTTTATCTGAGGTGGCATTTTTAACACTCCCCTCCCCAATACTGGATGAACTGTCTCTTTCTTTGCTTTATAGGTTTGTAACTAATCTAGTTAAAATCCCATAAATATTGGGATGTTTCTGTGCTCCCCATTCAGACAGGAGGCTGGCTGAGGAAAAAGTCCATTCGCATTAAAATGGTGGTGACATCCAGACTGGAGCTGACAATTAGTTCATTTTCTAAGGCTACTGTCACAGTGCCAGCTGCCCTTCAGGAGCTGACTGTGCATCAACTGTGCAGCCTCCTAAATGTGTGATACTTGGGCAAGAGTGTCCATAAACCCATTGAGAGTCACCAGTCGTTGCCAGGTCTCACAGAGGGTTAATGTGCTGTTTGCTACCCCTGGGGGGCCCAGGCAGGAGCCTTTGCTTTACTGCAGCCCTGTGTGCCACTCCAGCATCAAGAGATGTGGGGGTCATAAATGCAGGGAATGTGGCTCCAGGGAGCAGCCGGCAGAACTGCTGGAATCAGTGAGTCTCAGTTTTGGTCCAGCACGCTCGGGTTTGCTTGAGCCAGAGGTCACAACTGATGCACAGCAAAGAGGTGGGAGAGGGCCCTAAATGAAAAATGGGCTGTGGTTCAGCTTGCAAAGAAAAGATGGTGCTGCTCTGCCCCTTCTCCTGGATGTGCAATGGCCCCCAGTGCCAGCCCTCGGCCCAGGATCCCCCTTCTCTTGGCACCCTCCTTTCCTGGTGCTCCCTGAGCAATGGGGTGGTCTGTGCATCCAGGAGCTGGCAGGCAAGGGAGCTGCAGCCAGGGCTCGAAGGAAAGGCAGCCCCTCACTCCTGTGCTGGAAGGCCTCAGGGAGGAGAAGTGCTGAGCTGCTTTCACTGCCATGGTGCTGTCCTGCACTGATATGGGACAGACCCAGCCCCATGTGCCACCAGGATGGCAGGTCACCTGCAGTCAGGAAAGATGTCCTTGGCAGGTGAAGCTGGGGAGAAAGCAAAACCATCTCACCGGGACTCCTGGCTTTCTCACACACATTACATGACTGTTAATTTTTTAAAATACACTTATATATATTTAATCATAAAGTGCTCAACTAGCCCTAAGACAGGCTTCTGCTTCCTAATTCCACTTTTTCTTCAACAGAAAACTTTTATGAGAAGTTAATCAGCCCAAGATCTCCTTTTAAAAGTTTAGGGGGTTTTTCCCTCAAAAGCTGCCAACTATTTAATCAGATTACTGAAATAAACTCACTTCTCAACCAAGGATAACTTCTGAGGAAATCAGAGAGGCAGATGCAGCCACCCATTCCTTGGGAACTTTCCAAAACCCAAATGTCAGTTGTTTCAGTTAATCAATGTGTGCTAATTAATTGATGCCATTAATTTTGATCAGATATATCAGCCTTAATGTCAGTATAATGGAAGAGAAGCTAATCCTCAGAAAATACCTCAACCAATGTCAAAATGAACATATTAAAAAATCTTGAATGTGGAAGTGGGTTCCCAACCATTCCTGTCAGCATCTCAAGTGTGTGGGAGGTGTGTCCAACCTATTGCGCGGGGAGGGCTCTGCACATTTTGCTTTCCTCACAGCATCTGGTTCCTCTCAGCTTTTAGAAATATTCCTCCTGATAAACATCCAGGATGTCAGCCATGGCCCTGAGCACCACCTCCTTGTCTGTGGAAAACCACAAGCACTGCATTCTGGTCTGCATCCCCACCTACCCAGGCTTCCCATGCACAGGGTTTGCTGCTCTGCTCTGCTCACTCCTGAACCCTTCATTGCACTCCCCACCTTCATCAGGGGCATGTCAGCAGCAACTGTCCTCTCCTGCCAGAAGAACTGCCCATGACTGTCCCTTTCCCTGCTACATAAGAGAGGAAACACTTCTTACTGCACATCCCTACCATCCTGTCCTCTATTTTTGAAGTATGTAAGGCCTGAAATGTGGAGTTTGGGATTTTACACCAGCTAATATTAATAGAAACATTCTCAGGATTTTTTTCCCCCCAATGTAAATGGAACACTTTTATTTTTTTAAGCATGTCCCTGCAGAGCTCACAGCCAAACACTGCAGCATTGTACCTGCCCGGGGAGCACGCTATAAACACATCTGTCTAGCTGCTCTGTCAGGCCCACTGAGCTTTCTATAAACCAGGAAAAGTAAACCTGTACATTAAATATTTACTGTTTGCAGTGTATATAATCTAGAAGTGTTTTTAGCAGCACAAGCAAGGCACAATTTTAGTCAATGATTTTTATTTTGACATGGCACTGTTAAAGGCTGCACGGGTACATCCTTGGAACCAGAGGCTCTCCTCTCACAGCCAGTTACAAACATTATCATGTTATCACACACTGCTCACCTGAAAGACTCATCCTATCCACCCTTTTCTGCTCTGATCCTAAATTTTCCTGTAAGTCTCAGATCTGAGCTCATGGAGGGGGGCTAATAGAAGCAGACTCCAGGTTAGGCAGTGAGAGAGGACAGTGGCAAACTCGTGGTTGAGTGTGTACAAAAACATGGAGATGGATGCAAAGTATTAAAAGAATTAAAAGACAAAAGCAAACTCATCTGAAAGCAAATAGCTGGCGGTCAGCACTAACTTTCTTTTACAATTAGCTTTTCAGCTAGCTTTTAATGCTTGCTCCATGCACAAGAGCTTCTGGTTTCATCTCAACAGTGACACTAGGAGCCATAACTTACATACAACAACAGGAAAAGTGATGTTAATGCAGTCATTAAAAAGTCTCTGCACCAAAGCAGTCTGCTGATAGCCTCTGCTAACCTCCTACTTCCTGAGCACACTGGTGGCTGGGAAAGCAGTGGGCAGGAGCCTGGCTTCCTGGCTGGCTCAGAGAGGTGGCCTTCTCCCTGAGGCTCTGCACACAGCTGCTGGATGGAGCCCATGTGTGCACCCTTCCTCAGAGCAGCCATCACCACTGGCTCCCTCCAGTTTTATTTTAGCCCCCAGCAGAGAAGGTAAAGAAAGATTCCATTCATATATTTTCTCCTTTGCTCACCTAGAAAAATCACCCCAACCAGCTCCCCATGCAAGATAAATCTTTTGTGTTTGTATGCTAGTCAAGTCTAGAGATGGTTTAGCACTTCTTCCCCATCACAGGCATGCAGCACTGGGATGGGCAGCTATTTGCACATTCTTGGATCATAACTCCATTTCCACAAGCATTCTTAAGGCACATGCATGATCTGCTGTCTGCCTGCGAGTCCTCCCTATCTGCAAGGATGACATCGCGTCTAATTATTTGTCTGCTATTGATTTTTCCACTGCACTATCACAGACTAGAAGCAAGAGGCAGGAGTAACTCATTTCCAGCAGTGGAGTGTCCCTGGAGGAGTGTGCCTGGCTTCCTTGCACCACTTAGCTCATGAAGTAAGCATGCCCAAGAGAAGAACACAGCGAGCTGCCACTGCTAGGTGCTCACATAACATACTGGGGGGAAAAGGGTAGGAGTCCAGATGGAGCAGAATAGAAATGAACAGTAATGCAGCAAGAACAGCTAAGGTCTCACTGTGCTTTAGTAACAGAAAATGAGTACATAGCAGAGAATGAGTAATGATTTTGGACAAAGCCAACAGGCACCTTAGGGGATTCTGAAATTAATCCAGTGACATTTCCAGCAGCTAGCCTGGAAAGTGCAGTAAGTGACAGAAAGCACTGTGTGGCAGAGCATGTTCAGCATCCTGCCAGAGCAGGCATCTCCTCCCATTTGTGTGCAAAGAAAAAAATAATTAATCAATACTTCCTTAATTTTTCAAGAAAACATCTACAACAACTTGTTAATAAAATTAAAGGCTAGGCAACTCCTTTGAATGCCCACAAACCAGTGGTAGAGAACTATTCTGTCAGGTCATAACCAGCAGGGAGGGAGGCAGGGAGGGAGGGAAAGCATCAGCAGGAAGGCAAGGGGTTCCCATACTCTTAACACAGACTATCCTTAAGGAAATATAGTTCTGATTATTAATTATAATGAAAAAAAGCACCTTTGGGAAAAGAAGAGTTTGTGATATATCTCAGATGTAGACAAGGAAAAGAAACAAACCTGAACCTACCAGAGAGTGTATGTTCTGAGCAGACAATCCTACAAGGCAGACACAAGCAGGAGCTGGATGTCTCCAAGGTGCAGTTAGGCTGTAGACTAAGGCAGACTGCAGTTGACAGCCATTACAGGTCACAGCCTGGAAGTGTGCTTTGATCAAGGATTTCTCAGGCACAGCCCAATTGACTGCAGTCTCAGGTTCAGCTGGCTCCAGTAACTCCTTGAGATCATGAGCAACTTTCTTCTGAGTTTGGTTATTTTGTCTTAGCTGATGTCAGTGCACATGCACAGCTCCACTGAGAAATCCTGCACTCTGAAGACCAAAGCTTAAAGTTAAGATGTTTTCACTGAGGTCACTTGGGATGATGAATTCTCTGCAGTGAGATCTCTGCCTGAGACCTTTGTCTCAACAGATGCTGGGAAAGAACCTGTGTATCCCTGACACCTCAGCCTCCTTCATGTGAGTCATGAGCCACAGCTGTGAATTCTTTTCTGGAATTTATAGAGATTGCAGGCTATATTGCTACCTTCTGCAAGCTTCATGACTGCATGGCATGAAAGCAATAGACATAACTAATACATGTGCAGCAGGGGTAGCTAGGACCACCTGATGATTTTCATTTTGTGGCATGGAGAGACACAGCCCACAATAGTCTCAGCATTGCAAACTTCAGCTATAGGGAGGTGCTTGATGCAAACTGCACCTTCTGGATGTAGCCTAGTGTTGAAGTACAGCTGCTTGATAATAGATGAACATGTGTAAGTAATTTATTCATCTCACTGAGGTAATGGTAGTCACCGGTGCTGAAGTTAATGCCAGATCCTTGAATGACCATGACAAAGGTGTTTTGAGTCTCTGACTGGGGAGGAACTAAGTAGGAGCTGGCTGTAACTGCTGCACGTTTCTGCATCCAGCTTGGTGTGAGGAAACCATGCAGTACAGACACACAGCCTAACAGGCATTCAATAGGAGCATGCCAACCCTGACTGTCAGCAGGGATGCTTCCTGCCTCTGTCACATTGCTGTGTCCCTCATGTCCACGTAAGTTGCAGGTATCCATGTATCCATCTAAGCTGCAAGTATGGCCATGCAGTTCACACACCAAAGCAGAAATAAGCACAACTGAATATGACATCAGATTTTTCTTCTCTGTTTCCCTGCTGGATGAGGAGGCTCACAAGTCCCCCTTGCACTTCCACACAATGGGAACCTCCACAACACCTTGACAGCAGCCAGGGGAAAATGCAGCAACTTACAAAGCACAGTGTGTCTGCCTGCACAAATACTGCAAAGCAAACCCCACATATTAGAAACCACAAGCAAGGCACAGACTGTACAAAAACTGACAGGCATGAGCTTAGCTGAAGGGAGGGCAGTAGGGAAGAGGAAGAAAACAAATAGGAAATGCCATACTCAAAAGAATTCAGCATAAACTCTGAGCAAATCAAAGCAAGGAAAAACTTCTGAACCCACTAGAATTTTAGCTGCCGAAGCCTCCTGGCTACTTGGCCGCTCTGCCTGTGCATAGCTATGCTTGATTTGCCCCACTGGATTTGCACCTCCTGTGAGTGACTGAGAGGAGCCATTGAGTCAGGGAGGACTGATTTAGTGCAGCAGGAACCGGCGGCCTGGCAGAGGCTGCGGGAGAGGCCCAGCCCAAGGTAGGTAAACACTGTCGTGGTTTCACCCGGCAGGCAGCTGAGCACCACAGAGCCGCTCACGGGCTGCGGCGGGCTGGGGGGGGTGGGGAGCACCAGCACAGCCCGGGGCTCACACAGAGACACTTAACAGAAAAGGATGCAAAGGAATAGGAATAGTAAAAAGGAACATACAAAACAAATGATGCCCAACACAATTCCCCACCATCCCCTGACCAGTGTCCAGCCAGCTCCCAAGCAGGGGCCCCTGGCCAGCTTCTCCCTACTTTTCATACTGACCATGTGTCATATGATGATACAGAATGTCTCTTTGGCCAGTTGGGTTCAGCTCCCTCTGCTGTGTCTTCCAGCTTCTTGTGCTTCCCAGCCTCGTTGGTGGGGTGGAGGGGGGTGCTGAAAAGTCCTCAACTTATTGCAAGCACTGCTCAGCAACTACTGAAACAGTGTGCTATCCACAGTCTTCTCATCCTAAATCCAAAACACAGCAATGTACCAGCTACTAGGTAGAAAATTAACTTTATCCCAGCCAAAACCAGGACATAGCAGAAGAGGAAAGGATGTGGTGGAACAACAATAAAGAAAAGAAAGAGTAGGAGGGATGGAAGAAACACACAGCAATAGATCCACAAAAGAGACAGAGAATGAGAAAGAGGAGATTAAATACAGTACAGAAATAGGGCTGGATGCTGGATTTAGTAAGATTTTTCTCCAGAGTCCACATGGTTGTAAGCCTCTGGTGTGCTCCAGTTTGGGGCTGGATACTTACTGCCAGTGGGAGCACCCAGGGAGCTTCTGTCCCACACAACCCCTCTGGCTGCTCCATGGTCCCTATGTACAGCTGTGAAGAACTGTTGCTGGGTGGAGGGAAATTAAGCCAGTTATTTTTTCTTGATTTGTTTCTCTGGAAAGTCCTTTCCCCGGAGAGACACAGGCCTGTGAAAATGACAGGATATACTCAGTAAATCTGTAATAGCTGCAATGTAAGCCAACAGCATCAAATTCCTGCTCTGCATCAGCCAAGGTCTCAGTGATTCCCTGCAGTACTAAAAGTGAGAAACCAGTGAAGTACTCTTCATGACATGAAGCAGGGGCTATTTCCCAGTAGGCAAACAAAGTTCTGGAACTGTACATTACACTGAACAAAATCTAAAAAAAGAAGATACTCCAAACTTCTTTCTGTTTCCTGATGTATATCCAGGATAGGTAGGCACAGCCTGGAGTGCAAATGCTGGGTCATGGTTTGAGACAGGGAAGTGTGTGCAGGGAAAGGGTCACAGTCTAACCTGAACTCCAAACAAACTCAACCTATCTCAAGTGTTGTCAACTACTTGAAATTCAGGACAGGTTTGTTAAAAGGTTCTTCAAAGCTTTTGAAGTGACCTTTTCTTGAGCAAATGTAGGTTCAGTTAGTTTCCCATCAGAGTTGTGTGAATGTGTGGTAAGACATGAAACCAAGTGAGAAAAGGCACTATTCATTGACTTTTCCTGTGGCATTTGCTGAATGTCATAAATCAAAGAAAATGCTCAGTGCATGTCCTTAAATTAAATGTAATTAAACAAACAAGTGTTTGCATAAATCCCTGAAAAGCAAAGCTGGTCATTTATGCACACAATAGTGTGTTAGCTTTTTTTTTTTCAAGATTTTTGAAACTTTTTGAAAATTTTCATTAATCAGGGTGTTGAATCACAAACATTTTCCTCCTCATCATCATAATGCTGCTGTGTAAAGAGTTATCCTGGGAAAAAAGTACCAGTCAGATTCCCTGTGTAAAAAAATACTTTGCATTTTTAAAACTAAAGTACCACAGTTTACAGTATACCTGTAAAACTAAGAGAAAACCAGCATAGTGGACAGCTTGAAGTCTAGAGCCCTGCTCCTCCTGGTCACCAGCTGGGGCTCAGCTAAATCAGCAGGGATGGAAAGTCATTACTACCATTACTGGCAGCCATCAAAGCCTGCTGGTGGTCTGTCTCCCATTCTTGATGGACCAATCAAATAATTTGTCTCATCAGAAATGGCACTACATGGCACATATTGTCAGTCTCCAGAGAGTTGCATATCACGAAGGACTGGTTTTCCCTCTCAGCTGTTGTTTTTTCTGGCCGAATTTTGAGGCATACAAGTAATGAACAAAACCACTGCCGCTTTCTGAAGCACAAGTTCCGGGCAAAGTGTTCCTGGAGCTTTCATCCCAACACCTTTTCCAACCCCCAAACCACCACAAAGTAAAGCGTCAAGTCAATTTACTTGAATGAAAAGAAAACCATGAAGACAAGAAATTGAGTAGGGGGAAAACCCTACAAGCGGAACTGTCTATCAGGCCCGGGCAGGGCCTGGCCGCGGCCGGGAGGAGGGTGTGCAGTGCTGAGGGCAGGAGCCCCTCTGCCGGCACGGCCAGGGCCGCGGGACATCCCTCAGGAGGAGGAGGAGGAGCAGGAGGAGCCGGGCTCCGCAGCCCGGCCGGCAGCGTCATCCTGTCCCCTGCGGGACACCCGAGGCACCGCCCCGTCCCCGGGGTCACGGCATCGCTCTGCGGAGAGGCTGCCCCGTGCACAGCGCCCACCCCGCCTGCTCCCAGCCCCCGGCCAGTCCGGCCCGGCCCCCCGCCGCCCGCGGAGCCGCTGCGGGGCCGGGGGCAGCGCCGGGGGCACAGAGCCGGGGGCAGCGCCGGGCTGTCCTCACGGCCCCGTGCCGGGCCCGCAGCGGCAGGTGCGCGGTGGCGAGGCGAGAGCAGCCGGCGCTGCCGCCGAGCACCCGCAGCGCTCCCGCCGCCCCGGACGGGCTCCCCCGACCTGCGGCCCGGCAGGGTCCCACAAGGTGCCTCATCATCCTCGTGGGAATGCACGGGGAACAGCACACGGGCCCGCGGCACTTACCGGAGCCCTGCGCACTGTCCTTGCTGTCACCCACCGGGCAGGCGACGAGACGACCGGGCTCGGCTCCTCCGAACGGCGGGGCTGCGGCTGCCTCCGCTCCCCGGGCGCCCGTCCCGGGCGGGCGGCACGCAGGGACACCCGCTGTACCGGAATGCCGCAGCCAGGTTAATCACATCCCTGCTCTCCGCATCCCACCCACCCGCTGTCCCCCTCGCCCTCTCCCCCTCCACTTTTCGTGGCCCTTGGAGGGGGTTTTGCAAGCTTTCGCCTCTCCTTTGAATCCGCTTCTCTACCTTCCAGCCTTGAAGGCGACAAGAAAAACCCCAAACTCGTGTTGGGAACAGTAATCTCATTTGCAAAGAAAAATCCCTGGAATGGGACTCATTGTAACGCCTTTGGGCAGCAGACCCAACTGCTGGGCTATTTCAATAAAGAAGCGAACTGCAGCAGAACGCCAGTTGGCTCCTCCAGCAGAGTTCTCCTAAATCATGATAGACAGATTGCGTGAAAAACAGGAATTCCAAAGAATTTCCTGCCCTGGGAACAGAAGTTAAGGCTATATTTAACAACATCTGAAGCTGTCAAGAATGCTTTGTGGTTGGATAACAGAGCAGAAAAATGTGAAAAATGCGGGCTACTGCTATACCAAATATGGAAATATTGTTACGTCTGGGGTCTAAATCCCATCTGGAAGTACTTACAGCCAGGAAAAGAAAAGACGCCACAACAGAAGCTGAAACTCTCCTCCCTATCCCCAAATATTAAACTTCAACAAGGCAATACAATTCAAGGGCGCCCAACCTGAGTGGGGGACAGAGAACCCAGGGACACACAGGCTGAGGGGGGCCGTTCGCTGCGTGCCCATCCCGTTCCTGCCCGGGAAGCCGGGCCCCGGTGCCGCCGGGCATCTCCCGGGCTCCGCCGCGCCGGGAACCGCTCGGATGCTCGCTCCCACGGCAGCAGCAGCGCGGGGCTACCCAGCACGGCCGAGTGACTCTGCGGGCCATGTCACAGCGCGGGGCAGCCGCGGGCCCTCACAGCGGCCCGGGGAGCTCCCCCGCCTCTGCCCGCGCAGGTGGCCGGTCGCGGGGCGCCACCGGCACAGCGCCGGGTGCGAAGGGGCCCTGCCGGCCGCGCTCTGTGTGAGGGGAGCGGGGCGCAGGTCCCGCGTACGGCGGAGAGGCCCCCGCGCCCCCCGCGCGGCCCGGCCGGGCCGGGACCCCCCGCGGCTGCGCCGGCGGCCGCGAGCGGGAGACGGGGCGGGGCGGGGCGGCCGCGGCGCGCGCCAGCCGCATTCCTGGGATGCCGCGAGCGCTGGACGCGGCCGCGGCCCGGAACGCGCGACGTCAGCGCCGCGGCGCACGCGGCGGCCCCGCGCCCTATATAAGGCGGTGGCGCCCGCCGCCGCTTCAGACCGCGCCGGCCGCGCTCCCGCTCTCACTCACACGGGCTCCCGCTGCACCGGCGCTGGACATGGGCTCCGCGGGCACCCGGCCCGCTCTGGCGGCTGCTCTTCTCTGCCTGGCCCGCCTGGTAAGTGCCGCGGGTCTTGCCGCGGTCCGGGAGAGAGGGAGGGAGAAGGAGGCGGGTCGGGTGGCTCCGCTCGGCTCCCGGCGCTCACCGGACTCTCCGCTCCGCAGGCTCTGGGCTCGCCCTGCCCCGCCGTGTGCCAGTGCCCGGCGGCCCCACCGCAGTGCGCCCCGGGCGTGGGGCTGGTGCCGGACGGCTGCGGCTGCTGCAAGGTCTGCGCCAAGCAACTGAACGAGGACTGCAGCCGATCGCAGCCCTGCGACCACACCAAGGGGCTGGAGTGCAACTTCGGGGCCAGCCCCGCCGCCCTGAAGGGCATCTGCAGAGGTAAGCGGCGACCCCGCTCCCACGGGACGGACCCCGCGCCCCGCGGTGCCGGGGTTCGGTAATTTCGAGCCCATGTATGGTTATGCTTTGTTGTCGGTAGCTTGGCAGAAAGGCACATGACTTCAGCAGTCTGGAATGCGATTCAGTATGTCTGGGCTCCGCTAAACGCACATAAGGAAAAGTGATTCCTGACTAAGTTATTGTTCTGGCCCCGCGTCCCCGGGGGGTTGTAGGGAGCTCCGCCGTCCATTGAGTTTAACAGACCAGCAAATACCTGTGCTTAAACCAGCGATTCCCGCCGCTCACCCCCTTCTTTCCCTTCCTGTTGATCTCTGCAGCACAGTCCGAGGGAAGACCGTGTGAATATAACTCCAAAATCTACCAGAACGGCGAGAGCTTCCAGCCGAACTGTAAACACCAGTGTACGTGCATAGATGGAGCTGTGGGCTGCATCCCGCTCTGCCCGCAGGAGCTCTCTCTTCCCAACCTGGGCTGCTCCAGCCCCAGGCTGGTCAAAGTCCCCGGGCAGTGCTGCGAGGAGTGGGTCTGTGACGAAAGCAAGGATGCACTGGAGGAGCTGGAAGGCTTTTTCAGCGAAGAGTTTGGTCCGGATGATTCCGAAGGCGAATTAACCAGGAACAATGAGCTGATTGCCATTGTGAAAGGAGGCCTGAAAATGCTGCCCGGTGAGTGTGGGTTTATCTGGGTGACAGTTAAGGGGAGGAGGGTAGAGGGTGGCTAAAACTCAGACCCCTTAGACCCCAGGGGAAAGAAAAAAACCTAGTGAGAGAATATATTTAGACTAACCCTTCTTTTTATTTTCCAGTTTTTGGGTCCGAGCCACAAAGCCGAACTTTTGAGAATCCCAAATGCATCGTGCAAACAACCTCTTGGTCCCAGTGCTCAAAGACGTGTGGAACTGGCATCTCCACCAGGGTGACAAACGACAATCCTGACTGCAAGCTCATCAAAGAGACCAGGATATGTGAAGTGAGGCCATGTGGCCAGCCCAGCTATGCCTCCCTAAAGGTAAATACAGACTCTTCTGGTGTTCCTCTTCTCTCTAAGCTGCTTCAGGTAGGGGGTAAAGGCTGGAAAAGAATCTCCTGCTAATAATGTGATTGCCTTTCCTTTGCAGAAGGGAAAGAAGTGTACCAAGACAAGGAAGTCCCCCTCCCCGGTGAAGTTTACTTACGCTGGCTGCTCCAGTGTGAAGAAGTACCGGCCCAAGTACTGCGGCTCCTGCGTGGATGGCAGGTGCTGCACACCCCAGCAGACCAGGACTGTCAAGGTCAGGTTCCGCTGCGATGACGGGGAAACCTTCACCAAGAGTGTCATGATGATCCAGTCCTGCCGCTGCAGCTACAACTGCCCACATGCCAGCGAAGCCTATCCCTACTACAGACTAGTCAATGACATTCATAAATTCAGGGACTAACTTGTGGTGGGGGTGGCATGCAAAACACAATTTCGAAGTACCCAGCCATGGAGAAAGGACTTTTGATGGAAGTGGTGCCTTGCCCATTTGAGGGCAACATCGAGATGTTACAGGAGTGCACTGTGCAACTGGACACTAATGCAACAGAGATTTAAGCATACTTAAAGCTTCATAATATTGGAGCAACTTTACTGCTTCTTTTTGGAGCACCTTATCTAATTATATACTGTTTTCTGTTTGTAAGTGATCAGATTAATGTTTTGTTCCGGTTATGAAAACTTTTCTGTCCTGTTCAATTTAACACTCTGCTTCTTCCCCTTCCTTCAGTCTTCTCCCACCCTTTCCCAACTAAGTTGGAAGTTACATTCCTTCCTGAGGTGGGCACCTGTGGGGTGTTCACAGTGGCAGCTATTATGTACCAACTGTAGTTTAATGGCAAACAGAAATCAGTTGTTTTAAAGCTGAGTATTTTATTTATCAAACTGTAGCTTTTTGTTTGTTTGTTTGTTTCCTCTGAAGTTTTTTTTTACCCCTTCCAGCCCCTGTAATACTGGAATAAGTTGTAAATGATTTTAATTTTATATTCAATGAATTAAAAGAATTTATTTATGGAATTAATCATTTAATAAAGAAATATTTACCTAACTACTCTTAGTAGAGTATTCTGATAGGCAACAGGCTTAAATACAGCACATGCAAGAGGTTTCTGTAAAAACTTGGAATTCTGAAAAGTTTGGATTCTCTGAAAGCAAGGTCTGCTGCAGATGCAGAAATGGACTAAATAGCCAAGTCTAATTCTTTGGATAAATGATGTTTTGAAGGAGTGTCTGCAGTCTGCAACCCCATGCTTTAGAAAGTATAGAAACATAGAAAGAGCTTCTTGGCACTGAATGCAAATCTTTGATAGACTGAAATGTTAATTAGACTGTCAGATTATTCAAACTGTCCTGGAATTTCCAACATAAGGTACTTCATTAGAATGCAGTGCATGCACGGTGATGTTGAACATTGGGGTGAAAACGGTCATCGGGTCTCACGTTTTTGGTGGCTGCTTTTTGCAAATTAATACATTTCTAGGGCAGAGGAATGCTTCCTACAGGCTGCAGGAGGTAGTTTGCTTTCACTAAATTCAAATTAAATGAGCTTGAAGCAATGACTTTTGTTAATCCTAATAACACAGTGATGAAAAGTAAACATACTGTTAACAAGAGAAGAATGTGAGGAATTTCAAGTACTAGTCCCAGAGCAGAAACTAGTAGTACTAGAGTAGAAAGCAAGGGAGCTACTCTTTTCCTCACTTCCCTTTCCCAGTTTTAAATATGCAATTACACTTAATGCTGTGGGACACAGATGACATTTGGCTAAGCAAGGGAGCTTGTTGGCACACAGTAAAAAAATTACATTTAAAGAAATGAACTAGAGCAGGATCTGAGAAAGCATCCAACATTGTACACTTCTGGTTAGCCTAAAGCTGTGCTACAGATAAGACTGACAGGAAACCTGCAACAGGGTATTATTTTCTTCTCCTTGTGTGGGTATTTCTCTGTCAAAAGATTCTCCCAAAATCTTCAGCAAGAAAGACACTGCTCATAAAAAACAGACTGATTTTGAGGTTTTAGAATTGTGAAGGGGTGTCATCCAGTGTCATTAGTTACAAGTAGAATTGGTTAAGGGTCAATTTTTTATTAATTAGACATAAATATCTCAATAAAATAAATAGCCAAATATCTCAGAAGCTTATCTCTGGCAGCTAATGCTTTGTCTGAGAAAATACAGCCTTCCCTCTTTTCTGCTCAGTCAAGTTTTCTCCCTGAAGGCGTTCAAAAGTAGAACTGTTTTGGAATTCACCACCTGGCCACCAGTCTCAGCTGTACCTAAACTTGTCTGTGCAGTATTTGTTGACAGCAGAAGGGTAAAACTCAAGGAAGCACTTTTGTTTGGCTTCTCGGTAGATCTAGCACTGAACATTTCACCACATCAGCTGCTCACTGGGAAACCATCAGCTTTACACACTGGGTTACTGTGGGGCAGGGAAGGGGATACACTGCTCCCAGACAGGCAGCAGCTGCAGGGCACGCCTGCCACGGCCACTGTCACCCACACTTGAATGACATCTATCTTCACAGCAACGCAAGTCACAGCTGCCCAGCAATCACAGGTATGTGTGACTGTACACAGAGCCCGCAGCTGTGACATGTCACGGACAAACAGCGGCCCTGCCACTCCTGCCTGCAGCTCTAGCACAGCCTGCCCGTGGGCTCTTCCATGGTAAGGGGAGCCTCTGTACCCTGCCCACTGGAAACATGTGCTGTTGGGAGAATAAGGGCTGTAGAGGTAGGTCAGATAAATACTAAGTGAAGTTATCTTGATATAAAAAGAGTAAAATGAAACCCACTAAAAAAACCTGCAAGTCTTTCAGAGTAAGGCTGTCACTCCAACTGGTCATCACCCATATAGTCCTCTCTTCTATTTTGCATTTCATAACTACATGGCAAAACTACTTTTACAACACTATAAAGGGAATCATTGCCATTTTTTGTGTGTCATCTTTGTACTTGCTTTGAAACCTTCACGTTCTCTGTTGTTTCGGCAGAATAAAAAAATCCCCTAAGTAGTGGGTGTGGATATATAAAGGATTATAAACTCAGGTTCCATGAACTGAAGCAGCAGAGCTTACAGGTAAAGTAATGAGCAAAACTATAATTGTATCTCTTGTCAAAAACTAAAATATCAATATCCTGCTTCCAGAGGAATACTAGATGAGGAGTTAAGAACATGATAAATAATGTACATAACAAAAAGCTGTGCATTTGGAGCGAATTCAAACCCTGAAAGTCAAGCCACGAGCACCCTGTGGAGTTCCCTGGAGCTGGGCAGAGCCGGGGGAGTCCCAACACGCCAGGAGGGAGAGCGGCACCGCCTCAGCCTTCAGCGCAGGTTGCAGCACAGAGCCCTGCACAGAGCCCTGCCCCAGCCACCCTGCCTGTCCCTGCACAGAGCCCTGCCCCAGCCACCCTGCCTGTCCCTGCACAGAGCCCTGCCCCAGCCACCCTGCCTGTCCCTGCACAGAGCCCCACTGCAGCCACCCTGCCTGTCCCTGCACAGAGCCCTGCTGAGCCACCCTGCCTGTCCCTGCACAGAGCCCTGCCCCAGCCACCCTGCCTGTCCCTGCACAGAGCCCTGCTGAGCCACCCTGCCTGTCCCTGCACAGAGCCCCACTGCAGCCACCCTGCCTGTGCCTGCACAGAGCCCTGCCCTGTGTGCCCCGGTCCTTCGGCCGCTCCCTGCCCAGCCCCTGCTGGCACTGTCCCGCCGCACCAGCACGGGGCACTCGGCCGAATGCGGTGCTGCCGCCACAAGGAGCGTTTCTCACACTACAGGTTTAGGGAACGCGCAGCCTTGTGTTCCCCACGCTTATTTCCTTGATGGCGGTAAGCGCTGCAATACAAGAGGTTACACATAACATCTTCCCGACTATTAGTGGAGACAAAGTTTCAGCTTCCGTAAGTGCTCCATGCCAGAAAACATAACAAAAGCAGGAACACACAGACAGACTTCCATGACTACACAAAGTCCTTGTGGGATGCTGCCAGCTCGCTCCTCTGCAGCAGCAGCAGGTGGAGGAAAAGCAGACACCGTACTGACAGTGACAGTGGTACTACTGAGCCCTCGTGGGGCTGCAAGAATCTCTTTATCCACACACCAACTCCTGCAGAGCCCATGGCAGATCAGTCCCCGGGGCTGCCTGACCCAGGTGACCCTGCCTGGGGGCAGGCCCATCTATCTCCCTGCTACTCGTGGGCAGCCACTGGGCTATGCAGGAACAGGCAGTGAGCCTGTGATCACTGGGATTGCTGCAGGAGGATTTCCAGTCCACCTAACCTGCGTGAATCCCTCACATGTACTGAGGACTGAAACAGAAAAGTTTGCAGTGGGAAGTAATTCCTGGTTGGAAATCAAACCTACCTACACAGAAGCAGTTAAATGTCTCACACCAGAGGCTTGCTCTTGCCAGATGCTTGCCCTTCTGAGCTGATCCTGCAGAAAAATGCATGTGCACAATTTAGCTCCCTTGTTTAATCAGTGAAACTATTTCGATGCAGGGCTCCAAGTGCTCAGCACACAGCAAGAGAAAGCTGTATAGTTTCCCAGCTGCTCTGCCTCAAGCCAGTTCCTTTCATGTAGACATGTTCCCATCTCCACCTTCACAGTTTCTTCCTGCATATTACATAGCCACAATTAAAACGGCACACAAACAGGGAGGTATCACAGAGAAAGCAGTAACATAAAACTAGCTTTGGAGGTACTCAGAAATGCACTCCAATGCACAGACAACTGAACTGCATTAAGCGGCAGTGAGTGGTGTCTAGAAAATATAAATCCTGCAAAAAAACCCCTCCAACCAACAGAATGATATAATAGGCATCTCTCTATCATGCTGTAAACACCAAACACCAAGAAACTGAAGAGATGGCATCCACTACGCTATGGTTCCCCCCATAAAACTACACAGCTATGACTTCTATGTACACAATTTATATTGGAGAAGATCCTGAAAGACCCCAAGGCACCATTCACATAAGCAACTTCATCTGTCTTGAAGGACAACCACTTATGGGATGGAATGTAACAACCATCCAGGAGGAAAACATTAAACAATTTTTTGTAAGTTTTCATTTTTAGTCAGAAGAAATTCAAAGGTGGGGTGAACACATTTGCCCAGATGGGAATCCAGCTGGGACATACACATTAACTATTTCACCTCCTGACAACTGTCAGTTTCAATCAGGATGGAAGGACTCAATTTAAGTGAGAGAAACAATCAGCAGTAGCCCAGCAGTGTTTTGAGAGCACTGAATTTCAGATCAAAAGAAGCCCAGTATACCAGCCAAGTCAAAGACACCGATTTCTCTGAAACTTATTATTTCCTTCAGCATCTCAAACCAACCAGGTCTGAGAACAACTCCTACTTAGTCTACTTGACAAAATCAGACATTGAGATGCCATGGCTGTAAAACCAGCAGTCTGTTAGAAACTTGAAACAGGAAAATGCATTTTTCTCTAGAGGCAGGTATTTGTGCTGTAGTGGAACAATACTGCTAAAATCAATATGGATGTCCAAGCATAGCTGAAAGTAGAGGCTGGGAAAAAAGGTCAACAAAGAGATACCACTGAGAATTTAGATCACAGAATCACAGAAATGCTAAGCTGGAAGAGACACAACAGGATCATCAAGTCCAACTCCGGGCCCTGTGCAGGAAACCCCAGAAGTCACACCATGTGCCCAAGAGCATTGTCCGAACACTTGTTGAACCTCTCAGGCTGGTGTGGTGACCCCTTCTGTGGGGGGCTGTTCAGTGCCCAAACACCCTCTGGGTGAAGAACCTTCTCCTGATATCCAACCTAAACCTGCCCTGGCACATCTCCAGGCCATTCCCTCGGGTCCTGTCCCTGTCACTGAGCAGAGATCAGTGCCTGCCCCTCCTGTTCCCCTCTCGAGGAAGCTGTGACTGCAGTGAGCTCTGCCCTCAGGCCTCTCCAGGCTGAACAGACCCAGTGCCCTCAGCTGCTCCTCACAGCTGCCCCTCGAGGCCCTTCACCACCTTTGTTGCCCTCCTCTGGACACTCTCATAGTTCAATGTCTTTCTGACATCGTGGCACCCAAAACTGCCCCCAGCACTGGAGGTGAGGCTGCCCCAGTGCAGAGCAGAGAGGGACAATCCCCTCCCTTGCCCAGCTGGTGATGCTGTGTCTGATGTCCCCAGAACATGGTTGCCCCTGTTGGCTGTGTAAAAGTGATGGGGACTTCTTGGCAAGTCAAAGCACTCAAAAAAATCAAGCACTCAGGCTTCTAATGCCACCCATCCATTCTTTTTTAGTATCTACACCTTATCCACTGACTTAATGTTTACCTCACTTTAGCATAGCTCTACTTCCTATAGACACTCTTGGCAAAACAGACAAGTTCTGGAGCTGCAATACAGACCCAGCAGAGAACCTGGAAGCAAAGAATGGAAAGGCAAAAGCATCTTTCACAGTTGTTTCTTCCCTCTCCTTGAAGCAGAACAGGGATGAGGAGAAGAAAGTGGCAAAACAATTTTAAAAACAGTTTTGATTTTCCACCAGCTGAAATTATGCAGGAACCAGCCAGCTCCCAGTGTAGTCATTTATTCTCTAAAAAAAGACTCCACCTCCCTTCTCATTTTTATTCTTCCTTCTCTGGCAGATTGTTTTGACCTCATTCTGATTTGCCATGCAACCACATGAACAGCTGTACTGATGCAGCTGATACAAAAAGAAGTCTCATGCAAATGGATTAGATAAATATAAGGACTACTGTGACAGTCAAATAAAAAGGAATTAATTTCACTATTACTATAATGAGTTCACAAAGACCTTCCCTTACCCCAAGGATAGGCAAAGTTCTAGTGGCTTTCCATATTTTATCACTCTATTGATTTTTCCTGCCCACAAAACTCTACTATAGTAAAATATCCTGAAAATGCTTTTCTGCAGAAAAAGCTAGCAGCAGTGAAATCAGGCCAGGCTAGGGGAACTTTGCTTCCAAAGCAACAACAAAAAAGCTACAGTGCACAGGACCATGGAGGGAAAGAAGCTCTCGCTACAAAAGCATCCCTAGAGCAAAGTCACTGTACTATGGGTCTGTGAGACCTGCTGGGGCATAATGAGAACACACTTCTGCTAACAAATCACAGACAGCAGAACAACTACTCTTTTTTTACCTCATTTTACATGGCATCTATAACTTCCCTTTCAGTTTCAGTATTTCTATTCAGTTATTTTTGCTGCCATTTCTTGTTTTGCATACGTGACTTCTTTCCATTTCACCACAGATTTCCAGCAAATAAGACCATATGCACTACCATAGCAACATTTTAATACAAACACAGTGTAATCTTTGTTCACTGAAGTACACAGCTCATTTCTTTTTCTCTTATTAACAGAACCTGCATCTGCATACAGTTTAACTGAATGTCATAGCAACAACATAAACATCAATTCAAGATATTTTTTCCTTTGGAGGGCAGAAGAATAAATGTTTTCAGGAAAAGAGTGTGGGACTTCAAGCAGAATGAAATGTTTGTGACTAAACAGGGCCTGAAGTTACATCATCAGGGCTGTGTATTTACACTTGGAAAGCCTGCTCTTGCACAGTGTTATACATTCTCAGCTCCTACAGATGTCAACAGAGAACAGCCCTATCTGGCAGGGCAAGGACTGAATCCCAGCCATGCTGATACACAACACACAGCTGGGACTTGCTATCAGCACTCCCATGAACTCAGAAACCCAGGTCCTGCTTCAGACTGGAGTGCACATTCTGCACTGAGTTTTCCTCTAATGCAGAGTAGAACTGCACTGGTGACTGCAGTAACAAAACCAGGTCCAGCATGCCTCCAAGGACCAGTGCCAGCCACACATTCTGTGGCATGACCCTCTTTTCCTCTATGGATCAACAATTCCTAATGCCAAGATAAATGCAGCAAAACTCAGAATTCCAATGTGTTCATTCAAAACTGAGCTGTTCCACTGACAGGGGGTACAACTGTTTACCCATGACAACTCAATTATGCCTCATCTCCCCAGGAAGTTCTACAAAAAAGGAAAAGAACCAAGTTCTCTCCCATGGCTGAGTCAGTCCTACTCCCCAGCTATTGCTGTGTGCTTAGCTATGCTCTATTTTTGTCCTTTAAGGTTTGTGAAAGGGATGACATCATTAAGCTTTTAATTTTTTTAAGTAGTGTTTTCATTCAAGACAAGAGCCTTTACTCTTTGTAAGCTGATAGTCCTTCAGCTCAAGCATGTTGAAAAGTCTAAACATTAAAAGAAATGCTGTAACAACACTACACAGAAATAGCTTGTTCCTTCTGTGACAAACAGTTTATAGAGGAAAATAAATGAGTAAGCATAGTAGGCATAAAATCAAGCACTCAATGCAAGCTGGTGTTGAATGACGAAGATTAAAACAACATCACACAGTTCTCATTCACAGACATGATCTGTTCTGAATCAAGGCAGAGTCCTGTAGGGATCTGTGTGTAATAGGACTACAATAGTATGTTTTCAAAATGGACAGAATGGAAGCCCTCTAGGAAGCCTCAGCTCCGTGTCTTAAATTTCTAGTTCTTGACCACAGATTTAAAAAATACAGAAGATGCTTTTTCTCTCTTCTGTTTATTACAAGGTGCCTGTTCCAGGTCAGGTCACTAAAAAAAAAAAAAAACCTAAAAAAAAACCAACAACCCCCACACCAAAAAACAAAACAAAACAAAACAAAAAAAATTCAACTTTCTTTCACTGCCTATGAAAGTGTTAAAAAACATCTGCCTCCTAGCACAACAGTGCATAAACTGATTAAATCAAGAACCTCATTATTATGAAGAATTTTGATTTCTTATTATAAAGAAAAATTGAAAAAGCTTAGGAAAACTGAATAAAATATGTGAATTGCATTTTGGTTTGTATTTGATCAATCACCTTTGTTCAAACTAGTGTAACTGTAAAAACAGGTAAGTAGTATCCTAGGAAAGCATGGCAAATGCTATCTTTTACTCTCAGTTTCACTGAACTCTGGGAGATTATTCCCAGCTTGTCTGGGAAATTTCAGTTCTAGCAACCATCACAGGAATGCTCCTTAATAACATTTTAAAGCCTTCTTTAAGGTAAAACAGAAGGATAGATTTAACAGCATCTTCATTTAAAAAGAAATTATGTTGTGTTTGACTCACAAGGAAGCTTAAAGTAGATTTATATAAATGAGAAAAACCCCATAGTCAAACCCTTTGGTACAATTAATGAAAAACCCCAAGAGCACAGGCAAGTAATGCAAATGACAAATCTGTGCTCCTCAGCCAAAGACAAATCACACACACATGCAGACCAACACTACTACTTGCAGCACTCCCATTTTCACTGTGCTCTGGATCCAACAGAAGTGCCATGCTTTTCCTGCAAATGAAACATTTTCTGGCCAATGAATTGTGGCAGTTTTGCTATTCATCTCTTCTATTGGTATTACTATGAATGAGTTCAAGACTCGTCTATAGTAATTTGTGGCTACCAAGTCAGTGTGCAGCAATCAGTGATTAGGAAAAGCTTATTCACTTTCACTGAACTGAAAAAATATGAAAGCAGCACCTATAGCTAGGAATCCTGGTCCTTTAAAAAGGGTTAAAAAAACAAATGTTGAAACAAGAGGTGGGCAGAGGACCAACAATGACTAAGAAAGAAAATAGAGCACAGGTGGCAACTGCCAGGCGAGAAGAAAAACTTTCTGTTTCATCAGAGGTTGCAAAACACACAAGAGAAAGGACACATGATACCACTGGGAGAAAAAGTAGTATGTGACTACAAAGGTCTGATGCTCTGGCCAAACATCAGTAGTGAGCTGTCATGGTAAACAATTTATTAACTCCAATTTCTTTACAAGGGAAAAAAAACCCCTTCTAAAACTTTGAACATCTCAGAAATCCTGTGCATGCAGCATGGCTGGTGAGGGCCCAGCAGCCTGGTGCCCTGAACCCCAGACTGAGGGTCCAGAAGCCTAAACCCTGTCCTGTACTGCTCCCCCAGCCTCCTGCTACCTCCAGAAGTTCCTTCACTGCTTTCTGTTGTGTTTCCACCCACAACATCAGCACTGGCAGAAGAAGACATGACTGAAATACCACCTGCATGGCAATTCAGCACACACCCCAGGCCACCAGCACACCAAGGTGCTTGTCTCCAGCAGGAGACAGAGTTGGGAACTAAGGCAGCAACACCTCAGAGAGCTGTTTAGAGTGAACATCACCTGAAGACAAATGCTGCCTTGGCCAGAGCCCTGCAAAAGCAAGGCAAAGGCTGGTGCTGATTCCTGAGAATGGCCTGGTCAGTGGGGAGAGGGGCTCACCTGGCTTGCACCACTTGTGGCACTGCTGTTCTCATCCTCCACAGACCCCACAGCCCAGGGGACTTGGATACAGGACAGCTGGTCTGTGCTCTAGGAATCTTTGCAGAAGTTAACAACTGTCAGCAGACAATACAGTACAGGAATTTGTTTCCTTTATGATTTATTTGTTTTTAAGTAGGTAAATGTAGCTGATATACCAGGAAGTATTTACAATAACTAACTGCAGCAGGTACTAGGAATATGAGATGCATAACACAAGCATTCTTTAGAAGTCCAGTGTTATTTGCATTAGTGCCAGTCTATGCATCCATTTCTAGGGATATAAAAATTCAGGCTAATTTAGAAGACCTGGAGAGAAGACCAAACACACTTGCAACATGCCACCCTGAAAACAGTCTGACCTCTCCATTAACACATGGAACAAGATGCAAGCAAGTAAGGAACAAAAAAAAAGTATTGCATCAAGCACCCAAAATGTCACCAGACAAGATCAAAAGTAATATAAGACCATTTTCAGTAGCTCAGTGTTACACAGAAACACTGTAAAAGGAAACTGAGCTAATGAAATAACTGTACTTTTTTCTCAGTAAATTTAAGCATTAAGATTCAAATCAACATATAAATACAAATATGTGATCAGATATTTAAACTCAAACATTTGGCACTGAACTGGTTAGGGAAAAAGTAAAAACAATGGTGCAATTAAAGACTGCAATTCAGTTAGAACATTATTTTTTTCTGGAACCACAGTTCCCCATCTTTTGATTTACATCCCTAAATATATATTTTTAAACCCAAAAACAGTCAAGCACTTTGAGAGTGCTACCTTTAGTAAAGGAAGTTAAACCAAACCTCTAGGAACTTAGTTGTATCAAAAGAATTTAATTAAATAATTAAAAAAATAAAAGCTCATTGCATCCTGTTCTCTCAAGGAACTGTCATGAACTGTCCTGAATCTCCCCTTCTTCCACAGATGAAAGGGATGAGCTTTCGTTGTCTGAGTTCTCTGCAGGCTCACTGCCATCTGAGGATATAGAACACAAAAAACAAACAAGCAATTAGTTTCAGCAATGTTGTTTGCTCATCAAACAGAAGCAGTTTCGTATCTTCTTCTCCTTTTAATCACTCTTTTTTTTAGGACAGCTATTTCATAAGAAATAACCAGTTTCATGACATAGGATAAAGCCCTGGATAGGACCTGTTGAAGGAGAAAGCAAGACAATGCTGAGAATTCCTTTTATCTTTTAAATCTTGGTCTTGCAGTCAACTAGCAAAGCAGAATATTTATCCCCCACAAAATTCTAGATCTACTGAGAATTTTAAATTTTTCTTTTGGCTTGTTTGAAATGTTGTTTTCTGGGATGTCACAGACATAAATCACAACTGTAATGAATTATAAGTAATTTACACTTTTCCTAGCATTTCAGTTAAGATGAGGAGCTACAGAGAAACTGGAAAGGGAAAATTTAAATTCTACATGTTCTAGCATCCCAAAGATAGTGATAAGCTAGGTACATCCATAAGCTAAGGCTGGTGAAGTTCAAGGTACAAGTAACTTGTGCTTTAAGGCACAGCTATTGTGCCCAGCTGAGATCATAAAGTGAAATCTTCATCTCCAAAACTGGTCTTCAGCCTCACCCCACAGATCCTTCTTTAACAAGCCCTGACCTTGTGGCTGATGTCATCAAATGCCACTCAGCTGGTGACACTCAAGCAGCACAAAAATAAACTACAGCAAAGCAGGCCCATGAATCACACTCTGCTCTCATTGTTATTTTCAGTATTTGATCTATGAATTTAAAGATGCATTTGAGCATTTAGTATCAGAGGTTTCATTAAGAGAATGTTACCAAAAGGGAGCTGATGCAGTATAGCTATTGTCTGGTGAAGATAAGTTCTACAGCTGGCAAACACGGATAATACACAGGACACAGTGTGCACCTGTACAGTTTCCAAGGAATTTGTTCAAGAAAATAGAAGCATTTCACCCAGAAACATCAGAGGTCACATTTTGTCTATACTAAATCTAGTGTATAATCAATTAACATTTATATGCCAGATATGTACTGAGTAATGCACAAAGTAAGGGCTGTGAAAGCTTCCATAATCCTCTGCTATCTTCAGCCATGACTGACCCTGTATGCTGAAATCAGAGCACCTGTAGGTTTAGCTGTTCATCAAGTCAAGCAGTAAAACATCACATAAAAGAATGTGGCAATCTTCTGACTCACAGCAACGCTCAACAGATAGATCTTACTTCTGTTACAGTAATATTTAACAGGAATTATAGATTGTCTTCACTAAAAAAGAGCACACTTGTGTGGTGCTGATAGCACTGCCTATAAATTAGGATTGCCCAATCCGTGTCACCATAAAACTGTCTGCAGTTTACTTATAATGTAAAATTTAAACTCTGAGTTTAAGTTTTTCAGTGGCAGTTTCCTTCCTCAATCTTTATTTTCCTTATGTAGTTGAAAGTTTCAGCCAAAATACTTCAGCCATTTCTGAAAAGAATAATAGGAGGAATAGGTTTTATACTCATTAAATCCTAGCAGTTTCTCTTTGAAGGTGTCCAGCTCTAGCTATCCACCCACCAGTCCTTGGGGGTTACTTATTGAATCTCAGGGAGAACGGTGATTTTTCCCCAGCATGTGCCTGTTGCTGTGGCCATGAAAACTTGTTTCTGTTGTTTCCTGGGGAAGCAGGTAGATCTGCTCAGGAAGGAAGCAGTATTTTAGCAATTAAATTCCGCCAAGACTCTGCTTCTTGCTCTAGCCTGGGTCCCTGCAAACAGGGTCAGCAGGGTTATGGCTGCCTGAGCCCCACGCTCAGCAGACACCCTGCCACATGCCCACCCTTGGCAGCTGTTTGCCTGGAATGCAAAGGGAGGTCAGCACCAGGCTCCCAGCAGGACAAGTGTCACAAGTGTCCCTCTGGGCATGCCAGCAGGCAGAGGAAAGGCAGCACTGGGGGCAGCAGGATCAGCAGGCTGGATGGCTTGGGAGGAGAGGGCCACTGATACAGAGAGCCATACATGGCAAGGAAACTGGACTGCAACAAACTCTGAAGATGCTGTAGCAGAAAGGTCACTTGGGAGATGGGAAGGGGCTAAAATACTTCTCTGATTACATCAGGACAGCCTGGAGGTTAACATAAGGTTTGCACTTTTAGCAACTATCTATGAATGCAACTCCTAAAGCAAACTGAAAACTGGTTTTCTCCTCCTATGTTCTGTAAAGATGACATACAACAGAAAAGCACAATGGTTTTGACACACTAACTAAAATAGTACTTTGTCTTCAGGCAGAGTAACAGCAACAAAAAAGTCCTCCAACTTTTATACTCATGTTGTGAACATGCTTTTCCTCAATGAATCTGAAATTACTGTCATATGCTTCTACTCTGAACAGAAAAAATACCAAGAACACAGGTTCCCAACCTAACTCAAGGCCAAAGTTGATTATTAATATCTTAACTAAGAAGATGACAGTAAGTTATTATACAAGTTTTGAAAATCATAGTATTTTTGCCGTTAGCTGTAACTTTTGCTATGTCATACCCAAGACAACTTAGCAGGGAGCTATTAAATTAATTTTTATGGAATCTATAGAAACAGTTAAAACAACAACAGCAACAAAACACAATGGTTCCCAAAACCTGAAATGGCTGTTAGTGCTCTCAGAACCCCTGCAGGGATGACCACACATCAAATGATTCCTGCAGCAGAGGAAGGTTACTGTCCCCAAGACACACACTTGCACTGTCCTGTGGCAGAGCTGTTGGCACCTCCCAGCTATTACTGGCTCTCTCTTCCCCTGTTCTGCCTTTTACAGAGTCAGGCAGGTGCTGCATGGCCTCAAATACCGTTGTTCAATCAACACTTCTTGAATCTGTACCCTTAAAAGGACAACCTCCCTATTAGCTCAGGAGACAATGACAACCCCATACAGATTAAGTACATGAGTCAATCAATTGTAATTCCCTCCTGACCTCTACATCACAGAGGTACAGCTGAGTACTGAAAAGCAAGGCTCCTAGACAAAGAAATAATGGATGAAGTCAAAAGCAGCCATCAGCTTCATGTACTGCAGTGTCTGTATGTGCACTCCCAGGGTGGAGATCCCAGTTACCAGACCTGACCCCAACCTCATCCCCTGGAGTGCTCCCTCACTCTCAGCAGCCCTGCAGTGCATAACTCAAGGAATTGCTGCATGCCACATATTTGGGTGCACATTGCTCTCACTTAGGGGATCACTCAGTGCAATCTAGCCAGAACAGCCAAGCTCCATGGAGGTCCACATCACTGCTACAATATTCTCATATTTTATCAGTCACATTATATACATATAGAGCCATGGCTGAGCTGCTGCAAGGAAATGGTAGTTGCAAATACATATCAAAGCTTTTCTGCAAAAATCTGTAAGAATTAGAGACTGGTCATCACAGAAAGTTATGGGATATGATAACTAAGGTGACTAGGTGGGGGATTAGGAGATGAGAACTGATTCCCTCTTTCAACAGCTGAATTATCTTTGGGCAATCTTTTAGCTTTAGAAACAGACGCGGGGACATGAAGCCTTTATACTGTGGAGAAAAATGAAAATTAACTTAAAAACTAAAAGCAAATTCCTGCTATATCTAGACTCTCTTCCAAATTAACTCCAAGATCCAAGTTCTCCCTCAAGAAAGTAATCTTTAAAAGATAACACTGTGCTTTTAATCCACCCAAAAAGCGACTTTGCCATTATGATTTCTAATAACTACCTCACAACTCAGAATTATTTGTCCAATGTTAGAAGCTACGCTAGAAAATAATGGAGAATGATTCCTTTGCATGATTATCAGTTTTTTTCAAAATTCATCTTCCTCAGACAGACTGACTCTTCAGAAACAATCAACTCTGTCAATCTTTGCTGCATGAAAAAAATTAGCCCAAGTCTGAATAGTTGTTTCACCTTAGTGGCTAAAAATATATAAAAAACTCAGCAAAGCACCAGTAAACAAAGTTAGAAAAAACACATCCAATACAGCTCGTGGATGGATGCCATCAGCCAGCAATTTTAAGACAAGAGCATTCATAAAAGATTTTTCTATGGCCTTCTTTAAGCTTTAGAAGGAAATATAAGACACATTGCTCATTCCTGGCAATATCCTTAACTACTGTTTATATAACTAAAATATCCAAATATAACATAACAGGAAATAAATATGTGCTCACCTTGGCCAAGGACCACCATGTCATTCTTCAGTGTTTTCAAGACCACAAATAATGTTGGATACTCAATTATTACTTTGCCTTTCAGATTATCTAGAAGGCTTCTGCTGGCATCCAGTTCATTGTACCTTAAAAACAACAGGAAGTTGACTTTGGATTTTAATACTAGCAAGGACATAACGTACATTTGCTGGGGGAGGGGGGGGAAAGAAAGAGTAAAAGTCTTTCTGGCATTTCACACAATTTTCAGGTGATGCCATGTCCAGAAGAACTACCTTATAATTCAAATTGCATACCCAGTCTTATTCTCCAACTACATATTTTTTTAAACCTTCTTTACATCTAAGCATAAAGAACAAAAGGAGAATGAAAGTTAAATTTCTCCAAGGGTTGAAATGTTTTATTATGCCTTAATGAATATATTTAGCATGATAAAGGAAATCAAATAAGGACACAGGGCTATCAAAATTGATACATTTATCAAAAACTGATTCTAAATAAAAAATAACATTTAATATTTTACTTATAGGTTTTAACACTACAGGTTTAATTTACTTGATTAGTAGTGTACCTTATTCATCATGTTTTCTTACCAGTGAAGCCCTAGGAAGATGAAATAAAACTACAAAATCACATGTACACTGGAGCTCTTAGAGCTCTGTTTTTGTAGGAGAGATATCCTTGTTCTGATACAGGAGCATTACAGCAATAATTTCAAAAAGATGGTACAACAGCCACTATGCCAGAGCAAACCTCTGCTCACAGCAGCACCAGTGAGAAGCTCCCTGCAGAAATGCCCACGTGTGTGCTCCAGAGGCACAGCACTGGATGTGCAGTCCCTGCCCAGGAAAGGGCTCCTCCTCAGCCCAGGCAGTGAGAGCAGGTGCATAACACAGGATACCACAGTAATGGAGAGCAAACTGAGCATCCTCCCCACAATTATTCCCTCAAACTATAATGCTCTCCCCCAGCTCTTGAGCTACAAACCTGGATGTGGGATTTTGTGGAAAGGAAGGGAAGTATTTCAAAGGCTTCTGCAAGACGGACTTTGTTGCCTTCACTTACCAAAACTGAGGCATCCAAAGGATGCTCTGGTATTATTATGCTGCAATCTGAGTTATGCAACTTTCTGTGTGCAGCACTATTAAATTATCAGTAAGCCAATGTATCATCTAAGGGCAGATGAAGTTCAAAATCAAAATATACTGGAGGCAGTACATGGGGTATTTCCCATAGCTGCTCTACCTCCTCTGATCATTAACATATTATACAGTTGTGTTTTCTTTTGCCAAAACCAAAGGGATGGGTGAAGAAAATTATTTACTTCATGATTTACAATAGTGTGTGATTAAAAGCAGTACACTGGGAGTCAGCACACAAGAATACTGGAGGTAAACCAGGAATTGAGTTCCTGGGATTTAAGGGAAACTTTGAGCAAAAATTCTCTCATTTTCAACTTCAAATCATCATGAAAATATTTGGTTTCATGTTTCTCTCAAGCCAAAGTAATTATGACCTCTTCTTATTGAAACCCTTGAAAAGGGATAACAGTGCATTACATGTCTTATTGAATGAATGCATTCATAAGTTGTGGATTAACACACATGAACAGAAACATATTTACTGCTTTATTTACAGTACTCTAAATGCAAAGTATGGCAATACCTTTTCTTTGGCGAGGACCTCAACACATTCCTTTCCGGTTAAGCAAACATTTACCACCAAGAGGCTAAAGTAATTCACATGCCACAATACACTTTCCATTATCTCATATTTTAGACAAAACATCTTTAGCGTCCAGCTTGGCATAAGATAAAACATTTCTACTTAAAACTATTTTATGATAGTAAATTACTGAAGTGTTAGATCACTGAGTCAGAGCTTTATCTTTTTTTGTAAAAGTAAATTTTATTGGTTGACAGTGACAGGAAAAACATCTAAATTTTTAGTCCATAATGTGAGCCATAAATTTCAGGAAGAATGTAACAAAGGAGCTTAATGCTTCTCTTATTTAAACTTGCCTGTTATTGTATATTATCCAAAAGACCAAACTCTACCACATTTTTTACTTCATACACAAGTGCAAGTTGAGGTTTTCTGCTAATCCACCTGTCAGGCTCTTCCTTGACTGTGCATGCTTAAAAGATCTCAAAATAAAACTATTATTCGTCACATCAATTCCAAAGTCTACTAAAGAACAGCTCTTGAGCAAGATTGATTTTTCAGGTTATCTCAGAATGACCAGGTCATGATAAAAACCTTCCCAATTTCATCCCAGAGTTAGAACAAAGTCATGCATAGAGGGTCAGAGGGCGAACAATAGAAATTTTGCCCCTTCTATGGGCAAAAGAAGACGGCCCTGTAGGGTTTAACCAGAAGCCTACACACACACTTCTAATTTTTACTTAGGAAAAGGCTAGACCTGTTTAGAGAAAAATGAAATGAAATAGCCTTTTTTACAAGTCCTGTAATTTCCTGTAGTGATTATTCACCAGCATGAGCTGAGGATGTAGAGCAACGCTGGCATAGTAGGCCCTTCCATGTATGTGCAGCAAATTGCTCTCACCACAAGCAGGAGATAGAAGAAGGAGAACATCACAACTAGATATTACCAGATATACTTTATCACCTCTTTTACCCACTAGTTTTGTTTCATTGGGATTGCATAGCCTGTGTGAGAAGAACCCATAAGGAGCTGTAACCTTCTTCAAATCCATCCCTCACTGTGCACCTCAACTGACAGCCCAGTGAAATGAAGAACAACCAGTGTCAGTCCATCCTTTCATTTGGACTCTTCCTTACTCCAGGACCACCTGCATGAACCAACTTAACTGAGGTTGTCATCCTAACTGAGCTCCTTCAGCCCCTCATGCCAGGATGGATTTGAGCTAAGCCTGGCTCCAAACGTACTGACCACGCCAACAACACCACTGCCCTAACACCCATCTTCACCTCTTTCTTTAAACCTCCCCTCTGCTTTCTCTTTACTCCCACTGTCCCATTCATGCAAGTTCTCTGCACTATGGCTTCCTAATCCCTGTATTCAGCAGGACTTCTCTTTGCATGTTCCCTCTCCATCTTCCTTCATTCCTGGTATTTACTTTCCACATATTTTCTTTTTCCCTTCCTTATGTTCCATAAGACTCCCTGAACAACACCCACTATCTAATAATACACTTTGCTGATTATTTTCTTGCCCCAAGCAAAGCTTTATGCCCATGTTGCAAAGCAATAATTAGGCCTGGATTTTTTCTTTATAAGAAATTACTCCATTTATAAGGACCACAAAGAGATGATCTTAGACCGCTTTGATTCTAGCTGGAATGAAATAACAATAACTGCTTTTTGAAGAACCAAAATTAAGTAGAATTTGCCTGCTAGCAGGCAGTTTAAAAGCCTACAAAAATTGTGACAACTGAGAAAATTTAGCAAGATTCAGCAATCCCACATCAGTTCCCATACAAACTGCTATATCTGCTCTATGAACAGTTGCTACCTTTCACAAAATACTGAAATTAATATGTCCCTGCACTTCTGATAGCATCTGTGAGTTTCTGCAAAGGCTAGCTTCACTATCTATAGTTATTTCACCACCTTCCAGGAATTCAACAATTCAGTCTCCTAATCTGTCTCCCACAGGCAGGAATGCCACATTAGGTCACTGCATCACAACAAGTTCCCCTCAAATGGAGCCTGTGGCTATAATGGCAGTGGCGTAACTTGTCTCCATGAATTCAGACAGCAGGAAATTCCCTGCTGATCAGGTTTTCCTGAATGTCATCTACAGGAATTTTTTATTCTTTAATAATAATAAAAAAAAATCTGCAATCTGGAATTAAAGATGAATTGTAGCCATGTTATTTCTTTAGTTTGGTCTTCTATACACTGAAAAGAGAACAAACAAGTTTTAGCTATCTAAATAATTGTAAATATTAGCAAAATATGGATTTGTGTAACGACATTTATGATTTCCCTGTGAGAGTGATCAACTGAACTGCTTGCACATATTTTACACAAAGATGACTTTTCTTCCTAGAACTGAGTGGAAACATCGAGGTATTTACTTGGCATAACTCAGATACAATAAATCACACTATCTATTTTGGGCCTAGTCCTAAAAATCCACAACCAATCCACAATAATGTATGGGAAGAAAAAAGGACTTTTTTTCACCAGACCAAAGAGGGTAGCATTTCCTACGTATCTGCATGTGCCTCGAAGGGGGCAAAGACTGGATACAGCATTTAAAGTCTCTCCCAAGCACTCATTCTCAAGTGCTGCAGTATTGCAAAGATAATAACTAACAGATGGACTTTCATTCCTAAGTGATGAATAACCTCTTCGTGTGGTTATGATTTGGTGAACATCGAAGTAGGGAAATGCTCTCTTGAATTAGGTATGAAAGGAAAACTGTATAGCAGAAAGCAAATACAATTGAAATAATGCACAGTATTTATATTTAACTTTGTCACTAGAATTCTGACATTCTAAAAAACCTAAACCAGGGAATTTGATTAGTCCAGATACATGACAAAATTAGAAAACTCAATGGGCAAAACAGCAGAGATCATAGAAACAAACAAACACAAAAAACCCCTCAAGACTTGCCATAATACTTCCTTTATAACTAACTCTTACCAACAGCAAAGCAGTATGAAGAAATACTCTCCCTGAACACTCTTTAAAGGAAAGAGAATGGGAACCTAGCCCAAGTTGATATTTTAATATGAAAAAAACCCACTACAGTTTACAGAAGTATTTAAAACCTGCCAGCTTCTCCTTTCACTCTTGGTTACATTTCTTTTCCTGGTCTAGGACCTCCATAATTTGCCCCAACAGAGGTTCATTAACCTCACCTCCATACTACTGATACCTGCATAACTTAGTCAATACCAGCACAGACCAGATGCCTGGCCAAACCCTTTTCAAGTCAAATCCCTATCCCAAGCAACACTTCCATCAAAAACGTGCTTTTTCTGGGGAGAAAAAGAAGAAAATTAGGACAAGAAATGTTCTCTTATCAACCATTTGGACTACAACTCCTGCTAGAAACCAATCAAAAAATACAGGAAGAAAAGTTGCCAGCATAACAGGAAAGCATCTTGGACATCATCACCATTTCCTAACTACACCTATGTTCACAGAGCAAATAAAGGCAGAGCCAATTACTGAGACAACTATGGAGCTGTTCCTTTTCCTTGTCATATTTCCCCCATAGGTCATCCTCAAACAATGGGGATGTTTTATTACAATTACTAAGACAAGCTGTAACAATCCAAGGTCTCCTCTCTTTCATGGGCTAAGAAATCTAAGAACTGTTGAAAAGTCAAGTGTAAAATGGGGAAAAGAAGAACTGAACTCACAACCTCCCTCTAAGGACAAACGTATTTCAGGCAGTTTAAACATCCTGCAAGAAAAAAAGTAATATCCAGGTAAAGATAGCAGGAATAACTGTCACCTAAATTATATGACACAATAGTAGATGTCCAGAAAAACTCATTGGTGTTTTTCTAGAAAATATACAAAGCAGTTAATGGAGAGAGGAGTAAAGTAAGAGTACAAGTATGTCACCAGAGATGCACAAAGGCTGTCCTTGTTTAGGCCTCTTGAGAATGAGGCAATTGCACAAAGGAAGAAAAGCACATTAAAAGTTGTTTAATGGCAGTAATGGAAAAATGCATCAATTGAAGGCAAAACCCATTAAACAGATAAGGCAACTGCTTCAACAATTTAGTGGACTGAGCTTTAAGAGTGATGTGGTAAAAGGATTCAGGATCACAATAATGATCTAAAGATTAACTGAAGTACAGAACATTCTGCATCTTTTAGTTATAAAACAAAGTACAATAAAACAAAAGGAAAATGTGAAACCAGCAAATGTCAGTTTCTTGTATTTGGCAGAATTTGGTGCTAAGAATACAGAAATAAAGTGATACTGAATTTCAAGAATGCAAATTCTTTCCCCATCTCATAAGACATAATGAAAAAAAAGAACAAAAATCCAGCAGAAAGTAAAGATGTTATAATTCAAGTGCATCACAGCAATAGCTCTTTACACACATGGGAATTTACCTACTTTCTGAAGCCAGGCAGCTTCACAAACTGCTCAAAAGCTCAAGGTTCACAACTCCTTAAATACTATAGGGCTGACATATGAAAAAAATGCAAACCACAGTCATGTAAGGCCACTATATGACTTAGATAAAGAAACAAAACAGCCTGAGTTAACACTATCCAGAAGACTTTTTGTGAATATGAAATTTCACAAGGGAAAAGTTCTGATTAGTAAGACAGTGAGCTGGCTACTGCAGATGAATGCAAAAACTGCAAAGTCATCAGTGGCATATTTAGTATGAGTAAAAGCTATGCATGGTTCCCCAAAAATGCAGAGAAGTAAAAATATGAATCTTCCATCACTAATACAATATTGGCATGGTCACAGGGAAAAAGCCAATGTGGTAAATCTACTTTACTGACAGCATACTGATACACAGCCCCATGAAACCTAACCATAAATAATTTTAGAGGTGCATGGGTTATCAAGAAGTATCAAGAGATGAAATGATAAACACTTAATACATCAAGTTCAGAAAACGAATACATCAAATCTCATTTGACAAATTAGTGCAAGCAGGCAGTACACTGCTAAAATAAATACAAAACTGATGAGAAATCAGTCACTGTAAATTGGAAATACTTTTCTTATTATGCTTGAGTTAATCTCATGAACCTTAATTCCAGGAAGAATTGATCCTTCTCTAATTTTGAATCCTCAAATAGCAAGTATTAACTTCCAAATTTACCTCATATGGAGAGAGTCTAAATGCCTTTAACACTCTATATTGAATGGTGGAAACATATTCAAAAATTTTCCCTGACTTATTTTCATGGGAATCACAGTGTCACAAACATTCCATTAAGGTAACAGGTTACCAATGCTTTACAATGAAAAGGAAAAGCTATGAAGTAAAAAAAACAAATTACTCTCTTGGGAAACAAGCAGGAAGGTCAATTCCTACTTGGCAATATTGAAACAATCAGCCCTAGCTCACTTCCGTCAAAAGAGTTAAAAAAAGCGGGATTCCCCTTTGGCAGGATCAGGAGGAAATAACAGGTTTTCTCCTTCCTGACAAGAGCACGAAGTTGCTGTTCTCTGTTTTTTTAAAAAAACTGATGGCTATGCTGCCATGTTTTCACAGTGCTGCAGATTCCAAGCTCAGCCTATCACTTCAACTATCCAGCACAGAGTTTGTATCTTTGCTTCTAGAAGCCTCTTCAGCCCTGTCCATGCTCCTGGTCCCTGAAATTTAGGAACTGTGCTAACTTTAAGTCAGCATCTCATTGGTTTTTGCTGCCAAGAAACAGGAGCAAATCTGCTTGTTCCTTCAGAAGAATATTTTAACAGCAACTCACAGAGTTGAATAAGCCACTCGATCTCATAACTCTTATTCTGTACTGGAATAGGACAAGGTTTCAAGATCACTTTGGTTCTACAGCTCATTTTCACCAGCTCCTTCTCTCAGCCAAGGGGATACTGATTATTCAACAGGGTTTTCCAACTATAGTAATTTCCTGAATTTCATAGCCTGTTTTCCTGCCTTCTAGCCTGCCTTATATGCACATGCTACACAGCAGATAAACTTGCATGAGGACTCTTTCCACACTATGCATGTTACATAGGTACACACATATAGGGGAGTTCCCCTCTGTTCTCCAGTAGAAATGGCAGGCTGGAGCAAACTGCAAGATTTGTTCTTGAAACAGCTGCACATTCTAAGAGAGGACAGAAAATTTGCCTGTGCATGTGCTGAGTAGGCTGCTCCCATGCTTTAAACCCAGACACAATGAGAAGAAGAGAATAATGGGTACAGTTTTTCTGGTTTAGAATTTGGGGTCTGCCAACCTGCTTTGCAAGCATGAAGTGTCTGAGGTCTTCAGATCTGCCTGTGGTGCTTACAGAACACCACTACATGGTGGACAGGCCAAATGACAGCTGAAGCCAACCTTAGTGCCCTTACTGTTCTCTCATCTCCACATCCTTACTTACATATTCCTCCTCTGAAAGTTGTCTGGATTTAACTTGCTGTACTATAGACAGCAGAATTTTGGAGAAGAGGTTATGATCTCAAACAAATCTTTGTGCAATAAATGTCTCAGTCAGCAACTCTCTAGCTGGGACACTCTAGAAACCCTAATGCAATACCATTAATTATAAAACAGTTCATCCAAAAGAATTCAGCATGGATTACAAAACATTGGATTGTTACTTTAAAAAAAAACAGGCGTCTACTGGTTCATAAAGGAATCCCTTTCAAGAAAAAATGATTGCACAAGATAGTAAGATGGACAAACTCTGGGTGTTTTTGAAATCATCCCAAAAATCTTTTGAAAGGTCAAGTAATTGTAGTCAGACATCACTAACATTTAACTATGCCTGCTATGAATTCTGACCATACACACTTACTATACTCAGCAATGAGTAGTTTTTTGCTTTCCATCTCTGTTGTGTAACAGGATTTCACTGAAAAATGTAAGTAGCTAGGAAGGAAAGTGACTGCTTTTTACAGTAAAAGCTGTGTAACCTGGCATCTGCTGCTCTGCACTGCTTTTGTCAGCAGAGAGACTGATGTTCAGATAAAGGAGCATGTGAAAAATGACACTGAAATGGCTGCAGTAACAAACTAGAAAGTCTGAAATGACCTGCAGGAAAACATAAGGAAGTATTCAGTAAGAAAAGCAAGAAGTTTTAATTCAAAAAACTCCACAAACCAAAATCCAATACTCTGGGGGAAAACAGCAGCAAATTTAAATACACAGGAGTGCTGTGTTTAAGAAACAGACTACAGACCAAAGTCTATTTCCCCTTGAACAGCACGAAGTCACCGGTGCCTGACTACAGTTGTGCAGAATGTGAAGAATGGCTATTGTAAGCTGGCTCCCTGCTTTTGTAAAGCTGGCAGAGCTGCTTTTGTGCCAGCTGCTGCAAGCTACAGAGAAGTAATGAATTCTACTGTCAATCTTCTGGCATAGGTTAAAGCCAGCTTGGGGTCTGTTCCAACTCATGCCAAGGCCAGCAGTTCAGCCAAGGATTTGTATCCTTAATTCCTGTCTCATGTATATTGTCTACTACACAAATGTGAGAAGAAATTGCTTCCTAAGTAAGACTAGAGAATAATAAATAAAGCACACCACTTTTCAACATTTGCAGAAAATGCAAAGAAGAAATAATGCCTGAAATGTGCTAATTCTAGCACACTTGTTCTGCAAGATGAAGCTTCTTTTTAAAAGAAACTGAGTTATGCGTGAAAAGCAGAAAGCAAAGACTGTAAGTTCTCTTGGTTTTATATGAAGTTATTCACAAATGATAATGCAGAAGGAAGTGCCCAAGGAAAACATAAACAGCTCAACACTCAAAGCTACCGACAACGTATTTTAATAACAGGGTTTTTAAAACAATCCTAAAGTTACTGACACAAGTATCTAATAGACATTTTTAAAGATAAGGAAATAAATAATCTAAATGCTACATTAAAAAATGTGGTTCCATTACATTTCTAGTGCTTTTTGAATTCCAGGATGATTTTCCAAAAGTATGTTGGCTTTATTTGCCCATGCTAAGACAAAAAGCCTCACCTTCCTGAATCTATTACTGCGACTACTGCAACCTACTGATCAGATCTAACCCATAGTTATTAAAAACAATAGACTACAAAAGAAAATTCTCTTTGAGCACAGAGCTAAGTCATCCAAGGAAATAACTTTCATTTCTGCCAGCTGATCTTGAGACAGGGAAGTGATCCAAAATTACTAACATCATCCAGCCTTCTGGAAAGCAACTGAATTAAATCAGTTAAAGCAAAAGAAGTGTTCACCACCATAAAACAATGGCATTTAGTAGAGGAGAACCTCTGATACTTGTTTAGCAGATTTTCTTCCCTGTGGTCCACAAGAATTAAGTGCCAAACATGCCATTATTCTCATGTGCCCCAGCCAGTGCCACCACAGACAGTTCAGAAGCTCCTTGATGTTGGAACTGGCACAAAAATCCTTTTTGTATTTTTTGCTTTCTGAGTAATTGAAGCTTGAGCTACACCAGTATTACTGATACAGAAAACAATTCTACAACTGATTCTGCATCCATTCCTGTATGATGTGGCAGTTTTACAACAGGAAAGTGACAGGATATAGCCTGGTACAGTTCTGTACTCCAGCTCCTTCATGGATTTGCTCTCCTGAAAGCAGTGGCCTTTTGCAAAGCTCTTAAAGCCAACCAGACCATATTTTCCAGGCACCTAAATATTCTGCCAGTGCATACTCTGACCTTCAAATCACCAAAAACTTTTCTGCAACAACTTATTCTGAAGCAATGCTCACATGCTACTCTGAATAGGCTAAAATACATATAAGACCTAACATTGATGTTTAAGAAAGCATTATTTTTCAATTCTATTAAATCCTATATATGTGATTAAAGCGTCAACTATCTAAACAAGATTCATGCAAGATGTTACTGAACCCAATAAAAGATATTCAGTTTTTGTGATTTAACCTCATTTAGATTTATTTAATTGTCTCTGAAAGCATCTACTGCAAATTAAGTTTAAGTTGCAGTTATTTTTCTTATAGAAATAGGATCATCTTACATGATAAGGCTGAGTAAATTAATTTCTCATTAAGTATCTGCAGCTACAAAACAACCTAACTTACTAATGAAAAAGACCAATAATCTTTTTGATTTTGGAAGGGCTGCTTGCTGTTTTGGTTTAGTTTTTTTTGTTACATAAAACCTGATAAGGATATTCTCAGGAAAATGAGAAGGTGTATTTCCCAAACCACACTGTGTAATTTGGCTGTTGCACCTTTCCTTCCCTTACTGGAAAAAGCAATACTCTTACCATATGAAGTCACTTTGAAGGCATCCAAGTAAAGGTCTGAAGACAGTCAGGACACTAATTTATCCAGAAGAAAGAAAATACTACTTTATGAAAGAATGTAGACTATAAAAATCATCCAAGGGGAGAAGTTAAACCTTCCTTGGAATAGTTACAGCCAAGGAGAGAATGGACACCACCACTAACTAAATATTGCATAACAGGTGATCGAAGCAAGCAGTACCCAAATGGAAAAGTATTCTGACCCATTCAAAGGCAGATTTGTTCCAAACTTCATTTAAAAACAAAAGGTTTTAAACGAAGAAGAGAGTTATGTAATGCTTGTTTTTTGAAACCCTCCTTTGCAAGATTCCTCATGAACTAAGTGTAGCAAATGAGAAGATAAAGCAAGTGTAACTAAAAGTTACAGAGCATGAAATGACAGTTAAAGCTGAGAAGACAAGAGGAGAAATTATGCTTTAGGTTACCCCAATTAACTGTGGAGTGCTACCAATTCATACTGAAAGCAATTCTTACAAGCTGGTTTTAGAGAAGACAGAACTAAGAACTTATCATAAGTTGTATGTAAGAACTGTCAGCACTGACGGTAAAAGACACGTAGCAAGAAGAAGGCAAGGACCGTGTTTGGCAGCTATCCATGATATCTACACACCAGTGGCTTTCTGAAGTTCCACAGAACTCCTGAGAGAAAGCACAAATCAGTACTTCATGGCTAATTTATATATCTGGAGAAGGAAAAAAATAAAACCTCAAAAATTTAAAGCATTCTACAGAGGACCTTCAAACTAAAAGGATGATTTGCTGTGAAACACAGAAAACAGCCAAAACTAAACCACTAACTCCTGTTTCATAAACAAGTGCAGGAAATACTAAAATCCTTCTGTAACATACCTATCTTAAAACTAGAAGACTAACATTTTATAATCCTGTTTAGATACTCTCTGAAACACCACTGCTCTGCCTCAATAATACAAAATTCTAACTATGAAAAGGATTTTTTTCCAGAAGGTTCTGCTAAGCCTAAAACCAACATTGAACTTAACAACATATGTTATATGTTTTCAACTTTTCTATCTTCTATCAGCTTGTGGAGAAGAAATTTTTCTGGTGGGCACAGGAGTTGTAGATAAACATTCATGACTTACATGTATCAGTAGCCTACACTAATCCCACTCCTTCAGTCTGCCCCCAAAATGATGGCAGAGCATTTTACCACACAGGAATATACAGCCTAAAACCACGCAGAATGAGGAGGCACAGGCTGAGAAACTACACTGAGCTGACAGTGGCACTCAGGGCTACACAAACCAGCAGTTAACACTTCCCACTGTTAGAGAAACATAAAGAAAGGCGAGGGAGCTCTGTCTCCACTCAGTTTTTGATCCATAGGGAAGGCCACTAAGCAGCAAGCTGCTCATGTTTCAATCACAAGCACTTCCACTGCAATTCCAGCTATTCATTCACAGAGTACAAGCCAATAGTCTCCAATTAACTTAGGGATGAGGAACCAAAAGGACAAAAAATCAAAACAAATTCTTTCTTACTTATCTGTAATGCACCTCCAGCAAAAATCTGCATTCCCTCCCAGAGCTGTTGTCACAACAAGCGCTCTGAGTGCCTGCTGCCACAGACACAGCTTATGTTGACAGAAGTGACTTTATGCTGACAGAGTAGTCCCATTTCAAACAAACTTTGTTCCTTCCTTTCACAGGAGGAATTTTTTTCAGTATGCTGTTTTCTTGACCTGTCTGCACTGCCCCAGCTGGGCCTGCACCACAAACTTATATGAAGAGATTAACAAAATTTCCAAGTGAGGAGCTGCAGGTCTCAAGTCAAGATACACTTCTATTTTAACCTTCTATTTGTTTTCCTGTACACTAAACTTTACATTCACTAAGTGAGATAAATACCAATTACTACAACCTCATTAAAGACTCAGGGCTCTGTATCTTCAAATTCACTTAAAAACAACAGGTTTCTAGCTGGTGATTCTGATGGCAAACATTACAACCATATATCAAATAATGATTGCAAAGAGAAAAAAAATCAATCAAAATCATTAAGAGTTTGCATTTGAATTGAAAAGTACATTGCACATTTTTTAATATTACTGGGGAAAATCCCCAGCATAAATTGGAAGCTCAGTTACAGCTAAAATTCTTACAATATATCCTTATTTCCCCTTAGAAATAATGTATCATATTTTAGGGAAGCATATTATTTACATTTGTTACATTTCAAGACAAAAATGTAATTTCAGATGCCTAACTAGGAATCACTGGTGAACCACAGTAAATTATGCTACTAAGCTGCTCCATATCCTTCTCAGCAACAATGACAACAGGGTGGAGTGTTCAGAATGGTATTTATACTAGCAAAAAATATTTCTTTGAAGCTTAATTTTGAAGTTCAAGATTATTGTCTGTTCTGAAAACAAAGAAAACAATTCTGCACAAGTCTGAATTCTGAAGACATAAAAGCCCACACCCAGAAATATGGTAACATGAAGAGTGATGAGCAAGCAACTTTGAGAAAAATGTGTAATTTCAAATGCAGTGACTGGATTGTGATAAACACATAATTTTTGCTGCACTAATTTAAATAGATAAGTCTCCTTGGCTATCACTTCAACTCCCTCCCTCCCTCTGGGAGGTTAACATATCCACAGCAGAACTTCCAGAAAGAAATTGATGTATGCATTTCCCTGGGTCAATACAATTATTTAGCATTTTAGCACAGACCTGTGCACTGTTACATGGACACGGACTGCTGCTGAAGCAGTTTAGGTACAGGCACACTCACTCAATAATTGCACTGAAATGTCAATGCTGACATAAAAGACAAAGAATTAGCATTTTTGCCAAATCATTTTTATAACTCACTGAAGTGTAATCCGTGAGATTATGTAATCTCTAACTGTAATACTGGAGATTATTATAGACTAAGAAATGTATTAAATCTTCTTGTTATTTTTAATTAGTAAGCACATAAACTGAAGAACCACCTTACCTGACAGAGTTTCGGCTCCTGTTTTCTATTTTCATTAAAATTCGTACATCTGATTGAGGAGATGCTGTATAGATTTTTAATCTGAAAAAAGAAAGCAGCAAAGTTGCAGAAATTATGTACAATGACTTTTCTTCCCGTCATCCATAAGAGATGGATCTCTTATGCATAATCAACAGCCAAAATGATGTCTTTTTTCATTAAAACAATAATTTGTCAAATACTAGGTGTTTTCTATAAATGAGGGTTATAATTATTAGCATGTTTTTCTAATTATTCTGAAGGTTTACTGTCACCTCCACTGAAGTTAATTATGGTTACATTTTTCAGAATTACAGTTGCTTTATTTGGCATTTATGCCAAGAGTCCATTTCTAAATTTTTTGTTGGTTTAAATTTGGTGGCTGGACCCCAGGGTTAGTTGGTTGGTGAATGTTAGGATGGTTTTTGTCACAGGAATTAAAGATGTACTGCTGACTGGGAACCCAGCTGCAAGCTGATAGTGCAGCTAATTTAAACCATGTATTCAGAACCATTCCCTTTTATTAGTGCATTAGATCAACTAGGCAGGAAAGTTATTCCACACCCACCTTTGACAAACTACAGGATCTGACTCCACTGGATCAATGTATGGCTTGAGGATATCAGCAAGCGTTTTATCGTCAGGCACCCTTTCAGCAAAGATAAAAATCAAGCATGTGAGACATCCTTCAGCATGTACACAAATATCTATTGTGAGTCACCTGCATATTGGCATGCTGCAGTGGCACAGCTGAGTAGTTCATGGGAGGATCATAAGTGTGCATCAATACTGCACAGATATGGGCAGCTTTATCTCAGTTTCAGCACTGGCATTTCACAGGCACCTATGAGGAGTAAACAGATACATATCTCCAGTTTCTAACTCTGCAAAAGAAACATGCTGTTCCTGCAGCCCTAGGAGCAGGCAACACATAATTCTCATCTCCCTTCAGGCTAGGAAAAAAGGAGAAACATTTGTCAATAAAAGCTTATTTATTTTTTGCCTTTTCAAAATGTGTTTGTGGACTTTCCTACAAAGCAAACAATGCAACCATTTCGCCCTGCATGAAGGTCATTGCAGAGTGCAGGTGAGGAGGGGTGGCAAATTGTGCTGAACATCTGCTCCATGAGAAGAGAGTATGTCAGGTGTAGAGGCCCTACTATTATGAATATACAAACTCGCTATTTACATAGAGAAAAGGACTAACAAACATTATGCCTGATTTGGAAAGTCTGCTAGCTTTCACAGAGAAAAGGACTACACAACTTTCAATACTTTTTACATTGAAATGCTCTTTTAATTAAGACTAAAATCAATACCTGAGTTTACCCTGTATAACAGAACTCGGTAAGAACTGATTAAAATATTTTGCAGTTCAACTTCAGCAGATTAATTGAAACTTTATAAAAATAATTTTTAAAGCTCTGTACCCTTTTAAAGTGTATTCAGCATGACAGTGAGGAAATATGAGCTTCAAATGCCAGTAGAACTTGTTCTCCCTGGAAACAAAAAGAAATGCATATTCTTAGTCTTAGTTGGTAACAACAATTTTTTTTCTGTGACAAAGCTTGGTAACCTACAGCATAGGTGCAGAAGAAAATACACAGTTAAGATTTTGAATGGCTTTAAAGAGTATAAAGGGCATGCAGAGAAGCTGAGATGTCCTTTGAAAGATGTAATGCTCCCACATCCTGCTAAATTTCAAATCCTCCTGGAATGAAAATCTGTTCCTTACAAATATATTAAGATATCACCAATTAACTGATCAACAGTATTTCACATTTTAAAAGTGAGTCCAGCTGCCCTTTAATTTCAGAAAAGGAAACTGCTTTTTGGCATATCACCCAGGACAGATTACCAAACCCGTGCAACAATAACAGCCAGAGTCCCAGGTGAGGCTGGGTCCTACAGAGCACAGGGAGCTCAACCTTTTCCAGAAATGATGGCCTAGAAAATGTGTCATGGCCAGGGAAGGAAGCTGCCTTCTGCCATAACATGGATAAGAGAAGTTAGAAGGAACAAACATTTTACAGAAAGATTGTAAAACTTCTGGTATAGACAAAATGATGTCACATTCCTTTCTTCTGTATGTCAGTTGCTATTTTTAAGACCATCTTCCCTCTCCAGCTAGCATAAGTAATACCTGAGAACAGAAGCTACTGAAGCATAGCTCAAGAGCAGTATCATTTTAGGTAGAATTTCTAGACAATTTTGCTACATCAGGCAGGCTCTATTTGCCTTTTTGCTCACTTGAAGAAAGTCTGCAGAAACTTTTCTGAAAGAATTCCATAAGAGAAAGCTTAGGGAAAAAGATTCCCTAATCTAAAAGGTAGGTTCCTGGCCTTTTGCTCTGGTTCAGAAATTCACACCCATGACAAACAGCAAAGATTTAGAAATTGGAGCACAAACACCTGTGAGGCACAGGGATATCTAATAGTGTCTTTTTTAAACTACTTTTTAAAACATTATTATGATGATTCATTGCATCCAGGATAATCACCTTCAGTTATGCAAAGATTCTAGTCTACAATAAAAAGTAAACACAGTGTTGTTCCAACATGTTGATTAATTTGTTTATCAGGCAAATGAAACATTATCCAGCAGGCTCTAGCTGGCTGCAGAGAGAAGTGTATGTGCATCCACTAGCAAAACAGTAAACTTAGCTGCTAAAATCAATTAACTCTGATATCAATTTTTAAATGCAAGCCCTTTCTATAAAGTCAGCTTATCAAATAGGTAATTCTCTTACCTAGTTGTTTCTAGGAAAAAAGTGAGCTTTACAATTGAACTACACTTTCTGGAGTATAAGTAAATTCAGATGCATTAATATTTACCAAAAAAAGAGCAAGCAGGAACCTCCAGCTCCAATAAAGTAATAATTAGAATAAAACAAATTGATGAAGTCCAGGGTCCCCAAAACAACATATGCTTCAGCAGAGTTGTGCAGCATGCCTTGTGATTCCTCCCTTCTTTCTGCTCATGTTTGTTAAAGTAGAGAATGAGAATGTGGAATTAGAGAACATCAGGTCTGGAAGAGGTAAGAACCCTGTACAGCCAGAGCTGGAGGGTAACACAGAAAAATTATTAATCATATAGCATATATATAACCATATAGTATTGGGGCCCATGAATTTTATACTCTTTTGCATACTAGTATGACAGTCTTAAGTTACCAAACTGCAAAATGTTTTGAAAAAACTCAAAACCATTGAGTGGAATTTTGGGAGTTTTTTACAAGGTAAGTAAAACGAGGTTTTGCAATTCTTATCTTGACAGCTGAAGGAAGCACCAACGTTACCATACACACAGAGCAAACTGGAATATCCCTGAAGTTATGTAACCACTTCAGTTCCCTTGAGATTAACAAGCTTGTGATTCCTCTCAAACATGTTACTATCTGCCATTTAACATGGAATGGTGTTATTTCAAAGCACTTTCCCAGGGAGACTAGTAAGTTAGTAAGCTTTAGACACAGAAATAGGGTCACCAACATTAGCTGAAAGAAATGATTATGATGGGCATACATCAAAATGTTTATAAGGACTGTTCAGATGAGGGTTTTGTTCTATGTTATTAACTAACATGAGCATGTTTTCATTTAACTCACCATCTTCCACAATTTTTTCAAACAGGCCATGTTCATCTATTTTAAGTGACCCTTTCTGTGACAATTTGATCTTTAAATCAAGACAGCCAAAGCATGAGAGAGACAAACCACGACACAGCTCACAGAAGGATGTACCTATGGGACATGTATGTATGGGACTGTCTCTAACACAGGCACTTGAAAAATAAATACTCCAAAAAGAACTTCTAGCTATCTGCTACTCGTTGCTAGGAACCCTCTACATGAATCTGTAAATGGCTGTCACACAGCACATCCTCATTCACATGCAAGGCTGATTCCCTGTGGGCTCACTGAGGCAGACCCAGCTCATCACTGCAGCTGGAAAATCAGCTTAGAGGATTCTCCTCAGACTTCCGCCCTCCCTCCCCCTTCCAGGCACAATCCTGTCTATGGAACAGGGCACAGAAAGTGCTGTGAATCAGGGAAGCTGAAGTTTAAAAAGCTCATTTCTCATAAAAAAATTCCACTTTGATAAAACAGAAATGTTGATTTTTTTCTCAGCAAACTGGCAATTAATGTCTTAGCCTCTCTTTAAAGTACTCTTTGGAAGAGCCTGGAAATAAATGGCAGGCAGAAAGAGGTAAGATAGTTCAAGAACAGGATAGAAGTAGGCAAGAAAAAAAAAAGCTTGGAACAGGAATAGCCTCATTCTCTTCACTATATAATGAAGTCCTGAAAAACAACCTGCTGGGTGCCTGTTATTGACGTGAAGCCTCCCTCACCATCACTGATGTGTGCCCAGAGAACTTGATGTCAGCTGTAGATGCTATCAAGGCTGCTTCACAACAAGTTCTGATCAAAGTTAGATATCCTGGCTCCAGACCTCACTGACTTCATTTTCCATTATGGCTCACTGGGGCAGCACTTCCTTCAAATACAACGGACATGCAGTATGCTCATTTTCTAAATGAAAATGCCTAATTGAGTAAGTAATCTGCATTTGAGTAACAGCTCACTCCAACAGTGCCCTGGTTTTCTGGATACCAAGGCACTGACTTTAGAACTACCAAAGATCTGGGTGAAGCACAGGCACATCAGTGATGTCAGTACAAGCAGCATCATAGCCCATCCCTGCCCTGCTTGGTTTCATCTTGTATTTTGGCTACTTCAGAAGCATGGAAATGGATCAGAGGGAAAAGGGGAGCCAAGCACCTCTCTTCTTGCATGACACGTAGATGCAAAATACTTTCAGAAGTGCACAGGCTGTTTCACAACTACAGTTTTACAAAAAGTGACAATCTACCTTTCATTTCTCCTAAAACTTCCAAAAACTTCCTTTGTCATCAACTGTAGTTCTCCCCAGAACTACAGGTAGATGATAAAAAAATTGGTCACAGGAACAATGGAAACATTTTGACTCCTGATGTTATAAAGACAGCAGCAGTATATACAAGGGGGCTGTCTCCTCCAGCTGGCTCTCAGAACAACTGCACACATTTGCACCACCTTTACAGTTACAGCAGTACCTAAGAAGATGCTCAAAAAACTGTGATTGCAGACAGTACAGCAGCTGGGAATTAAAGGACTGATCTAAAAAGGATTCTGGACTTGGACATACTCGTTAAGCGCCTTGGCAGATTTCTAGAAGTGTCTAATATCTATGCATTTCTTTAAAAATATATTAATATCTCATAAAGAGATATTAATTTTCTTATCTAGGCTTCCTCTGAGCATTTCCTTTAATTTTTGTCTAGAATGCAGTAGAACTGTTTTAAACATGTTTAGAAGGTGTTTTGAAATGTGTTTATATATACGCAAACTAAAATATTGACAAAAATTCCAAATTCATTACATCTTAAGATATCAACAGCAGTTCTGGCTCTACAGAAGTATTTCACTGGCAGCCTGTCAAAGATAGTGATTCACTGATGATTCTGTTTCAATTTAGCAACTAGTATTCTTAAAATATTAGTATACAGGATATCTTACGTCAAAGAGCAAATACTGTAGTATTTCCCATCTCTTTCATTTTGAATTCATTAAAGTGATTAAAAGGACATGAAGTTTAATGTCAGACCAGCTATCCTTTCATCTGACAATACCCAGTACTCTGTCAGAATGCACTGAAGTTTAACTGAAGTACTGGGCATTCAGCTCGTATAGGTTTGGATAATACTGACTTCCTTTAGCAACTTAACTTTCTTCTTCATGAGCCCAAGAGGGCAAGCAAGCCTATGTACTGAGTAACAACTAAATTCAAGTCTAACAGCTCCAGCAGTGTTATATTAAGTCAAAACCCAGCTCAGAAAACTCCTTGCTATATTCTCAAAATCAACACTTCAAACAATAACTGTAATTATCTCTACCTAGCTAAGGATTAGAGCTGACATTTTAGAACTTCCAGGTGTACCTCAAAGTGTAACAATAACAATCTTCTAAATTATGCTAGTCCCAAATCTCCACGCTGTAATGTTTTCTCACAATTACACTGAAGGGATGAGTTAATGTAAGAACTTCCTCCTCCTCCCACACATACCCCTCTGACCAAATGATCCCAGGCTGCAAACATGCCTGCTACCAGAGAGGTCTGTAGACCTCTGGCCCCTCTTGGCAGGGAGGAGAGGTAAAAAAGATTTGGTGTGGGAGATCTATGCTGTGGAGTGTGGAGGAAGCTGGCTGGAGATGCCTAGGACAGTGCAAGCAGCAGGGAGGGCTGGAGCAGGGCAGCACAAGCTGCAGAGCTCAGGGAACTGCACTGCCCCATTTCAGTGTCTCACTACATCACCTCCTGCCAGGGAACAGGAGCCATGGCCTTGCAAGCTCATTCCCCTCTTCCTGTTTGACCTGCTGCCTGGAGCTTCCCAGGTGGTGCTCCTGCCCTTGGTTTCAGCCTGGCCTCACCTTTCCCCCTTCTCCCTGAGGCCCCCTATCCCAGCAATTCACCCCATCAGCTCCATGGAAGAATGCATCCAGTGGGCAACTCTCAGCTGCATTGAAAATAAGGGCACCACAGGAAATGTAGCATGAAGCAGCACTTTGAAAATAATTTATGAATAAGAAGTCAGATGCACCATGAGTTCACACTCTGGACTCAGACACTACTTTCTAATGACCCTCTATTACCTAGATATTCAACACATCAGTCTAACCCATGTGTTGCCCAGCATTGGCACGTTTGCTTCCACAACATGGGATTTAGCAAACAAACTCATGGAATCCAGGAAGTGAAGAGTCTGGCTAACGGTTCAAAACAACACAGATGTGTCCTCCAGTGCTGGCACAGGCAGGGGATGACACAAGAATACATCTTGTACTTCCTAGCTCTGGACTGCTCTCACTGCTGCCTTGTACTGCCCAAGAGCTTGGCTCGCAGGGAGAGCGTCAGAAGGACATGGGAGAAGCTGTTCTCAGTTTTCCACGCACACATGCTGAGCAGCTTCCAGCCTCCACCCTCTGGAGCAATCTGTCTACAGATCTTCACTGACAAACAGCACGAGAAGGGGAGGAGAGGGACACACCAGACCCTGAGCACTGTCAGGTGCTAAGCTCATATAATGGATATATGACTATTTGCACAGCTTGACCTCATTTCAATGTGATATTAAACAAAATGTTATGGGTGGCATGAAGTCCTGTGACACCCACAGTCTGGGTTTTCTCCAACAGAACTGGTAAAATTTGTAACTTTAAAAGGTTATACTTCTACATCTATTTGATGCCTAACGTTCTGCTAAAATCTACAAAACCAAACCTGCCTGTGTTTTTCCCTAGAGCAGCCTCAATGACCCAGGTGGGTGTGTTGAGCAGTTTCCAGGTGGGTTTTTACTCTGTCAGAGACAGACCTCTGGTGGCCACCCAGAGACCAGCACCGTGGAGTGCACAGCTCCCAGAACAGAGGGAAAACACATCCTGAAAACATAAATGGCCACCAAAACTGAGACCAGGAACAAAACAAGTAAAGGAGCCATCACGGGCATACGAGCCATCAAGGCTGTCACTGCTGTGAGATGCTGAGAAGGCATTTTTATTTGACCCCAGTATACTACTGAGCTGAACTGCAGACCTGATTCCTGTCACAATGAAATACTTTGTAATTTCTTTCATTTTCACTGTGAAAATATTCAAAGTATTTTCACTGTGAAAACACTTTAAAATACAATCTCTGTATATCAGGGAAAAAACACACCATGGATAAAGGAAGAAATGTTTAAATTTTCCTTAGCCTTCTTCCTGAATTTGTATCTGTCTGCACTTGTCCTTCTAAGCTGTGCTGTATCAAACGTTTCCCTTCCCCAGCACAGCAACTCCCATCACAGAATGCAACTTGGGTTCTGAAGCACCTCTTCAGATTTAAGTCAGCCTTTTCACAGACAGGGATTTGTGCAAGCTTTCTACATCAATCAATCCTCTATCACAAAACCTCCAAAGAAGCATTTTGTTTTTCCAGCATAAAGCCCAAGTGTTAATTAAAAGAAAAATTCGCAACAGCATGGATTCTTTGTTCCATTACCCAGGTGTTAGCATTTTCAAAATAAAGCATGAGTCATGTAAGCTGTTAAACCAAGCTCAAAGAACCTAAAGAAAATGAAAACAAAGCATGAAATATTAAACAGCTTTTGCAAAACAAGGTGCAGCGAACAGATTTCAAAGCAAGCATATTGCTATGAAGTCAAATTCTCATCATTATACGCTCAACATACTGCTGACTGTAACCAGCTGAAGACTCACATGGAACTGAAGGTGGTAGAATTTTCTTTTCTTTTTGTGAATCCAACAGGCAGTGTTTTTAGCTCAATATTACACCCTCGAGCTTTGTTCCTCAAGAAGTATAACTGGAAAAAATTAAAAACGTTTAAAAAAATTTGAATATATAAACTCCTGAAAACTACACAATAAAAAGCTGTCAGGAATTATGAGAATATTATAGAAAAGACTATATTTAATGAAATACTCTTAATTTAAAAAAAAATCCCAAATGAAAAAATTAACTCTGCCTAGAAACTCTCTGAAACATTTCTGTAAGCTTCTTTACTATTAAAAAAGAACATGTCCATGACCTCCTCATAGCAGAAGTTCTTCAGCATACCATGGAAGTCACAGTGGGTGTAATATCACCACAAGGATGCTTTCTGGGTTAAAAACCTGCTGGCACAATGGACACACAAGCACCATCCCAGCCACTGCCAAATTCTGATTTAAAGGCACCACTAATGGCATCATCCCATTAATGTGCCCAGTACCACACCCCCAAAACTGGCACCTGTGCAGCATCTCCCCACCTTCAGCACACATTTCCAGGACATCACAGTGCTCAATACACACACACAGAATATGACTCCAGCCAGAGAGGAAGCTGGACTCTTCTGAATTTATTCTGTCATCAATGTGAGTCCTGAGTGTAGGGCTATATTTCAAGGTATCTTCAAAAGACTAGCAAACAAAATGGCCTTGATGCATTTTTGTGATTTAATGAGTCAAAATATTTTGGAGCAGAGTTGGTTGGGCTTTTTTGGGTTTTGTTTGTTTGTTCATTGTTTTTAGTTGCTAGAAGTGCTTCAGCAAAAACCTCTTCTCCCTCAGAAGGCTATCTTTTATGTCACTCTTGCTTAGACTCAGTCTTTGAAGAGCTCTAGCTGTCTTCATTTGGTATATAGGGAACGACATAACAATTTTTAGGTGATTATTAAATCCATTGCTTACCTGGGAAGTGTGTACTTAAAAATTCAAAAGTTGTGGAGGTGTAAGGAAGCAAAAATTCAGACTTTCTTAACACACATCTATCATCCAACAGCAACAGTGGTCACACATAAATTTTAAAAAATGTCAGTGATCTTTTCTTCCAAGCAACTGGATGTAGGCATCAATACTATTGCTGCATAAACCTAGAGACTTCTTTTGATTTCTGGCTCTAAAATTCAGGGTCATTCATACCTTCAAAAGAGAGGCACCAGCTCTGGAATCTGGACTGGGACTACCTCAGTGGGAATTCAAAGGTAGCCAACCCTAATTCCAACAGAGCAAAAGGAGAATCAAAAACTCACAAGTCTTTTTGTTGCTGGACTATGCACGATACAATGTCGAGCAGCAGCATCAGCTGTCCTTCCCACATCTTCCAGGAAACGATAATCTGAAGGTTAAATGGAACAAAGAAAAATGTAGTACCAGCCTAGTAAAACCAGGGAGTTTTACAACACACACAATATGTTCTTACCACTCAGAAGGTTCAAGTCAGTAAATTCATTTACAGAGACAAACGCTGTTTTATCCCTGACTCCGTTACAGCTCAGTGCAAGCTTATGTTTCTTTACACACAACAGGCTGAAATGACAAAAAAATAGGAATTAACATGTTCAGCACGTGAATGGGGAAATAACCAAAACTGTTTAGTTCAGATAACAGATACCTGCACGAATATTTCATGCATCGTGGACATCTGTACTTGGCTTCTTCTTTGCTACAGGTTTCACATCTGAAAGGAGTAAAAAACACATGTCAATAAGGGAGCATTTTTGCACCTTACTGGGCTATGGAAGTGCCTGCTCAAAAACCAGGCACCAGGCCATCCATCAGCATTTTCAGGAACAGCTATTTTAAGTGCACCTTGAAAGGAGAGAAAGAAAATACAAATATCCTGGATTGGGAAAGATGGCAGACAAAACAACACAAGCCATGGGGAGTATCCCCAAACACACACACATTACAACACTGTAGATGCTTGAAAGAAAAAAACCCACATGCTAACTGAAGAGCTGGAAATAGAGCAAGCCTTTATCAGCCCTTATGCTTTGTGGCCTGTGCTTTTTCTCCTTCTGCATCACCTGTACTGCGCACTATACCAGGCTGGCTTATAATACTCCCAGCTTTAGGCGCACAGAAAATAAGTCTCACGGATTCACACTAAACCCTGAACAATTCATCCCATTTTTTCACTGGAACAAAAAAAGCATGACAACACGGTCAGCCAAACAACTTCTGGCTGTCAGCAGGGCAAACTCCAAAGTCAGGGAACCTTTCAGGCGCAATATGTGAGATTTATCAATTTAACTAATAATCAGTGAAAAATGTTATTCCTCTAGAAATATGACCATATGTTTTCAACTAGCTAACAAAACAGCTGTTTCTCCCACTCTTAAGAAAAAGATCTCTGTATCATCACACTTATTTTAAATCTGACAAGCAGAAAAGAGAAATGACAATGAAGTTTTCGAGAATATACAAACGCACCATTTTCAACTCCCAGGGGATAAATGCCAGCCCTAACCCACTTCTCTTCCTCTCCCCACCACGTGCTCGCTGTTTGCTGCTAGCGAGGGCCTGAAGGACATGCCCAGCAATACCATCGCCTGACGAGCTCTGTGAATTAGCAGCCCAAAGCCATTCTAAGAACCGGGAAAAAGGGTTTCAAACACTGCAAACCAGAAACGGGGAGTTATTCTAACAGGGATTCCCCTTCCCCGCTCTGCAGGATCCCAGCGGTGCCCGCTGCCCACACCGCTCCGGCGAGGCTCTGCCCCGGGCGGCGGCAGCGCGCAGCCCCTCGCTCGCTCGGGCCTCACCCGCGCGGGGCTGCAGGGCACAGAGCCACCCGCCGAGCCCTGCGGAAGGCGCTCCCGAAGCCCGTGCGGCCGCTGCCGCCGCCGTGCCGTACCTGTGCAGGGACATCTTCCCGCCGCCCGCCGCCCGCTCTGGCACGTCCCAGTCCCGGTCCTGCTCCGCCATGGCCGCGCCGCGGGGCCTCACGGGGCAGGCGCGGCCTCTGCAGCGCCGCCTGGCGGCCGCGAGCCCCAGCGCAGCCGCACGGGGCGGGATCGGACCGGACCCGGAGCCGGACCCGGCGCGCCGGGGCCTGCGGGGCTCGGGGACCCTCGGGTTCCCGGGACCGGTGCTCCAGCCAGGGAGGCTTTCCAGAGCCCAGAGGAGCTTCCCGAGCCGCGCACTGCGCCGCACAGCCTCACGGTGCCCAGGCAGGTGACACCGGGCTCACTCCTCACCTGTCCGTGTCCCGCCGCCTGCGTGGGAATGTGCATTTCTGCCTCAGCTACGGAAATGCACATCCGAGCAGCGTTATAAGACTTTAAACTCCTTGCTTTTAAAAGAGATATTTTCTGAAATTAAGAACTTCCAAAAATAGGGTAATGAGATGAATAAAAATATTCATGAAGCAGACGTTTTCTTAAAAATTATAATCTTGGAAAATATCCCCAACATTTGCCAAAACATCACCCCTAAAGTCAAACTCAGAGCAAATGTCAAATCACGATGTCAGTGTATTGATCTTGAAAATACAAAAAGTGAGACATTTTCTTATCCTTCTGTAATCTTGCTTTGTTTTATCAGATTTTTGTCAAATTGGTCAAAAATGATGCTTTGATACAAAGTGTAAGATGGGATGTGCACGTACATTACTTTATAAAAGTGAACATTGTCCCTCTGTCAGTATTCTGTGGCACAGAGCATATGCATTTCCCCTTGGGAAGGGAAACACTGCCACCTAAGGAAAGTGCCCTTCTAGAGGATTTTCATAATTTCTAAGAATAACTATACAATATGAAACAGAATAGTAAAAGACAAAGAAATAGTTTGGAAGCTTATTTTATTATACTTTGGTGGTGTGGTTTACTGCAGATGAAGACAAGTTGTTTGAACACTCCCAGGCTCCTCAAATACAGTCCAGTATCACCTTGCCGTGTACTGCTGAGCACACTTTGAATTGATAATAGATAGAGGCATATCAATATAAAGAGTGCTTTTCCTAATGGTAAAACTGTTCTTTTTTACAAAAAAAAAAAAAAAAAAAAAAAACCCACAAAAAAAAAAACCCCAAACAACTTCACTGAACATTTTAGGCTTAATTTTAAAAGCCCAAAATGATCTAACAAATTTTGCAAAAAAAAAAAAAAGGAATTTCTAAGAGGATGACATGCTGATTATAATTTAACAGTAGCCATTCAGAAGACACACTATAGTAGATCTTTTCAGAAGTTACAAAATATATACAGAATATATCATCTTAAGATGGCTTTGGCATTAGCAATGTTAACTGAATACAGAATTTAAAAGTCAAAACTACTTTAGGTAGTTCTTCTTACAACGATTTTCACAATGGCTGTAACAGAAACTGTTCTGACTATATGCATCATATACAATATGCTGTCTTATACACCATTTCCAAAATAGTACACAAAAATATTTTAAACAAGAAATCCACATAAATAATGTTTTCAGTTATGTGAAGTATGTGACCAATGGTTTACAATAAGTACCTTCACAACAGAAACATATCCTGATGTAACCAGCACATACAGTCTGAAAGATAAAAAGGGACTCAAATAATCTCTGCTAAGGCCACAAGCACCCTGTGTTATGAAGAGCACCAAGGCAATGTGGACAGGAAACACAAAGAGGTAGTGTGCCATCTGTTCAGATGTGTGTGTCCACCAAGGACTGGAATAAAGCAATGGTTAAGAAAAGAAGACTTATTGTACTGTGGCATGATTCACTTTTCATACAAAAGCTATTGCACATTTAGGAGCACTAGCAGGTATTGCTCCTCAGTATCACACGTCTCCAGCTTTCCTCAGGATGGTTTTTGTGCAGTGCTGTTAAAAAGCTTGCTAAGAACACTTGATGTCCTGAAAAACTCCATGTTCAGATACTCCATTCCAAAAAATTATGCAAGAAAGCACCAAGAAATTTATTTTTAAATACTTTTAAGAAAATTGCTTTAGTATTTTCTTTCTTTTATTTTTCCAATGTCATTTCTCCTTAGGAGGAAGTCTTTTTCTTCCTGAGGTTCTTGAACCAACAACATTTGAAATTATTCTTCAGTTTGCTAGTAATTTTGCCTGCAATGGACCATTACTTTTGTATTCAATCTGTGCAGCAACTCCATGCTGATGCAACAAGAAACCTAGGACAGAAATCTTACAGGAAGCATACGGAGCCACTTTCTATGAAGTGCTGCTGGCCTGGTTTGAGGTGAGGAAGTGCATTAACTTGAACAACTGGAAGCTGATTCGTGTCCTGAGTGTGAAAAAAGAACTGTGTCTTATGCCAGCTGCCATCTTCAATCTGGAACACACAGGAGAAGCATATCAGAGTCATATAAAAGGTGAGCTTCAAAACACAAATGAAAATCGTGCTTACAGAGTAAAAGAGAAGTAGTGCACAGAAACATTTATTCTCTCAGCAGTTCCTAAAGGAACTGTGTAATTTAACAAATGCCATTTCTGAAGCCTGAATTTTCATTTTGAAGGTAACTGTTTCTAAATTTTCCTGGAGGACCTCTCTAATTCTGTGCTGATGTCTGTGCAGTGTCTTTGTACACTCTCAAGATACATGAGACACAATGCAAACAGCAAGTACAGATACCCTGCATCACTACAATTGCTTTTATCCTTGAAGAGATGATGAATTCAGTATCTAAAGGCTGGCATATGCAGAGCTATGTAAAGAAGCAAGCTTTAAGAGATGTGAATCTAAATGATTGTTATTTATTTGCAGAAGGTTAGTAATGTCTAAACTGTACCTCTGCCTCCCTTTGATAATGTGATGCTGAAAGGTATTTACCATGCATTCATCCAGAAGCACTTTAGGTTCCAGGAGAGTATTTGCTTTGAATATTTGACCATTCCATCCTTTAAAGGTAACTGATGTCTTCTGGCCCCCTGCTGTGGTTAATGCCCACATGGGTGTGTTCAGACAATGGACTGTGATGCTGTGGGTTGCTTCTGAGCTCAGTAAATGAAGGAAGTTCATCTGCACTTTTCCAACACCGAACTCCAGCTGAATTCCAAGAAAAAAGCATTGTTAGGCTTACAGCTGGGCTGTGCTGAGTGGCTCAGCAGCACAAAGTGACACGGACACGGCAGGGTGGTGTTCAGGCACAGGAGCATGTATACATGTTTATATACACTAGGGCCAATGCCAAAGAGCACCATCTGCATTCCTCAGGGAGATGTTAGGCCCTATTACAGGCATTACGATAAACAGAAGCTTTCATAGGATATTTTCAAAGCTTAAATATAAACATTTGCTGATGCTTACAACATTGCTGAAGCACAGCTGGTCAGAAAACAGTATTTTTAAATAAGGAAACTGAAACAAATGCTTCTGTGATTCAAACAAAGATATTATCAGCAGCAGTGTTTTAACTGAAGCCACATCAGTCTGCTGTTTAGTCTTCTTAGACCACAGGTTCTGGCAATACTGATAGTCCATTACAAATGCAAAAGTTCATAAGTATACTTTGATTTTAGACAGAAAATATAGTAACTCATTATGCAAGAAGAATTTCTCCAAGACTATTCCATATTCAGTGATCTTCCAAATGTAGGAATGCATACATGAACTTCACAGTATTTCTGAAGCTCTTCAATGATTACACTGTATATACAGAACTTCACAAACATACATTTTCTATTCCCAAGAGTTCAAGAACTACATGTAAAGAGGAGTGTGAACTAATGATGTACAGAAAACTGGTCCCTCCCTAATGTCATTTAAAAGTTCCTAAGTGTTGGAAAGCAGTAATAATTTTCATTCTTTCTATTGTAACAACCTCAGCATCCCGACACTTAGGTGTCCTAAGTGATGAGATACTAATGTAGCTTAGAAGTATTCCAGGCTTATTTTTATGCCTTGTGAAAGAAAGTATAAAGCAAAACAAAATAATTCTATCAGCATGGATAGATTCTCACACAGTGAGAATTACTAACATATAGAGTCTCCAGAAAATCTGTAACTTCTGTAGCAGAATAAATAAAGTCCTTCAAAAAGATGCACAATAATGCCCCCCTGAAATCTAACTCTTTTTAATGAGTTAAGCAAATAAGCATGCATTTGTTTAGAGTTCAAGCACAGGCACAGTGTCTGTAGAAGCAATGCATACCTTTGTCACAGACAGTGGTGTTAAACATGTCTGACCACCCGCAGTGAAGTTGCAGAAAACTTCAATGGCATCAGAAGGACATCCAATATTTGGGTCAATCCAGTATTTTCCTATTAGTATATAATTCCAGACAGAAAATAAAATCAAAACACAATTACTACTAATTTGCTAAAATATTAACACTTCTTGGCAAATATTACATATATTATCACTTTATCTTCACAAGGAAATGAAAGGAACATGAAAATGTTCTCACTATTAAAATAATGCCAATAACAGATACTGAGAAAAATTACCATAATAAACCACTTCTGACTACAATTACACTGACAGCTTTAAATAGGAGGGTTTTTTAATTTGAAATATTGATTCAGGAACTTGTGAGATACAATGACTGTCAGTGTATCTGACAGTGGTAATGTATGGTATGCAATTTTTTCATTAGGAATCTAGAATCTTGCAAGATTAGCTATAAATATTTGGAAAACTTCAAATCACAAAATTGCACTCAATTTTCTGGATACATCAGTTTGCTAATAGATATTATCTCTCTCATATTTATATATTAGATAGCTACATACTTCTACCTTTAAAATTCAGAAATTTTTTCTTAAAGCTGAAATAAATCTATTTGTGACAGGCACACCGCAAGAGAATAAAATAAAAAAGAAGAAAAGCATTAAATCGATCCGTTCAGAATTGGAATGCAGAAAGCAACACTTGGAAGCAGCACCTTTGAAAGGTACCTGAGTGAAAGGGGGCACTTACCATCGGCCACTTTGGGTTCACAGTGGAGCAGATCCCTGCAGATGCGTGCTGGGTTATCCCGTGTGCCAAGAGGGTTCTTGATGCTGTGCAGTAAATTGCTAAGGTAGTGGAGCGTTTTGAATATCTCTGTACTCTGATCTAGCAAAGTTACTTCAGTATTCTGGTATTTCTGCCAAGGGCCATTAGCAAATGTGTTACCACAAAGAAGTGTCACAACAACAGTATATGCAGTAAGAGTCAAATGTCAAATGGCCATTGAATAGCCAGCCAGAATCCAAGTGTTTGTATTAATGCAATCAGCCATGTAAAACAACCTAAGGGTAACATATCCCAATAGACAAATTAGGACATTTTATTAAAACTGTCAGAATGGTGACATTAAGGCAGGTTTAGGTCATGCAAATTTGTCATTATGATCTAATGACATAAAAATATGGATACAAGGAAAGAAAAGGGAAAATTTGGTGCATTTTTAAAGTAAACTTAGAGGTTTCAAATTCAAAATAGTGAAATTTACTCTTAAGCTTAACCTAAAAAAAAAAGCAAATGTATTTGATGTCACCCACATAAGGGATTTTCATGCAACCAATGCAGCCAGACACCTATATGTTGATTTTTTTAAATCAAACCCTAAATGCTACTATTGTTATGTGTGTCTGAACAGATACAGTCCACTATGTGTGACAGTCAGTAAATTTTCACTACCACCAATCATCACAAAAGGTAGAAGTCTTGCTGCTTCTCTTAATTTCAACTCTATCCTGTAAATCCTAGCACGTTTCATTACATTCTATAGCTTGCTATCCGTTATTAATTTAAACTAAGTCTTTGAAAAGAAACCCTGTTATGTCCTCAAAAAATAAAATTATAATTGCATTCCCTGTATGATAATGTAAATACATTTAAATATATACCTCCATCTGCAAGGCAGCATTTGACTCAAACAAAGCTTGAACAGCAGCATTGAGATCCACTTGTTTCTAAAAAACATGTATTTCAGAATATAAAAAGATGAACAAGAATATACAATAGTGCAGGTGGTAAATTCTTTGAACAGTGGAACAAGGAGTACATTTGAAGAGGATCCTGTTATTTTCCCTTTCAATAAAGCACTGGTTAGGGTAGGTTAGGCTTGTTTAAGAATTTACCCTTGGTCCTGGTGGTCCAGGTGGTCCCTGGAAAATGGGAAAAAATACATATTAGGTGCTTCACATCTTTATATAGTACAATCAAAATGGAAAAATACAGGCAGAGTTTTTTATGCACTTACAGGTGGCCCAGGCTGGCCCTGCCGTCCCTGAGGCCCCTAGAAGAAATGGATATAGAAAGCAATAGTTACTGGATAAGAAGAAATGGATATAGGAAGCAATAGTTATACATTAGAAGAAATGGATATAGAATGCAATAGTCATACAATAAAGTCTCTGGTTTTACATTTATGTATTTATTAAATTACAAACATGTCCCAGTGTGTATAAGGAAGAAGGTGTGATATCAGCTGTGATAAAGTTGTGGATTATTAGTTACTATTGTTAAAGTACCTTGCACCATTTACCATATGAATACTCATGTTGGAATTCCTGTGTTGTCTGGTTCCTTGTTTCTCCAATTACTTCTGATATGAAGGGAACATTAAAGGTCATAGAAAGTATTAATATATAATGTGCTATACATTGTGCCCATGTTATATGTATGCTGAGACGATAAATACTAGAAGGGGTAAATAATCACAAGAACATTGTAAATAATGTTATGAGTAACTGCAAAAAACTAACTGATCCATTTTAATCCATGAATATGTGCCAGGCTTTTATCAGTATAATTTATCAGCAGTGTCAATTTTCAGCCAGAACATGTTATGTTCATTGTTTTACAGTGATATGGCAAACTTCCTCTTTATTCAAAAGGTTATGTCCTTATTTTAGTGTGTAGGATGATTGTGGAAGAGAAGGAACTGCTTTTCCCTAGCTTACAGTGCCTACAGTGCACATAAATCTGTGTTGAAGGCTGCCTTAGGATTGAACATGGACCTTTCCAATACAATAAACCCATCTGAATAATTCTTTCAAATATTTATTCAACTATTCACATCGAGCTAGAATTGGTTCTGGACATTTATTAATATGCAGTGACAATTGTGTCTCTGCTAGGTTCTTCAAGCTCTACATACTCAAAGCTTCTCGGAGCTATTGTAACAAACAATGGCACAAATGATCACAAGGAAAAGAATAGGTGGCAGTGCCTTAAGAAGAGAAAAAGAGAAGGAATGAAAAGCATGGGCTAGATCTGCACCTTAAATTACTAAAACCCTTTCAACACAGCTAAGTCAATTTAAGCAGAACATTCTTTTGTCAGTGCTGCTTGTACCAATTACTTGAGCACAATAAGCTGGTCCAACAAAGCCCTCATACGTCAGTACGGTCATGCTAGAACAAAATCTCTGCCAAAAGTGAAATAATCTGATGTGACGTGGTCACGCTGACAAATGTTGTGAAACTGATCTAGTCAAATAGGAATTAAGCTGTAAATCACTTGATAAAGTAATAATAAGTGTTTCTGCTGTGAGATTTCACAGCAAGCAAGGTCTGTGTGAGTGTCACTTCATGCTACAACTGCTGAACTCAGGTTGTGCTCAAGCTGCCAAAAGCAAGGGCAGCTGGAAATGGTTAAAGAAAGACCAGATTCAATCTAATGTTAATTCATGCATATTTTAAAAAAGGATCTCAAACCAGATAGGAGCAATGTACCTAAGTCACTGAGGCTGCAAATTTATCAGTGCTTAGGTCCTGAGGCAGAGCATGTGGTGGTGCCAGGGAATGCATCTGCTGGGGTTACAGTGGCAGCTGCACAACTGGAGCATGTCTGCACATCAGCTGCCCTGGCTGTGCCCAGGGCTCAGCTGCTGCATCATGAAGGATGGGAAAACTGGGGGCCATCCTGTAATTCCAAGCACCAGCTCTATGCAAGGCTATGTTGATGGCTATGTTGCCTCAAATGGCCTTGAGGGTAGACCCATGTCTTGTATGTGTTCTTTGAAGAAGAGAGGAAATTCCAAATGGAAGCAATTTCTGGATGTTTAGGTAGATGATTTTCTGATACTTAACCAAGAACACCTTAATAAGATAAGTCTATGGATTGTGAGCTTATTTATTTATTTATTGTGACCTTTTCAGCTGATAGATCCTGACCCAATTTATTTATGTTTCATCCCCTTACACCTATAGAAGGGACTGGAAGCCATCTTTTAAGTAGATATTTAATGATTAACTTCTTTATAAAAGATGTTAATGTTGGCAAAAGAAAATAGAAGAACAAGTAATTTTAGCATATAGTATAGTATGGACAGTAGTATGGATATCCCTGTGGGTTCTGTGTGAAGTAACTAGCTGTCATTACTTTTCTGAGTTTGATTATTGCCCAGCTTGAAATTTCTTTGAGATCCTATTATGATTAAATATGCATACAATATTGTTGTTATTCATTATTAGAAAACTGTTCCGAGTTTACACAGATTACATTCATTATTTTGGCATAGTTCCTCAGCTGTTGCAAATCAATTGGGTTTCACAGAGCTGTACTGTTGTATGCCAGCTGGGTAGGCTGACTCCACGTTTAATTAATCAGGTCAGGTGTTCAGGTGCTGTTAGACTGCTCCAGGATACCTTCAGTCTCATGTGAATATATCACTGGCCTGTCTGATCATGCTTGGCCAAGTATGTTTAGAATAAAATGAAAGAGAAAGTGTGAAAAAGAATCTTGAGAAACAAATTTGACATTGTAAGGATATATTTGTTTATCTTGGTTCAGGATTTGATTATTCAAATACCAAATCAAGGAAGGGTAAAAAGTCTTCAACAGTTTATCCCCAAATAACCACTGCTCTTGGATGAATAGATGTCCTTGTTCTGAATGCTGAGATTTAGACATTCCAGTATATTTTTCAGATGACTGAACGCTTCAGTTAATGTTCTGTGTTCTTGGCATATGTCACCTTTTAAAGACTCAAGAAGTCTTGGGACAAGAGCGGTTCAATTTTATAGTGGTTTCTGAGATAGAACTGAATGTTTTAAAAATAAAAACCTGCACCGTTCCAATGAGTTTAAGGTATTTTGCAAAAGAGGAATGTCATTTGTCTTGATCCACTGTCTCCTTGCCAGTAAAACCCATGGGAATAAAAGGAGGTAAATAGTGAATGCTATTTGTGAACTACTTAGTGGAATATCACATTTCTTAAATGCATTAAAACTTCAGAGAGCTATAGCAATTATCTTTGCAAATCTTTGTGCAGTATCATTATATTTTAAAGATTTGTAAAGATAATTGCTATAGCTCTCTGAAGGGATTTTACCAATGTTCATTCTTTCTGCTGCAGAGCAGAAAAATAAGGCTAAATTACACTTTTCATGAACTAAGTTAATTGCTAAATGTTTTACTGGAATGTACTGGATTACTTTTACAAATCTACTTAACTTAACCTTTGGTCGCATTAGAATTTAAGTGAGAAAAATGTAATTCCAGTCCATGAAAACAAAAGCAGAGACTAAACCAGTTAGTTTCAGTGTGTTCTTAATTCTTTAATCTCTCCATTTGATTGAACAGAAGTTCAAAGGCCAAAATCCCAATCTTTTACTAATGCTGAGAGGCTCTGACTTTACATACAATAGTACATACACTTAACTATGAAAGCATGAGCAATCCCAAGGACATTCATATTTTCTAAGAATTTTTAAATTCTTGAGGAGTGTATTTTTAACAAAGAATGTGTGCTTTACCACTGGCCTCAATAAGAAGACATGATTTTGCATTCCATGTTTTTCTGGGGATAAAAAGAACATTTCTTGCTAGTACTGAACTCTGTAACCCTGACAGACTGAAAAATCTAACTAAATATACTACAAAAAGGTTAAAAATCTATGTGATTCTAGGAAGAATGCCAATATAAATTTTAAAGGTATAAATTAATGCTCAGAATACACAATGGGATGAAAAAAAATTTGGTCTCCTTTGTATGTGATAGTAGTTGGAAATAAATCCCTTTCTTGGGGGAAAGTAATGTCACTGTGTATGACTTAAAATTAAACATTCTTCTTCTGAAGACAGCCTTACTAGATTAACTCATCATGATGAATTCAAGAACTTATTTAGGAAATAACTTCTTAAACACCAGCTCCAATAATGGAAACAGATGTTTCTTGTTCACCATTCTGGATGTTTTTTTTAAGGATTATTCTTGGATCTTTTTTTATAAGTGTCAGCATTTTTAGCTCTATGCTGTCATAACAATTCTTATGAACAAACAGTAGAAAAAGACAGCTAAGATGGATAACAGCAAATTGAGAAAACAGCTTTCCTCTTATTCTGAGATAGCAATTGCCTCAAGAGCATTAGAATCAAAGAGGGGAGTTCTCCAAAACACAGAAAGGAAGCTTCTTTCCAAGCTTTACCTCTTTAAAATGTTTTGAATATTTTAGGTTCATTTTTCAAAATTTTATAAGGCAGTTTGATTGAATTTTTGGAGGTGGCTGCTAAAAGCAAAAAACAATACGTGAAACTAAATAATTTTAAGTGAGATGGGGTGAAAGGCAGAGGTAAGAGAAACAGGAACAGGATCACATCTGCTAGTTACTGGAAAATGCACTAATTATATATCTGTCATAGAAGGTAATATAGTTATCAACTTTGTGTTCACAAATTTGCTGTAAATATGATAACTTAATGACTTTTCATACAGCCATAATTAATTGGAGACTTTACTGGCTCTACCAAAATTTAATACAAATCAAACATTCACGAATGTAGAATGACTCTTGCTGAAAAATGGAACAGCAAATTCACAACCCATCAGTGCTGCCCACAGTTCCTACAGCTGGAATGCATTGCATGGACACCCACCTGCAGCTCTGGGCTTCTCCTGAGCTTCTCCCTTTCTAGACAAGAAGATCCAGAGCTATGACCATGTGCATGCTGTGAGCTTCTAGATCTTTGACAGCAAATATGACTGAAGATTTTCCTTTTAGATCTGAACATGGACAGATTTGGAATATGCTCCAAACTGCAGTATGACCAGGGCCCAGCAGCTCACACCCACTGGGCATATCTGCTTAAGTCAACTTGAACAAGGAGGTCACACTTCTAACCCAGGCTACCAGCTTTCCTGGGCAGTGCTCTCCAGGAGCACAACACGACTGCCTGGCATGTAGAGCATGTTCAACCTAACACAGAAATAGATTTTACACAGTCAAAAGAATGAAAGCACAAAAGTCGTTTCATCTTACCATTTCACCCCTTGTGCCCTTTTCACCTCTTGGTCCCTGTAAAAGAGAGCAGCTGTTAATCTGATATGCTTTCTAGCTGCCTAGGACTGAAATAAGCAGATTAATATCCATGAGAATTATACTGCTCACATGAAAAGTCCAGTCTCATCTGTGGAAGTATTTACAGCTCTGGGGGTTTAATTTTCCTGTACCACTAGAAATTGAAATTAGTTGAAAACACCTTGTGATTCCTACATGTGGAAAGCTGTGTTCTTCAGCTTGGGAGTATGTTTACTCTCAGTAATTTTAACTGCTGTCTGTTGATCAGCTGTGTTCTCCACAACTTCATCCACATTCAACATCTTTGGAGAACAAAACTCAATACTCTTGATCACTGAAGAAATCCATTCATCACATATATGTTTTTATTATTAGTTCTACTCTCATAATCAGATTAGATGCTATTTTTCTGTCCCTCTTTGTGGCTGGTTTTGCACTTATGTTCCCAAAGGTGGCAACAATCTTCAAGTTCTTCTCTGGAAAAATTTTGCATCTTAATAGCTGCATTTCATAACACATAGAAGTAATCCTCAACTAAAATGCTTTCCTGATGATAATGGCAAACATTTACATTCAATATGAAGTCCATTAAAAGCCTTCAAACAAATGCACACAACTGTAAAGTTTTTCTCCTCAGTGCAATTGAAAAGAATGGAGCAAGACAAAGTACTGATTTTTCCAACAAGTGGAAAGACATTCCCCTTCTTCTATTTCCCTTGTAAATATTTGCATTTATTACTTTTATTGCATATTTACTATTTTTATGATTATTCTGAATTTTAGACATCCTCATTTACTCCAAGTCTACTTGATCAGGCAGAGGAACATTCATGGTACAAAGAGTTTCTAAAACTGCCTTACATGGTTGGGTGGTCTGGAGACATGAGCCAAGGGGTTCTCTTGCAAAACAAATTTGGCTCTGGTACCATGAGTGTAATAAGAGATGGAAACAGGGATGAGGGTAGAGCTCCCCCAGTGCAGGGAGCCTGGGATGCACTGGAAGCTTCAGAGAGGCCACAATGATGTTTGAGGTGTAACAGGGACATCATCAGCACCTGGAACAGCCTTACAAGGGCTCAAAGGCACTCCCAGAGTGTCTAGTGGGGCACTCTGGACTGTTCAGTGCACAAGAAACAAAAAATAAACTATATTGAAACTGAATGTGGATATTCTGTAGATATATCTCAGACCAAAGGCTGAGAAAGAATACCCAGGTGGTAATTCCTGTGTGCTGTTTTACACCTTGGCTTGCCACTGCCCCTGTACACATGCTGTCTGCAGGCTGTACTTAGGCAGAAGGCCATTGCAATTACTTTCTTGTCACTGGTTTCAGTCATTTTTTTCTTGCTTGTACTACAAATGCTGGAGTCACATACATTAACTTAACAGCGTGGTATAACAAATACCATGGTATAACAAGGTCCTGTTAGTTGCTACTTGCAAACAGAAAAATAAGAAGGTTGCTAGTTGAAAAACAAGATGATTAAACCAAAGGGTAATGAAATAAACAAATTATGCAAAAGTGAAGGGAAACTTACAGGCCTGCCAGTTGGGCCTGCTATGCCTTCTTGACCAACAGGGCCAATATATCCCTGTAAACAAGCAGAGAATTTATTAGTTCACCATGTTTCCAAAATTAAGAAAATCCGCATGACATGTCCTAATTTAAAGTTGCTCAGCACACAGACCTATCAAATATCCAGAAGATCATGGTGGTACTCTCTAAATATTGAGTGCACATTGCAACAAAATCAGTAAAGTAAATATTTTAGTAATTTGTAATACTTATGCTTGGAAAACCCCCCCACATTCTTTAATGTGAAAAGTGATGCACTAAAAACAGTGGAAACTTAAGTACTCTGATTACAAAAGACCACACATTTATTGAGCTACAACCAACTCTACCTTGAGCTATATTACTGCCCACAAGGACTCTTGTAAGGCTGCCAGTAAGTGCTGCTAAAATGCCACTTTGCAGTTCCATTTCACCTAGAGCAAACTGCTTGTGTCCGGTGTTTATCTCATATAGAAATGTTTAGAAAAATAAAGTAGCTATTAGAACAGTCCCCTAAAGCTGCTGCTCTGCATCTGGTTAACTGAACAATTCAGTTCTGTGATGGCAAAGCGGCAGTGAGAGAACATGTTGTAGTAAGGCCTCCCATGCTTCAGCCTTTCACACTTGATGCCACGCTGGATGCAAAAAATGCTAATGATGTTTCCATGGTTTTGGGTGAGCAGCAAAGCAGAATATCATGAAGAATGAGCTAGTGAAGGTTAGGAACATTTTAGATAAAATGAAAATCTTCACTAAAAAAGACTACCTATTAATCAATAATGCTTGAGCACCACTGTGTCTTACTGCAGGCAAAGTTTGATCCCAATTTTCTTTTGCTGTAGAACACAGTTACACAATGAGCAGTTTTGCCAGTAAGAAGAATGTTCAATAGACAAAGAAATACAAGGTCATAAGATTACACTAGCAGAGTCACACTTAGTCAGCAGAGCCTGCTTTTTTCTTTCAAGATTAATGGCTCAGCTCTGTTTGTGGGTCTGTGTGCATGATGTAACCAGAGCAGTGTTGCATCTAGACTCAGAAAGGTTTGGGTAGAGGCTTCTGGCCTTGTTAATAAGAAGAAGGATTATTTTCTATATTAAAAGCACGTGCCACTTTCAAACCATCCTAACAATCTCTTTCATGCAGTGAAACACTTACAACTTGGCCTTTTGGACCTTTCGGGCCCAGAATTCCAACTAAGCCAAGGTCCCCTGCAGGGCCCTGAAAATGCAAAGGAACAGTTTAATCCAACATGGACATTAGCTATCCACCTGTTTCACACTCTTGCAATCAGTGAAAGGAAGATCATTTCTAAGAGCAGTAAGAGTGAAAATACCAAGTGCACTGACCCAGAATGTTTGTCCTTAGACAGGGAGCACACAGTTCTGCCTATCATGTTCCAACAATCCAGAGATATTTTGAACAAATTAGTGTTAAAGCTGCTTAATTCTATGCTTTCATAATGTTCTCACTCTGTAAATAGCTTACAATCTAAGAGAAAAGAATGAGCACATACTTTTGGACCTGGGAATCCTTGAAACCCCATTAAACCTTGATCTCCATCTTCTCCCTGCAATAGAAGCAGGCATCCTTAGCATTACTTCACCTTGCTAACTCTTGGACTACTTGTTTTGCATCAACCACTGTGATTACATACAATCTGTCCTTTCAGCCCAGGCTCTCCTGCTGCTCCTTGGTCACCTGCTGATCCTGGAAGGCCTCTTCTGCCTCGCTTTCCTGGATGACCTAGAAGGCCTTTCTCACCCTGCCAATAAGAAGAAAATATATATTTGAATAGAATGATGGAAGTTGCAGATGCAAATACAGGTTTCCTGTCAGAAGCACGGAACTTGCTTTCTCCTTAAGAAATACACTTACTGCATTTATTTTATTTTCCGCAGGAAAATAATTAAGCATACACTAAAATGCAAAAGCAGTGACTTGACTGCTCCTTGACTTGGAAATACAAAAACCATACATGTTGGATCAAGTCTAGTATGGTATCTCTCAGTGTAATCAATAAAATTCACAAAATTAAATACAGAACAGAGAGGTTAAAAGTGAATTTTAAAAATAATCCTCTGAGCAAGACACAGAGTACTTGTTGAAGTCCCTGCTGTTAGACTAAAAATCCACATTGATTCAAATGGAAACTAGACAAGTTCCTGCAAGAGAAATCCTCTGAGGGCTATCAAATACACTGAAGACATGTCTAGCTCAGGAGGTTACTGAGGTGCAATAAAGGCTGTGAATATACAGGTTTCATGCTTTGTGCTTATGCTTTTTCCCAGGTTTTACCTTTGTGTTATTTGCCTTGAGTCAGTACGCACATTATTAATGCTTATTCTGTAGTATATGTGGCAACAATTTACCCTCAACTCATCTATTCCTTGCCTTTCTCAGATTGCAAGCACTTCTGAGCAGGAACTACCTCCTACAGCTCATTGCCTAGGAAAAGAAGTAAAATTCAGACTGGAGGCAGTGGCAATAAACACTGCAAATAATGAATATAGTTTATACTAGACAAAATGATAAAAATACATTATTTTTAGTTTCCAAGTAACTTAAGGTTTTAAAGAACAGCTTACCAATAAAATCTCACAAAGAAAAAGTTTAGATAAAAATAATTTTTTATCTAAAAAAATTATTTTTTAGATAAAAAAAATTCTATTCTAAATAAAGAAAAGTCTATTCAAAATGAAGGAAATTATCTGTAATTGTTACTTGTTTTCTTGTTTTAAAATTGAAACGAATCTAATTTATATGAGGATATGCTGATATCAGGTACCTGGAACTGCCTGGAAAATGGAGCACACTCAGATTTCTTTCTTTCTAAAAGAGCTAAAAAAACCCCAATTTAAGACCTGTTATAAATGATATACTTATTAGCCCCCAAACCTGAAACTTAGGCTTGAAGTTATGGTAATTCTCTGCTATTAGATCGCTTAGATGCTTAAATCATCCTGACTGTTCTAGTAGCTAGGAATAAGTTTAGAAATAAGTCAGGAAACATCTGACCCTAAAGCTGGAGTGAACAAATACAAAGTGTTTTGATGGCATCTGGAATTGGGAATAGCATTCAGATGGATGAGACCTCTATTTTCAAATTACAGTTTATAGAAATGTTGTAAACACAACTTGTGATCTTACCCTTCAAATAAGCCTTGATGTCTTTTACTCACATGATTAACAGCAGTGTGGTGGCTCCACAGCCACCAAAAGCAGCATGAAGAACAAACAATATCAGCAAAACTGTAATTAAACAACCAGATCCCATGTATGTACCTACTTTTAGTCCAGGTGCTCCCATGGGCCCTGGCATGCCTGGCAATCCCTTGGGACCTCGAGCTCCAGGATAACCTGCTAGACCTGGCAAGCCTGAGTTTCCTTTGTTGCCCTTAACAAATTGAAAATAATGGTTTACAAGGAGAACAGCCAAGCATGTTTTTCATTCTATGCTGAAACAGGCAAATTACATAGAATCTGCCAAAAACACTTAATGCTGTCTGTATGTATGGACACACAATGGTAGTACATCAAAATATATAGAAAGAACAATGATCAGCAGTATCATGTGGATTTCTGCTAATATTCCAAAAGTAAAAGGCTGAAAATTGTTTGAACTTCTCAGTATTCATCTTTCAAGAAGAAATAACTCCACATGAAACAGACTGAGACTACCTTCCCAAAGAAATATTCAAAATTCAACATGTTTACTTCTAAGGAACAGGCATGCTGGTAATACTAGTATGGTTGTGTGCACTCTGTAAAGATTCACACACAATAACATTACCAGATGAAGAAAGACCAGAACATTTGTTATGAAATTATATGAGAACATCAACCTATCAACAAAAGCAACTATTTTAAATGAAAAACCTGTTAGTGAGTACATGGAGTTAAGCCACTTTTGACATGCTACAAAATGGAAATTTGCTACCATAGAAATGACTATTTCTGTGGTGTAATTTAATAGAAATATAAGCATATATAAATCTTCCTTATTTCCTATGACATTCAGTTAAGCACTCATTGAAATAAAAAGGTTGTATAAAACATGATTTTTGTATTAAATGTCATTTTTTGGGCTTTTGAATATGGTGATGTGGCTTATAGATTGATGGACTGATAAACTTACATAGCAAAAGTTCTGTTCTTTTTACTCATTGTGGCAAAAATCAGTTATACACCTCTCTTTATACAAACTGTAATGGGGTAATGGAGTTGTCTTTACCATGATTGTATGACATTTTTGGTGGAAAGGCAAAATTGCAAAAATCCTTTGGGGTGATTCTCCTAAATCCAGCTCCAAAGAATTTTAAGAACTTGGAAGAGGTTCATGACCTGAGAGTGGAGAAGCTTGAGTAGGGTGCACCTGCCCCCTACGGGTAACTTGTTTAATTTTCTCTTTGCTCGACCAGATTGGAAATTCATACCTGAAACAACAGTGCCTCATCCAGCACCTTGGCTAATTCCTAACTCCAAATCTACCTTGGTAATCTTTTATAACAATTACTGGTCCATCTGGGGAGAATACTGAGAAATTCATACTGGAAATTAAAATGGTCAGACTTTCAATTATGAGAACTACTCAAGGAATCTTGTCCCCCTCTCTGGAGGGACCAATTGAAGAGCTGTGTCACTGCTCCCAGTGGCAGCAGGTCACCACCTTTGGCCCCCAGCAAAGAACAGTCAGACAAAAAACCCATTTCCAAGAATGCTTTTAGATACCTCACATACCTAATACTCTACTTCACTGGCTTTGGACAAACTTCATAATTATTTAGGTGGAGAGACATAGGTTACAAATACAGAGTCAATAAGGAAATGTGGGATTATCTCAGACCCTAAGAGGAAATAGTCTCAGGCTAATTTTCAGGACCAGAATTGTGCAGCCTGTCTAAGAAATGACTTTCACTTAGCCGTAGTTATTACTGTCATATTCCAATGAAACTGTTCACACAGCACACTTCCCTTATGCTAACTTTATATCTTGGCTGGAATATTAGGAGCAAAAGAGAAAAAAAAAAAAATTGGTCTAATTTCCATATACTCAAGGAACAGAGAGTGGTCTCTTCCTTTTAAATATCTTAACCCTGGAAAATTCTGTAAAATGCAAAATGACATAGAGGAAATGTGGAAAGGAACTTACCTTAGGGCCAGGCTTCCCTGACAGCCCAGTCTTTCCAGGGTTCCCAGGACTGCCCTCTGGTCCAGGGTACCCAAGTACTCCTTTCAGTCCTGGTGCCCCTGGTTTTCCCTTGAAAAAAAATCAAATCAAATACAGCATTGTTTGCTCTTTTCATCTTCACCCTCCCACAACTGGATTTCAGTCACAGTATTTCCTAAACTCTACATTACAACAGACCCAGTGAAATGAATGAATAGTTGCAGAGGGAGCTCTGAGTTAGGATGTTTGCTTTAGAATTCTACTGGTTTAACCTTACACTTGCCCTGCCATGGGATCTGAGCAACTTCAGCTGAAATCATGGGACTGATTTGTGTGCCAGCCTGGAACATGCCTGAGAGTGTCAATTCTTAAACTGAAGTGAGGAATCCTGATAAAGTCATCTATTTATCCCTGGAAAAAACCCAACCATACACCCTTTTAGCTTTTATTTTACTAAATGCTCAGTACTGGACTTTCACAAATTTGAACATATCAAAAATACAAATTTGTAATATGGCAAGTTTGTGGTAACTGTTGCTATACTTGCACAAAAAAGGCCTGATTTGGGATGTGATTTGAAACTTCCTCAAGTTCTAGTTTTACTGTCTCCTCATTTCACTGTATGTCCCACTTTCCTTTCTCTCCTTTGCCTGCTGAATGATCCCTGCAGCTCTCCAAAAGAAAATGCTGAGTATTTCCAAAGGACACACAGTTCCTTGTCTTCAAAAGGCTCCTCCTGCACTCTGCCCAGCAGGTACAAGCTCTGTGCAACAGCTGCTTTTCTCCACTTACTGACAATGTTTTGATGTGAGGTAGTAAAAGTTATTTACAATATGTGCTTGTGTGGCATTATTTATTAGGAGACCAAAATAACCTTGATGCATTTTGTTCTTCACTATGTTTACAGGACACCTACTGCTTCCTGCTCTGGTTTCTCCCTCAGGGAGAAGGGCATGCAAGTCAGCTCCTCTGCAGTAACTCAAGAAAAAACATTAAAAATTTCAGCTCGGGGCAAGCAAGAGAAATAAATAAACCTCAAGGCATTTACCACATGTATCCATCATGGACATATGGACCCAAACTTCTGCAGGCTGCAGAGGATCAAAGAACTGATGGGGTCAGAAGTGAACACAAGTACAGTTCTGTGCAATATAATGTGGTAACTTCCAAATGGACTCCACAAATGAGCCAATTAAATAATTCCACAAGTGGGAAGGACGTTATTGTTAGTTGCACATCACTTCCATATGCTGAGTAACTGAATATAATTCAGTATAATTTAACAAAATTTCAAAAATCATTAATATTCAAAAATGACAGGGGTTCCTTTACACTTCCTGGATAATAAAAAGGCTCTTTAGACTGAACACAAGACCTTCTGGTAACCCTGACACAATACAATTCTGGGTTTATTAGTTAGTATTTTCTTTGTTTTATAATTTGAAAATAGGCTTTTGAATTTTGTTACTTACAGGAATTCCAGCTTTGCCTGCTTGACCTGTTGCTCCTTTCTTCCCTGTGGGTCCCTAGAAGTTACAAATATTTGTGAACTGACAAATGTCATAAATTCAATTCCCTAAGAAGAGCTGGGGATTGTCCCCCTCTAGTATTCATGTTCACATTGCTTTGGACCAGATTATTCACATCTCAGGAGACAGCAGAAAGTATTTAAAGTAAAAGCAAATACATTTTGGCAGAATTGCGTATGTTTTTTCCCTGTTGTGAACTAGTTTTTAAAACTTTTCCAACAATAATCATAAAATGTTTTTCATCATGGATCTGGTAATTTCCCCTGTATCAGCCCCCCATCTGTGATGAAGTGCACTTTTATAGCATTTCCTCTACTCTTCAAAAGGGAAGTCATGAAAAGTAGGCAATGTAAATGCACTGAATGTCTGTGGAAGAGAATACTAGAAAACAATAGTGTCACATACCACAGATGTGAACATTTGTTTTTATCTAAGACCTACACAAAAGATAAAATTTGCTTAAAACCAGAATTATTTTCATCTTGACTGATCTAGAAATTGGTAGTGTAAGAAAACTAGTGTAGTAGTGGTTACTGAGCACATAACATTCTTGTAAGTGGTTTAGTGGCACAGGAGGTCATGCACCAAGAAAGAAAAGCTCAGAATGGTCAAAAGCTTTTCAGAGAACTTTGTTATAGGATAGTCTGCACAGAATATAAAGATTTATAGCATCAATTTTATCCTACCTCTAAAAGATGCAACCACTGAAGAGCAGGAACAAGTATAACACTTTTTAGCATAGAACAAGTAGAAAAAGTTTTCCAAGATTTTCTAGACTAAGTATTTCAAAAACACTTCTTAAAAGTTATGCTATCACTACCATGCTGCAGTGGCACAACATGCAACAAGGTGAAAAAGCCTGGGTTATTTAAGTGTAAATGTTTTATAATTATGCAAATATGACAAAACCAGCAAAATGTTGTTCTACTGTCAATTTAACACCTTTTTTGTTAAGAATGGCATAGACCCCGCAAGTCAGAACTGGAATATGCATATTCAAATAACTTGATATTGTTTTCATTAAGATTTCTGGATGCATGTAAAGAAAACCCAGCTGATTCAGTGTTGCAGTTGGTGGGATTAGCTTGGCAAGGCTTGCTATAACAGCACCAGTAGTGGCACTGCAGGTAAGGCTCTGTCACTGATCTCACTGCTAACACTTCTGTCTTTAAGCTCTTATGGGCAGCTCCATGCTGGGTATTGGTTCCACATTTGTAAATGGCAATATTGATCTGAGGGGCATTTGCAAGACAAAGAAAACATTTCTTCAAGAGAAACTGCTGATTTTGTCCTGGAATGTGAGCAGTGTGTAAGAGAAATATATCCAAGCTCATAGCTGGAGCACTTGTTCACAATGTCTCCACATCATGTTTCCTTTCTGTTGCTTCAGTCAATTCCTGTCTACTACAGATTCTTGTAGCTACCTACAAAATTTTTAAACTCTAACAGAGTTGCTTCATGGAACTTCTCAGACAAAATATCTCATTTAAATTCCAATGGTAATTGGTATTTTAAGAAATCTTTTAGCCTAATGCTTTTGAAATCTCAAAAGCCAATGACATTCAGTTCATGGAAGAACATAAACACTTAGGCAATTTTCAAAACAACACCAAGATGAGCTAATATTTCTAAAGAGAAAGATATGGTCTTTGATCTTTGTCGTGACTTGCTCTGTCATTATTGCTCTATATTCTGCAGCAAATTCCTTATTCCCAGGTCTCTGAGAACTCAGTGCAGTGCAGTACCAGGAGGCTTCATTTACAGATCAGAGAAGCAAAATCCCAGTTGGCCCCCAGAGCTACTTTAACACAAGAAACTCCACTTTAGGGGATAATTAAATATCACTCAAATGTTTCCAAAAGAGATTCTCATAATGCTTGATATCATTCCAAAGTAAAACTACTTACCTATCAAATAACACCTATTTACTAACCAAGATCATTATGCAATTTTCCACTTTATATTTCTTTTTGTCCCTGCAGGTATGAAAAGGAAACCCAAACACTCAGTTTTAGCCTTATGGAACAGTTTTCCAAGGATAGCCAGTGAACAATAAAACCCTACAAATTCCAGGTAAGTGCAGTTTTGGTTTTCTTTTTTCTACTTACTTCTGAACCTCTTTCTCCTTTTAGTCCTTGCTCTCCCAATTCACCTGGCTCTCCCTTTGAAAAGAACATACATTAAATAAATTCCAGGAAACATGTGAATGCAAATGAAAACATATTTTCAACAGTCAATAGAGAAATCTCCCTTGTTTGAAATACTTACTGGAGGTCCTTGTTGTCCAATAGGTCCTCTAAGCCCTGGAAGACCTGTATGACCCTGGGAAAGAGAAAATATAACATAATGCAGTACAGTAACTCGGGCTGCCATGCTCAGTGAGCTGCAGAATTCCTTGTAAAGCCCATCCTGGGAGGTGTCAGGTGGACCCAGATTCATTGACATAACCTACATAAAGTATGGTGAGATCTCCAAGATCAAACTCTACAGAGCTGTTATTCTTTACGTTCTCTACTCCAAGCTGCAAGTGGGAATTACATATTGTTTAAACATTTCTGCACTTCTGTAAGGATAGATTTGGTTCATGCACTTATTAATATGTCTGTCTGTATTACTTTGTAATTTGGATATTGACTGTCAAGGGCTGTCTCTCTTGTATTTGAGTGAACTGCATCGGTGATGAGCATGAGTTACCATCCAATTTTTATGTGCCGAAAGACTGAATATAATTCATGAATAATTTTTAGTATTAGATTTTAAATAAGTAGTGCTTAAATTTCAGAGAAAAATGTTAACTACTACAGTATTACAGAAACACAGATCTGTTTAAATTAAAAGTGGCATTTTGAGATAATTTATGGCCTCTTTCTCAAGCAAGGCCAGCTAGAAATTATTGTCCAGGACCCTGTTTAGTCAAGTTTCCAGTATTTCCACAGATAGAGACTCCACAACCTCTCTGGGCAGCCTGTTCTGGTGCTCAGTCATCCTCACAGCAAAAAAACCCAAAAAAACCCCCCAAAACCAAACAAACAAAGAAATCACCAAAAAAACATTTCAAAAGGAATTTCATGTGTTTCAGTTTTTGCCCTTTGCCTCCTGTCCTGTCACTACAGAGACAAGTCTGTCTACCGCATCTTCATTTCCTCCCATCAGGTACTTGTACACACTAAGGTCACTGGAGCCTTGTCCAGCTGAGGAGCTGCAGCTCCCATGTCCCCACAGGAAAGATGCTCCAGGGGTGCAGCAGTGCAGTGAGGACCAGCACAGGATCCCTGCACAGCTGTGAGGGAAGGTGACACTGCTGCTGCATTACTCCACGTGTCTGCAGAGCCTGCCAAGCTCAAATAAAAAGATAAAACCCAAGAGGTATTACCTTGTAGCCCTCATCACCGGGCTCTCCTCTATCTCCACGTTCACCACTTCGACCCTGGAGAGCAAACCAGGGAGCAAACTGTAACAGCTGAACTGAATATAATGCTGCAGTGAAATATGAACAGAAAGCTGGGATTTCTCTTAAACTATCCACTGAGAGGGAACTGAGGAATACAAACATAAAGGGTAGCTTGGATAAAGGAATAAACATTTTTCTAAACAGAATGCATTGCAGTCACACAGTAGCCACAGGCTAAAATTTTTTGTAACTGAAGACTAGAAGCTAAAAGATAATATTAGATGGTGCTTAATGAAACAGGAGGGAGAACTGACCTCAGTGGAACTTCCCCAGATTTATACTTATATTAAAAACATAAATATATATATATATATATGTATAAACTTAGAATCTGAATGGATAAATGAAATGACTCTGGTTTCAAGAAAGACATACAAGGAAAACTCTCTTATGGCTTCTGTAAGTCATATCCATTAAAAATTGGATTCTTTTCTGCAATGACTTGCTGTACTCAAAATCTGCTTTAATTTTGAAGTTTGTACTAATAATTTTGACAGATTCATAAATGCTGCAGAGATACACTCCACATATGAATTCAGTACAAAAATGGTTATAAAATGCAGTTCTCTAAATCAGCTGAATTAGTTTGCAGTGATAATGAAATAAGTCAAAATATATTTTTGATTAGTAAAGCAATCAAGTGTAACTCTGGGTAAACAGGGTAAAATTCTTTTCTAAAATGTGCTGATCTAAACACAGACTAATGGCATTAATGTCATTAAATGGAGGGCACAGATGTTTAAGCAGGAAAGAGCACACAACAGCATTTTCAGACTGAGATCACTCATTAAAGGACCATCATTCTATAGTTTTGTACTGATTCCTCAGACAATGATATAAAGCTTCAGAAACAAATGCATTTGCTCTTGTCTTGAGATGCACTAGTATAATTGTTTCGAGAAAGAAAGACCTACTGGTTCACCTATGGGCCCAGGTAGTCCAGGGACTGTATTGTCTTCGCCTGGGTAACCCTAAAGCAAAGAAAAGTATTAAAAAATGTTAACTTGGAAGTTCAACTTCATCTACCATGCACATAAGTTCAAATGCTAATAAAAAGCAGAGAAGATGTTGTATAGATGCTAAAAGTGAACATGATGCTTATGGTTTAATATCATGAATATGGTGATTCCATTTTAACATTCACCTAAATGTCCCAAAGACATTAAGGACTAAAAACCCTAAATATTTGCTTTATTCTCAAAGGCAGCTATAAGAAAAAAAATTATTAACTGAACAATATCCATATAACCATGTCTTTATTTAATGAAAAAAAGAATAAACAGGATATTTAACAAGAGGGAAAAAGAAAATTTCTTCCATTATTTTGAGAAGTACATCTAACAGAAAGAAAAACAAGAGTAAAGAAGACTCCAACATAAAGTCTGAAGTTGATTAAAATTTAAATATGAAATAACTGCCATCCAAGTTAATAAACAAAAACTTATCTATTCCAGATGATACCTAGCAATAGTATTGCAAAGAGAATCACAATTAAAATATGATTAAGAACTTCCACAGTGCACCAAAGTGGTTTTTCAGAAATGACCCAGCAACCTAAACATTTAGCTGTCAACAAATCAGTTTTCAGTTTTGGTTTTTTAAATTGTATCAAAACCTATTTACAACATCAGCCACTCAATGCCCTTTCACAGTATTTATTGCAAAATTTGCTCCAGGTTGTAGCTCTGTGTCAAGGGCAGCTCCAATCCAATCTCCATGAAGTGAATCCATGTACCTGCCCTCTTGGGGTCACAAGGGTTTCAGTAAGCATACAAATCTGTTTTCAGGATTTGAGACTTGAGAGAAAAACAATAAATTTGACACTAAAATAGCAGTACTGAGGCCACATCCTGTCCCTAACATTTTATATTAACCACAGACATTTGTCCATCCTAGCTGGACTTTCAGGCAAATCTGTGGGTGTACTCACAGCTCAGAGTTAAGTAAATATTTAGCTGGTTCTGCACTGATTATTTTTGTCAGCAGTGCTTGCTGAGGGCAGTGGTGCTGTCTGATACAATAGACTGTGTTCCGTACAATGGGTACCTTGTGCTTTAAAACCTCAAACATTTTAACAGTATAATTTTGGACTCCAGCTCTGAATGACCCGTTTCCTCACTTTGCATTTCTTTTCCTAGTCTTTGACAACACTAACAAATACTGCAAATGGTGGCTTTTGCTGCTTGCTGTGGAAAACAGTGGGCAGTAACATTTCCTCCCTTTATAACTTCACAAAACACATCAGTGAAACCCATGTTCATACCTTTTCTCCTTTGGGGCCTGGGGGCCCTGAGGGCCCTGGAGGACCCTGGTGACCCTAAAGAAGCAAACCAAACACAAATTATTTTAAAACAAATAATTAAAAAAGTAATTAATTCCAAAATTTCTTTTAGCTACTTGCTACATTTTTTTTTCTGCTTGAAAATTATTCTAAATCATGTTATGACAACAAAATCAATGGCAGAAAATTGACTGTGTGCAGGAAAAGCTCTGTGCATTTTGGGAAACTACATGTTCTGATAGGGCTTAATGCAGGTGATGGGAGCTGGGCTGGTTCTTGCTTCAAGGCTGGGGTCAGTGATGGGTGTTTTTGTTTGCCAAAGAGCCTGGATAGTCTGCTCTGTAAGAAGATGACTCAATTAATCTATGATGATTTTCACAGCTATTTTTCAGTGAAAGCCACAATATCTTTATGTCCTTCAACTAACCTCATTCAATCAGTTTCTGTTACTTAAATGGAAACTACATGGCCAGACAGTAAGCAGAGGTGGTGGTGTTTGCTGAACTCTCTTTATGATGAATAGCTGTAGTAGCTTTAGAGGAACTTTATTCAGAAGGGGTGAGATACGTCGGATAAACAACAGTTTAAAGTTTATGGTCAAACCCCCCCTGTGAGCAAACTAACAAAAGCCAGGCATCCTTGCTTAAGGCTAACAGTTCTGAATAGGCAAACACAGCACATAAACATATGTGAGTCCTGAAAATATTTGTGTAGTCTAGATACAGATTCCTAGGATATTTGAAATTAGAGTACCACAGGGTTACTTTGGGATGTATGTGTATATGAATTCAGTAAAAAACATACCCCATAACCTGGAATTCCTGGCTCTCCTTCAGGTCCCATTCCTCCTAGATGTCCCTGTTAAATGCAGTAATCAGAGAGAGAAACGAGCTCCTTTGTAGAGTGCCACAACAATGTCTACTATATAAAGTAAGCACTTGGAAAAATCTTGAAATATTGACATTTGACACCATGGACAACTTTCTTGTAGGTCCTACTTCATTTATTAAAGAATACTGGGCTTTTCATTCTTCTGTGGAAAAACTGGTCAATGTTTTGAGTCCTAACCTTATAGTCTTTGTGCATAATTAAATCAAATAGATCTGAGCTTTGAGAGGTGAGGAAGAACTCTCTTTACAAGTACTAGTATGCTAAGGGAAGCAGGGGATGGTCATCACCTCAGAAAGTTGACTCCTTCTCTTGAAAATATTGGTCATTAGACATCAAACTTTGCTTCTGTACTTCATGTGCTCAGGAGAGCACACTGCTGCATTCAGTGGCCACAGGACTGAACTGAGACAGGCACTTTGCCTCTCTAGTGGGGAGCCTGGATGCTTCTGTGCATCTGCCACACAGTATGGAGCAAGCTTGGGGAGCTTACTATGAAAGGAGCAAAAGTTAATGGAATAGACTTAATTCAGCTGACTTTGGACCAGATTCCTATTTGATAGGAGTAGTAGCCTTCATCTGAAGTGCTTTGCTTCAGCCATGGCTAAGGCTGATGGTACGTGATAGCAAACCCCTTGATTTTTGTTCCTGGAACTGCAAAGGTTTATAAACACCCACAGCAGTGAGGTTTATGTGGAGTGTGAGACATGAGTGTTCCATGGTATGCTCTGCCATCCCACTCCCATAACTGTCAGATGTCCAAAAGTTTGAGGTGGCTCCTTCCAGGTCCATGCCCCAGGTTTCTGTCTGGAAAGGTGAACAGGTCTCATTCTGATGCTGAAAGACTTCTGTAAGTAAGAATGTTTTGTACTAACCACGGGACCTCGAGTTCCTCTTGCACCTTTAGGACCAGTTTTTCCAGGTTGGCCAGAATCACCAGCAGGTCCAATTTCTCCTGGAGGGCCAAGCTGCCCCTTTTCCCCCTGTTGGTATTATTGTATTAAAAATACTAAGAGATTGACACTAAGTTTCAAAATGCAATTGATGCTTAATCAAAATGTGTAACAGCATTATTTAATAGGTATGACATTTACTGTATGGTATTTACTGTAGTTATTAGAATGTCAGAGCTCAGAACTCTGCAGTATAAAAGAGTCTCTGCTAGAGCCTTCTCATTAAGTCTTTGTTTTCTTTTAGTCAAAGCTTGAAGCAGAAACTGCTCTGAGTTGCAAAACCACATCTTGATACAAATTTAAATTTCCTAAGACCTTGAATGTTATTGATTGCAGAATGATGACAATTCTAATTGCTATGGCTAACAAGTAAAAAATTGGCTTGAAGCATGACACAAAACAGGGATAGTTTTGGTTCAATGGAATTTTGTAATGTAAATTTGAGTTTCAGATAAAAGGAAGGGAACTGGGGCAGATGAAAAATACTACCTTCTTTCCTAAACGGCCCCTCTGACCTGGATTTCCTGGTGTTCCTTCAGGGCCCTATAGATTTATTAGGGAGAGAAAAAGAAATGATTGAGAAAGGCCTGGAAACATGTTTAACCTCTGCTCCAAAATGCACAACTAAGTAGGCTTTGGTAAAGCAGAGAGGTGGGAGGAAAAATGTCATTAACTGTGTCTTCAAGCAAGTTAGCAGGGCTGTCTCAAGTTATAGCATAAACAAATGGGCAAGTTTCAGGGATTATTTATCAAAGTAATGGAAATGCACTGCAAATAAGGGTGAAAAAAACCATTAAATCTTTTCCACGCAGAAAATGTTACTTTACAGATTTGTGAAGCTTATTTGTTACTTTATAAGCTACTGTTTAAGGAAAATGTAGTATTACTCTCACCTCCAATGAAACACTTAGACAATGGGCTATAGGAAAATTATTTCCATGTTTAGACTAGGATATTATGATCTGTCTGCATCCCTAGAATGAGGTCAAACCAGAACTGTGATGTGTACACTCCCAGATGCCAGGGAGGACAAGTGGAGAAGGCGGCAGCTCTACAGCTGCCTTTGGAACATGTAGAACAAAAACATGAAAAATCCCTCCCTAACCACATCCTCCCAAAAATCGAATTGCCAGACCTGCCTGTCTCACTGAGGCACAGAAACACTGCTGATGTTGATTATTGTACACAAGTATAATTACATAAAGAGTAGATATGCCAGGGTTGAGCTGTTTTACAATAATTTCAACATAGGAAACTTCCAATGTTCCCCAAAATTACCAATTCAAAATAGAGTCAAAGAAACAAAACTTGTTCTGCAGCACACTAAGGGTGCCAACAACCAAAAGAACACTTTTTTCATTTCCTAGAAAAGCAATTAACAGTGAAGAACCCAGGACAAAAGACAGCAGAATGTAGCATTGACACTTAGAAAACAGAGTGGACAGTGCTCCCAGCCATGAACAGCTGGAGCTCCAAGCAATGTTTTGTCAGACCCCACCATCATACAAGAGCTGCACAGAAGGCAGCTGCAGATGAGAACATGAAGGTTTTTGGTAAGGGAAGCTGGTCTGATTTAAAGCTACAACACTTGCTTTGGAAGCTGTGCTCCAAAATTGCTCTCATGAAGGAGTTGCATACAATTTCATGGATGGATTTTAGTTGCTAGGAGTGATGCCAGAACAAATGGGCAAACTGATCTAAGAATGTTGTCTGTGAATTCTAGTGCTTGTCTACTATTTGATCAGTGTATGTTTGATGCCACATTGTTTGGAGAGGAGAGAGCTGAAGTGAGAGGCTCCAGGTTGTGTGGTACATGTGTCTGGATGACAGATGGTGAGGAATCACCATTTGCCGAGATAGTCCCATATTTAAGATAGGAAAAGCATTTGTCTCCTCTCTCTACCAATCCTGAGCCACATTGGAAACTTATTTAAATACAGTCATCTCTAATTACATAGAAAAGCAGGAAAATCAAAAATTAAGGAAGAAAGAAAAATTAATTTTGTTTACTAAAAGCAAACAAGCAAGAAGTCCATTTCAACCAGAAAACACTTACAGGAATTCCCATTACGCCGGGTTCACCAGGGGGCCCAGCAATTCCTGGTAATCCCATCTCTCCTTTTTCACCACCTTCTCCAACAAGTCCCTGGTCTCCAGGGTCTCCCTAAAACACAATAAAAAAAACCCCCAAAATCCCTTAGTCAGTCTGCTTCTACAGAATTACTTGTTCATAAGAAAAGGGAATTCTGGATCTCTGAGTTTGAAAACACTGAAACTGATGTGAACCTTACCAGTCAAATTCAGACCAGGCTCTAAGTTAGGGTAAAGCCCTGTTTATCCCATTCCTACACTCCTACAGCCACATTTTGCCTCATCCATTACCGAGTATCTGAGATTGTTCTCTATGACATCCCCTGTGCTGGCACCTGCCACAGTCCCTGGCACAGCACTGATCTAATCTGGGGAGCAGAGCAGCCTTGGGCTTGCTTCCTGCAGCACTTTAGCCACCACAGACAAAAGCTGTACTCAGGTAAAACTTGCTTTTCTTTGTCAAGCCACTCAGCTTTGCAGCCCTTGCAAGCTAGCTATGTACCCAAAAGATACAGAAAACCCTGTACTTTACAGAACCTCCTGTGTTAAAACTAAGTGCACTCATGTGGGCTCAGTTGATCTGGTGTTGACCCAGGATAAAAAAGGAGATTTGGGTCCTTAGACCAATTAGAGTACTTTACATCTGCTGCAAAAATTTAACGTACCTTTGGGCCATCTTTTCCTTGAACACCATCTTCTCCTGGAGGCCCTGGTTCACCCTTACAGAAAGAAACAATTGAAAACAAAGTTACTGCCTATATTTCTTGACTGGTGTTATACATGTTTGGAAAACTTTAATTGCTGTTACAGTTTATTTATCTTCAGCATCACAGCCCATGAATATCCAATGCAAGAAAACATACAAGATGATCAGCATTAGAAAAATGAAGCAATACTATGCCCATATAACCCTGGAGATTTAGATAGTGGCACTGAGATTTTGTTTGGATTCAGAGCATATAACATGTAATTACAGTAACCTCAAAAACATACCAGTTCTGCCCTGAAACTTCCATGTTTATGTGGATAACTACTATATTGGTATGTTTTCTGTAGGGCCATTTACCATTAGAAATATTTCAACATTATAATCACAGAATCACACAGAATCATCAAGGTTGGAAGAAAGCTTGAAGACCATTGAATCCAACCATCAGTCCAGCACCACCATAATCACATTCTCAAGTGCCACACCCAGATGCCTCTCAAACACTTCAGGAGACTGTGACTCCACCACCTCCCATGGCAACTTATTCCAATGCCTAAACACTCTTTCAGTGAAAATTTTCCTTCTATTCTGAAGGTTCCAATCTGAACCTCTCCTGGTACAACTTAAGGCCATCCATTCTGTCCTTTGTTAGCTGGCAGAAGAGACTGACACCCACCTCACTACTGCCTCCTTTCAGGTTGTTGTAGAGAGAAAGGAGCCTCCTTTTCCTCAGATTAAACAACCTGTGCTCTCTCAACTGCTTCTCAAAATCTGTGCTTCAGCAGCTCCGTTGTCCTTCTCTGGACACGCTCCACACCTCAATGTCCTCTTTTGAACTGAGACCCAGAACCGGACACAAAGCTCAAGGTGCACCTTCACCAGTGCCAGGAACAGGGAAAAATTCACTGCCCTCCTCCTGCTGGCCACACCATTGCTGACATAGGCCAGGAGGCCATTGGCCTTCCTGGCCACCTGGGCACTGCTGATTCATGTTCAGATGGGCTGTTGACCAGCACCTCCAAGTCCCTTTCTGCTGAGCAGCTCTCAAGCCACCCGGCCCCTGTCCCTTTTTACCTTGCTACAATATTACAATGATTTTTTTTTTCCTTTAAAAAAAGAGGCTATCAGAAAAAAGCTTCTTATTGAATTCTTCTGTTAAATCAACATTTCTCAACCTGCACTTCATTCGTAACTTCTCTGTTGTGGAAAAAGATTTGCATCCAGAGCTTACCCTCAAACCTTGGTCACCTGGTTCTCCAGCCTTCCCAGCAGGTCCAATGTCTCCCTGAATATCACAAGGAAAATCCATTTTAAAGGACAATATTTGCAACAATGACAGGGTTTACAGCTGATGGAGTCATCATGACAATAACAGTATTTCTTAATGATCTGTCACTGTCTACTTGGCTAATGAATCAGAGCTCTCTGATTTGCTTTTATGAGAATTTGAAAATATAAAGATCTTAAGAGAGAATAATTTCAACATTTACCTTTGTGCCTGGTTCCCCCTGCAGACCAGGTTCTCCTTCAGGGCCAGGAGGTCCCTGCATGGTACAAGAGCTACTGTTACATGATCACAGTAATAATTTTGCAACAACTAAATAATACACCCAAAAATGAAGCAGAAGAATGGCCTGAGACACTGGGAAAGATGAAGGTCTGAAAAATCAAATCTAGACAACACAATTCTTTTTTATTTTTAGAGCCAAACAGAAAAGAAAGGAGGGTACAGAAGGAGTTCAGGAAATACAGTGTGGGTCAGGAACATACTGAAGACTCAGCAGTACCCCTAAGCCTGTACCTTTCACCATAAATTACTGCTGAGCAAGCATCTATCTTCTGCAAATCTGACTGACAACTTCAGTTCTGTTTAGGCTTGGAGCCAAGCAGACACAGCCTTTGGAGAACTGAACCCTTTTTGGAGGCCTCAGCCCCTAATGAGTTGTTGATATCAGACTGCTTTTCATAAAGTTTACACAGAAACCTTGGTAGTTAAGTCAGAAGTCTGGATTTTGGGTGACTGAGGAAGAGCTTTTCTTTGAGTACGCCAAATCCCTACTGCTCTAAGGTACTTCATTACAAATGCTGCTAATACATTCTGTCACATTTCTCTCAATGAAATATTAAAAACAAAGCAAAAAACAGAAGCAGAAGTGCTTCAGCTTTCTACAGCTGCTTTTCTTTATCTACAAATTGAAAGAACATATGATTAATGGTCTTTTACTGCTAACTGCAAGGAGAACAGTGCTTTAAAAAAAAATTGTTTGCTCAATTAAACCTTTACCTTCTATGACAAATGTCATAACGATATGCTCAAAGACAGTGCTTATAACAGAATAAACTACTTATTTTAGACATTCTTTGGTAACAGCTTTAAGTAAGAGTCTCTGACAAGCTCAGGATATTTAAGTCAGCTGCAGGTTTATAAAATTTTTTTATAAACGTATTGTCCAGGATTAGTCAATTATTTAAGTATTTGTAATTGATAGATAAGTGATTAAAATCTCACCTCAAAACCCGTTTCTCCAATAGGGCCAGCATCCCCTGGTTGTCCTCTTGGACCCTGGCATTAAACAAAATTTTGGATGCCTTATTCAATTAACATTAAATTACATTGTAGAGTATTCAATTTGTCTCTTCACAACTCCTCCAACTGGAATAAAGAAATGTATTTCATCGTCCCTCCTCCTGAATCCAACAGTGTATCCAAGTCCCATGAGGGCATACAGTACCAACCTTGATGCACTGAAATAACATCTCAAATAATAGCACAGATGTCTTTTCTTTTAGATCAAAAATAAATTATTATCTGAACTAAGCTCTTCTCTTGAGTAGCTGAGACTTTGTTTAATTAAGGTTTGTTAGACTGTCTGGTTTGCTTTGTGGAAAAGCCTACAGTCTGGTATGGAATTAGCTGAAAACAACTACTTCACCATGGACAGGACAGTCACTGAGGCATAACAGACTACAGGCTTCGTAGTAACATTGATAACCATAGCATAAGCATTTTATGATAAGCCTTACATGTAAGGAGTAAATTTACTGCAGTAACAGCCAGGGATCATTTCCCAAAGTGGCATGCTCAAATTCTCTGCACATGTAAGATCTGAGCTCATAGAGCAGGATTTGTGTGCTGGGAGCAGAAGCTGTAACAGCTTACAGCTGATTCCACAGCCACTGGGAATGTATGTCCAGACAAATCAGATCTCTGCATGTAACCAGTCTTTGAACTTCCTTGAAGTTCATATCTATTTATCCCTTTGGGACTCATTATGTCTAAACACATTCTAAATTCAAAACATTTTCTTGATCTACAATTCTCATGTAAAAGAAAGATGCTGCTTCTATTTATGACAGAAGCCATTTAAACAAATATTTACTCTTACTTTGTCTCACTTCCTCTTACAGACTCTGCATATGGTTTTGCTCCTCCTGATGACCTGTGAATATTCCCTTCCCTTTTAAAAACAATGTAAATTGCATCTTACTGACAGAATTCCAGCAGATGCATCTATTTTACCTTTTATCTTCATTTAAATATGAACAACTAAAACTGCAGTTACTTCCCTTTGATAATTCACTTTGTCCTAAACTAAGTTAATTGATTTTCATCTGCAGAAACGCCATGAAATTCCACTAGGCAAGTGTCACAAAGTTTCAGTCTGCTTCACAAATCAAGTATTTCTTCATATTACCATGGAGATAAGGCTGCTGGATCAGTAATGTATCTTTCTCCCAGAACTTTCAGAAGCCAAAATTTTATAGCAATATGGGAACTCCTTTCAACCATTATTATCAGGTAATTTGCAAAGGATTTTACCGAAATGTCTGACAAGTAGATAAAGTTTGAGTGCAATTTAGATCAACTCCATTAATACAAATAGCTTTAATTGCTCATATTTCTCTGCTCTTCCACCAACAATTAGGGCTTTTTGCTCTGTGTAGAACTGGTGACAGGGCCAGAAAAGCTCAGCAGCTGGCTTCCACAGTGACCAGCTGACAGAGGATGAAATCAAGCTGCTTGGATAGGCAGCTAAAAAAGAGCCATGCATTTTATTGTGCAATATCTTCTGTCATTTTATCACTTTCTAGCTCCACAGACCTTCTTCTGAAGACATTTTACTTTTTCAGGACTTGATAGAAAAGATATCCTGTTCACAGGATAAGTTTTTCTTCTGACAGTGAACATGTAGTTTCTATGATGGTGAGCACAGAGAAATGTAGACCACTTAGATTAGGTAAGGCAGACAGGCATGCTATTGATATGAAAACTCAGACTTGGCCAGAAAATGGCAGGAATTTGACATATAAACCTTTCACTGTAAGGCTCTCAGATGCTGCAACATGAAGATAAGATATAATAAATGAAAGAGATGAAATAACAAGAATCCAGTGATAACTATTGGAAGAAACACATTTTCTGTGAAATATTTTGCCATTCCTACAGGTTGGGAGCTCAAGTTAAATATGCAATTCTATCCTAAAGAAAATTTGTTGGGGTTTTTCTAGCCCCCAAAATGTGCAATTACTTTCTGTAAGGATGGATTAGTAGAAATAATATTATAAAAATTACTAAATACTAATAATAATACTAAAATTAATACAACTTTTATCAACATTTCACTTTCGAGATTTAAATTAACTATGTGCAATTTACTGTGCAAAATTACTTTCCAGAAGCAATGTAAACACACAATTTTTAACAACTCTATCAGATTTCTGCACCAGAAAATGGGAGCCTTCTCCCAAATCCTACTTAGACAGCATATATTCTTTTCCTGTATTTACATAATCTGATTTCCCCCCAGAGATGGTGCTGCAATACTATTTCTGCCACAGCTATATCTTGCAGTTCAGTGCATTTATTTGCTGCAGGTTCTTCCTGATCTTCTGTAACAATATCAGCCTCATGAAAGTGAGCCAGGCTTTGACACAGTAACAAGAATCCATCCAGCAGAGGAATGTCTGAGGTTTATTACAGCAGCCTCTTCTTGAAAATTTAACCTGCCAAATAGATGTGGTCCCTGTGTTCCTGAACAACAATCCCCATGTTTGCCTAAAAAACCACCACTAAAGTATTGCCACATACATTTACCTAATCCATAACACAGATTTCTACCTCAATATGGTGTAAAGCCACATTATATCGTGGTCTGTGCTCTGTTATGCTCTCTTGTGTTGTGCCCCCCTTACTACAGAGCTTCCCAACAAGATTAACAGCTCTCTATGAACAAATTACATTAAGCAAGGGAGGCAGACTCCAGCTCTGCAGTTGTGGAGCAATCACCCCACAATTCCTACCTAACCACAGCTGGAAATACTGGATCTCAGTAAAATGGAGCTTGAGTTGTCAGGGAGCTTGTATAATAAATACATGGAAAAACTCTGAGCAGGCATAAGGATCAACTTACTGGTTCTCCCATTGGTCCTCTGTCTCCTGTGGCTCCTGGAGGCCCAAGCAAACCCTGGAAGATTAAAATAAAATAAAAAATCACTGGAAAGAAGGTCCTTCATAGTCTGAGCACAGCCACTTCCTCTCTTGTTTGTGCTCACACAGTAATTAACACAGAAACACCCATGAAGTATGTTTGGCCTTTTTTTCTGGTTGACATGCACTGACATATCACTGGCTTCTGTGGCAGGTGAGGGAGTCCTGAGTAAGTCCTTCCTCAGTTTCTTTTACATACAAATGGATCTTAGCTGAGCCACCATTTACCAGTTCATTGTAATTCTCCCTAGATCCATGTGCTGCTTGTGTGTCCAAACTGCCCTAGGGGCTATTTTAGATCATCAGGCAGGCTCACAGCACACTTTTCTCTCTGCTCAACCTTTCTCATACCATTTTTTTCTCACACTGTCTTCTAGAAACTGTAGTTGTGGGAATAATACATCAGTATCCTGAACTTTGCAATAAATGTGCTATTACACATCATTTCAGCCTAATGAGGTTTTGCTTCATTTATTTCTGTGAATATAAATACATCTAAAAGTTCTAGTGAATGAAGAGGAAATGAAAACCCCCTGTGTCAAATGTGAGAGGCAATAAGCTCCTAAATCTGAGCAGAAGAGGCAAGAGAAGTATGGTGAAAATCAACATTTTGAGTTTCAACTGCAGAACAAAATCACCATCATTCCTGCTTAATTTTTGGGGTTTTTTTGCTTCTCTCTTTGTTGAAAATCCAGTACAATTTGGACTGACTGATAACCTGCTTTGTAAAAAAAGCCTCAAATAGAACATATTAGATTTCCATTCAAAAAAGCACTAAAAGAAGGAATTTTCTTCTATACATGATATTCATTTAACACATTTCTACATTTATCCCTACATTGATAACACAGACCTACTCCAAATTCTATCAAAGAATTACTGTTCTATGTCACAAAGACTTTCATCCTTAAAACTGCACTTCTGTCACTGGTTCTTTGTATGAATAAATGCAAACTGTCAGAGTTTTCCAGCTGCTCTGAAATAGATAAACTTCCTCAAACCCAAGTGTCAAACAAAGTATGAGATTTTCTGGATTTTTTTGGGTAGAAGTATTACTGAATTTCATACTCACAAGTGCACCCTGATCTCCTCTTTCTCCTGGATTTCCAGCTTTACCCTGGTTAAAGAGAAAAATCAAAAGAAAATGCTGGCTTCAAGTAATTTCCAAACACAGCTCAGAAATCAGAGTTACTGTGTTAAAGCTTACTACAAGCACTGGCTCCAATACTCACAATGAGCCCAGGGACTCCTTTCTTTCCTGAATCACCTCTTTCTCCCTGATAAATAACAAACAATGTGTAAATTCTACATACATTTACTTGATAAGCTGCATGCAGTTACTACGAGTTTAAATGCTGGGTAACTACAGCAAATGCCTCAATGTACCTGGAAAAGCCAGAAATTTGCACGTCTCTTGGATTAAATGGAAATCACTGGCTTCTGCAACGTTGAGCTGGAGGTTTTTTTGTTTGTTTACTTTTATTTGTTATGTTCTGCCTCAGTGTTTTATATAGTACTGAGCAATGCAAACACTCACCTTAACACCTTCTGTTCCCAGTTCTCCTGGAGGACCATCGAGACCTCTTGGCCCCTGAATATTGAACAAGTGATTGGGAATACTAATTATGCATTATTTTTGCTTGTCATTAAGGAGATGCTACATAAGCTTTAGGAGAGGGGAAACATTTTGTTAGCAGGAAAACCAATTTTCATTGTGAGTCAAATGTGAAATAAAGCTTCGAAGAATAAAATGAGTTTCTGGTTTGTTGAATTATGAACTTAAGAAGAAAGATTTTTTTAAAAGTATGTAAATAAAACATTCAGAATCCCTGCTGGAGCCAGATGGCAGGCTGATGTTTTCTGCTCTTTTTTTCATCCACCTTGTACTCAAGAAACAGACATGGACTTAGAGGGATTTAGATGATCACTGGATATAAAGAGTACTTGCTTTTGAGCACATTATAAGATGTATATACAAAAATTAATCTTGCTAGTAAGACTAGAAAAAGCAGATAAAATTCTTCCACTAGTAAACCAGTTTGAGGCAAGATTAGAAGAAATTTATAATTGTGAACTACTGTGGTCTATTGTTAGAGTAAAATGGTTTTTTTTTTATAAGCAATAGATGAACAAAGATAACCTGTTATATTATCGTAGCATAATATGGCAAATACCTATTGCCAAAACATTCAGAGTTTTTTTATTTAGATTGGGAATCCAAATTCATAAGCTTACAAGCAAATGAAAAATCCTTAAATATGTCATGAGCAAAATGGAAAATAATATTTTATCCATGCTAACTTAGGAAGTTATTTCCATAATTCTAAAAACCATGACTGTTTAGGTATGGAACATTAAATTAAAACCAGTTAATAACAACTTAAAACTAATGACCACTTCAAAGGAAAAGCTAGATAAGTATCAAGACAGGCTCTTTACAGCAGTGTGCATTGAGAGGATGAGACATAACAACTTTCCTGGTGGCATTTGGGCTGGGCTGGCATCAGAAGGAGTTGGTACACTACTATGGCAGTGCCTAGAGGAAAACAGTCTCCATTTCTATGGTGAATTTCTGAGTTGTAGAGAACCTGACATCTTGGGTCATGGTTTATAGCGAAGGGCATCCAATCATGACTGATTTTCAATCATCTAACTGTTCTAAATTATAATAATAGGGCCTTGTAAAATGACTTTGTTGGAAGCACATCTGAGTTTATTTAGTTTACTTTCCCCCTAAAAAAATATCTGTGACTTCCATATCTCTCCTGAATATTTTGAGAAAAAAACATACCAGAATTGTGTCTGACTCAGACTGACTGATCAATATCAAAACCTCCCTTGGAACACTTTTCTCTGGAGCAAAAGGGAAAATGGCTGACTGGTAACTCAGGAACAGAGTGTATCCAGAATCATTTAGGCTTTTCTCCTGAAATGAAAACCTCTCAGGAACAGGCCTTTCCTGTGAGTTGATATATAACCACAAACCTGGCAAAGCCAGAAATATCCCATGAGAATTCATCTGTCATCATTTCAGCACTGCTACTTCTGGCCAGCACAGAGCAACACAGAAAGCATAGGAAAAGGAAAAAGGGCAGGCAGGGAGAGCTGCATGAAATACTCTGTAGTGTGGGACACAGCTTTGTGAGCCAATCCTTGGGCTAGTCTGGCCACCTTTTCTGTTCTGGTGTAAGCCAGGACTGAGCAGTTAGAGGCACTTTTTTGGGCTAGAGAGGAAAAGAGGCTACAGAAGACAACACTGAGCTACCACATGGCACTCAATGTGAAAGGTCCTGAACCAAACAATACTGAAGTCTATGGAAAAAAATCTGTGACTTCAGTGCCCTCAGAGATTAGAAACAAAACACTAGTGGTGTTTTCAAAGGAGGCTTTTATAAAAACATTTATATTGTGACTCATGTTGAGATTATGCAACTGGGTAACTCAATTGTTGAATTACTCTATAGCATAATTCAAAAGAAAGCTAAACATATTGATCAAATTAATTTCAGGTTACTGCTCTTCACTTTTTTCTGTCACTGCTATCTGCAACACAGGTATCAGTTGTGATGAAAATTCAGGAAGAGACTGAGATGGAGTGAGGACAGGTCTTTCAGCTGTGGGGGTAGAAGGGACAGAAGCTCAAGGAAGACCCATGGAGGAACCACCTAAGGCAACACAAGGAAGGGGGAAATTGACAGCCTGAAGTTAAGCAATTGCAGGATAGTTTTAGATTTTTCTCAGACTTTTTAGATATGTGACCTGTCATTTCTCTTCGTGTGTTCTCCACAGGGCTGACCAGAGGATAGAATCCCAAGATTAAATATTCAAGGAAGAAAAAAGACAGGATTCCATTTTACAGATTTGTGCAATAAGGAATTGTCTTTCTAGGCTTTATCTTCTATCATATAGAATTAGCAGATAAAGTCTTTCAACATTTCTGACATAATTTTAATCATGAAGAGGATCATAGCTTGCAGTTTGAGGAACAGGCCTGTCAGAAGACTGCACAAGATTCTTAGTCTGTGTTATGCACATAACACACCAAAACCTTTCTGGCACTTACACAGATCTCCATTTCAGTGGAGTTCACCTCGAGTTCACCTTGGAGTTCATGGCAGCCCATGACAACTGATCTGATCACTAATAGTTAAGCAAAAAAGTCAACCAACCTTCTACTATAAAACACTGAATTGAAAGCAAAGTAACAGCAAGCAACATGATCCTCTGGGCCATGCCTTCCTTTAGCCAGCCACAGAACAAAGGGCAGGAATCCAAGGGAAAGGCAATTTAATATCCTGACAAAAGCACACAATAACATTCCTATAAATAGTATGGCGTGACTCCTATTGGCAGAGATGAATTGGATTGTACAATTTCTTACTAGAGGTAGTACAGAATGAGAGATATACTTGATTTGCCTGCTGTTATTTAAATTAGGTTCCAAGAGAGCTGGGGAGTGAGGCTGCCAAATGATTGCTACTGCTTTTTTCTTTGGACTGGGTTCAGCTCTGTTTCTAAAATGGAACATTTTACACTGAAAACTCTAGGATGATCATCTGAGAAAAAGTTCATCTAAGAAGGCAAAAAGCACAATTTAACTATTTTTCTTCCTTCTCATCCTGTCTCCCAAATACCAGAAGAGCAGAAATTACACAAACACAATATATAGCTACTATTTTTTGGTGGCTGATATGGAACAATATTAGAAAACGACATCAATTTACTCTCACTTCCTTCAAACAATTAAGAGACATAAACATTCAGCTATCAATGAACCACCCTGGATACTGGACACTTGTTTTCCAAGTGCACACAATTTGCTAAGTTCCATATTCCCTATGAGAAATATGAAAGATATCACTCATTAAAACAAAGCACAGATGTCCTCAGGCAGCTGAGGTTCTTCATGGCAGTACAGACACCACTAAGCCAGGGACAGCCCTACTGGCTGCTAGAGACAGGGGTTGCTGCTGCCTGACCCTAAATTTACAGCAGTTCACTGTGTCATTTATCTGCATTTTCAAGTCCAAACTTCATGATCTGTGTTCCAGGAAAGAACAGAAAATTACTTCTTTTGAGCTTTAAAATACCAAATGCCAATCTGAAGAATACTAAATGCCAAGAATTTTCGCACCTGTTGGCAATTTTGCCTAGGTCTTACTTATAAAATCAGTCTAATGATACAGAATCTCTTTCTCGCAAACTAGGAGCTACAGTTGTGTTAGTCCAAGACTACGGCAGGAAGTGAAAGCAGTCTCTGATGTTGTATTTTATGTCACACATTAGCAAAGACAACAGAAGATCATGCAACAGTGACTTCATGGCTGCTTACACTGCCACGCTTCCAGACTAATGCATTTCTTCCCTCTGGTCATGGAAAGAAATTCTTTCTCCTACATATTGATACATTCACCCTCAGTGGCATTCTGCCATTGAAGTAGCTACAAAATGGTGCTCTCCCTCTGTGTTTTCATAAGATTAATACTAAAAAAATAAAGTGTAATAGACCTTCCACATGATTCCAGCCAAGTGCATCAAGTCCCAGGCATGAGCTAAGGAGGCTCTGTGCTAGTGCTGTGCCCAGTGGCATGTTCCCTGAAATCCCCCAGGGTGAGATATTCCATAGGCTCCTAGACAGGCTCCCTTCAGCTGGCCAGAGCTCCTGGGGAACTGCAGAGTGAACAGCTGGATACTCTCAGACAGGAGTGAGCTGCTGGGTAAGCTTGGATGCAAAACCATTGCAGAAAGGTCCAGAATTTATGAAGTGAATGAATTCCATTCTGTGACAGTGCACAAGTAGAGGGTCAGTGTTTCTAAGACTTCTCACAGATTCCAGCTGTGAAGACAGGCTACATTCTTGTTTCCACACAATGAAGGGAGGTTTCCATATGCTTCCATTTAACTGCTGTATCTGACTGTGCTATGCATTTTCTGAGGCTTTCCATACAGAGCTCTGGGTTCTGACACTTCTTCTGAAGCCAGAGATGACAAACCCCAGGTTTCAGGGCACCTCAGATATTTTCCTTATGTGAGATTCCACTTTTGGTCTGATATTTTGATCTTGAGAGCAGAAAAAATTCTCAGTGGCCTCAGTGGGAGTTTGTTCTCAGAGCCTGAGGACCTGGGTCTGTCCTGAGAGCCTCTTTCATGAGACATTCCCAGTCATGCTGGGTGGAGGCAAAGGCATAAATCACAATTCCAAAACTGGACTTTTACAGACCTTGGGATATTTGGGATTTATTTTGAGTGATCTTTAATTATAAGCACTGTACTCCATGATGTGCTGCCAAAATCATAGAGATATTTATCAGGAATAAATGGAGCTGTGAAGACACCCTGGTCCAGCCCCTGGTATGAGCTGTACAAGTCTCTTAGGAATCATGGATATGGTGTCAAACTGGTAGTTAAGGTGAGAGACACTTCACTAATGTGGGCTTTGGATCAGGGTTTTGTATACAGTGAGAAAATCCATTTCCTTCATAAAATGAAATGGAAATGACAATCTGACAAGTGCAGGTTCAAAGTTAGCATGCAGTAACTTCTGATTACACTTCTGCCTCCCTCAAAACTGTCTTTGAGAGACTTTGATTGTATTTCCAAGGAAGTAAATGCAGGTAAAGAAAATTGTCCTTAAAACATTGAAATAGTCCAGTCGTTGTTATAAATGGCAACTTTTGCATGTTTATGTGTACAGAAAGAGTCAAGTGGTCATCTTGGTTCTAGTTTTGCTCTCAGCTGAAACCAATGGCAAAGCCCATTGCACTGTGAGGAGAAATGAAGATTCAGATTGTTTCCTGCACGGAAATACAAATATAATCTACCTGATTTCAGTACAAAGGAGTTCAGTGCAGAGGACACAGGGAGCAGCTGTAAATGGGTTATATTCCAGAATCATCTTTGCAGCACATCACTCTCTGCTCTAAGGAACACAAGGAGCATGGGTACTTACTCTTCTTCCCTTGGGTCCCTGTGGCCCTGATGGTCCTCGTGCCCCTGAAGGTCCCTACATGTCAAACAAACTTATTATTCATTGGCTTCTAAACACAAGTTCCTCAAAATTACAAGGCTTATGCACCTCGAGCAACAACCAATGCAAGAAAAAAATATCAATCACTTTCACCCATGGTTCAAATTCAATTAATTGTGTTTGTACAATTTATGTAGAAAAATCTAATTAACAGACTCTATCTAACATTATTTTTACAAAACACTGATGTGACTGGTGGATAGATTACTTCTACTATCCCAAAATTTTTAGAAGATACTTGTATTTCAGCAACATTATGTTAAAAAGCATTAATATTTTCTGAAAAAAAGGTTTGTTTTTATCTGCATTGAAGACCCATGGTAGACAAATTATATCAACTATACACAGGAGATTATAATTTATTTTTTATTAACAATGAAACTAAACACATAATGAATCTATTCATACTGTATTAGGCACCAATGAATTCTAAAAATATTATTCAATTATTAACCATCCTTGCAAAATTTCATTTCCCTACTTGTCTCAATGGAGTGATTTTTAAATGGATGAGTAAATCATATAATTATTTTTCCCTCTCTCATAGATCATCCTGGCAAAGAGCAAGTGAACAGATTCTGTCCTCGTGTGCATTTTCATGACAGTTTTATAGATTGCAATACAAACTAGAAACCATTCTTAGCTTCACCAAAGCAACAAGACAATTTGAAAATAGCTCATTTTACGTCAAACCAAAGCACCACCCTATACCTACAGGTAATCCTTCTGGCCCCACAGGTCCAGGGCCTCCTGGAGGTCCTGGATAGCCCTAGAATTAAAATAAACATAGAAAAGACAGAAAAGTTTTATCTAAATTGCTATTATAGCAACAGCCAAGCCTGCAGCACATTTTCTAGAAAACTTCAACAAGAACATGGGCACATGTGTGTGGTGTGTCACTTGTGCAGCCCAGCAGCCCTCCATGGAGTGCTGTGTCCTGCCTCAGGACAAGGGTCTGGCCAGGAGGCCTGTCCCCCACAGGAGGGGCACCCAGGAGCTCTTTGGGAAGTGCTGGGCAGTGGAACTAGAGGTGATGATATTTACTACTCTATCTGGATAACCTGGGTTACTCAGGTTTACACAGGAAATGGGTATTTTACTTTCTCTCCTGTTAATTCTCCCTGCTTAGAGCAGTTTTTCAAAAATGCAGTTGCTCTACAGTTTCATTCAGCAGATCACTTTGCAATCACTGCTGCAGAGGAGATAAAGCCACAAAATGAAACTTCGTAGGGACCATGCATCACAAATACTGCTCTCCCATAAGGTCTGCACAGCTAGAAGGGAGAGAACTTATTACTGTTTTGGAGACTAAAGTGCTTTTATAAGTAACATAATTGTGGATTTTACATTACTTGTAACTTACCATGGCACCTTTTTCTCCAGGAGGGCCTACAGGTCCTGGACTGCCCCTCTCACCCTTTAACAACAAAGAAAGAGAAGAAAAAGAAAAGAACATTGAATATTCTTCCCCTTTTTCCAATGTCCACTGAGCGCACCTGTCAGTGCATCACACTATTGGTTGAGAGACTGCCCTTCAGAAACAGTGCAGAGACCTTTTTTAACTTTTCTTTTTTTAAAATTTCTGTATTCTTTCCTCCTACAAGCCTATTCATCTTTTAAAAAAATGACACAACTGAATTTCTATGTCTTCTCTTTCCTAGAAGACTGAAGAAGAGGTTTGACTACATCAGTCTCAGAGAACTGCTGCTAGATGTTTTCTCTCTGTTGGGTGCATCATATTTATAGTATGTTCCTTAATCCATAAAATTCAGGACAGCAAACAAAGAAAAAAGACAATATTTTTTCTCTCTTCCTTTTTTCTTCAGTATGTGTTAGGAAAGCACAGCTCTAAAAGGAAGGCCAGCCCTTCAACAGCTGATGAAGCAACTTCAGTAGGGAAAGCAGGAAGGGTGTTTTCTGGTCTCCCATACCTTTTCACTTTTCATTCATGTCACATCCAGCCCAAATATCAGACTTAGCTGTAGATTATCCTCAGAAGATTACACTTTTATTACAAATAGTGCACATGACATAGTAATAGCACTCTAATTTATATTGTATACTGTAATTAGACTGGAAATACATTTGTCATTTAAATCCACATAGCATGTGTTACCTTGCACTACTTAATCCACAAGAGAGGAAGAATAAATTCTGTAGAAACAGCATAGTAGTGACAATTATTGCACCATGAAGAAGCTTCCTTCCATTTGCTCATGACAATTTAATTAGTCTTTTACTTCTTTTCCCCTCCTAGCTAAGCTAGCAGCAGTATCACAAGGTAATCTTTTTGGGCCAAGTGTAATTATGAAGAACAAGAATCCTCTGACATGAAATTCTAAGATGACATTATCACTAAAACTGTAAGACATTTGTCTAAATCTAAAGCAGGGCTTTCCACTGATGCATTTCCTTTCACAGATTACATAAATTATAATCAGCTTTTAATGGAATTCCCTAATAGTAGATTAAGACTTCCTCAATAAAATATCTAAATAGCAGACACTAGTCTAGGTGAAATAATTCAGCCCTGCAGGAAAGAAATACAAATGGTCCTGCATCATTCTCACAAACAATTATGTTTTTATCATAATTGAAGCTGGCATGCAGTCCAGTAATAACTTCCTAGTTTTCAGTTTTAAAATACTTCACCTAAATAAAACCATGTCAGACACACTTAAGCTATTTATACTGTTCTAGTCACATTGAGTCTGCCAGGCTTTGCTTTCACAAACACAACAGTTGCTGCACAGCAGACAAAACTCAGGCTTGTCTTTTTTATTCAGTTAATGTATGGAGCCAAGTTTTACCTTTCTGCTTTTTTCTTCATTATGTAGTAGTGCAAAACCAGTGAGTACTGTATAAAACAAGTATAATGCATGCCAGTTTCTCTGAAACAATAGCAGTATAGTAAAGTGATATAAGAAAGGTATCAAATCTGTCAACTCCAAATTAACTGTGAAGCAAAATCAAGGATATCAGATACATATCTCAAATAGGAACATTTGGATTACAAGTTTTTAAATCCCCATGCTCTGAAATAGCTACAGGAACATTAGCGCTGACAGTGGTCAGCAAATGATCTCTCACCAGTACTTTATCACCCCAATGGTTTTCAAAGCTGCTGAGCAGTCAGATCCATTATTATACCTTTTCACCCAGGTCTCCAGATGGCCCAGCTTCTCCAGGTAAGCCAGCTGATCCCTGTATACAAAGAAAGAAGACTTACTTACATGCTGTCTCTACTAGTTCACGGTCAGCAGCTCTCCAGCAACAGAGCAGGGCCCAATTCTCCCTGACAGAGAGCCATAGAGACATCCCAGGGCCCAATTCTCCCTCCCAGAGAGCCCTGTGAGACACAGCAGGGCCCATTTCTCCCTCTCAGAGAGCCCATGTCAGCCTAAGGGGCACCTTGTGACAGTGGGGGCTCACAGGGACCCTGCATCAGCACCAACAGCAATCAGCTACTGCCAGGAGGAAAACTGCATCCACTTCATCACAATGCCACCCTGCCAACTTAGATCTGCCACTCAGCTCAACCTTGCACTGCTAAAAGCTTCACAAACATACAAATAAAGGTGATAATTGCTCTGCTAGTGCTTCAGTCTGACCACAAATTTCAAAGGGAATAAATTCAGTGGAACAAAGTAAAATGCAGTCAAAACAAACTTATATTGGATCAGGTGTTGTCAGAATTTTCCCTTCAAAAGTAGTAGCCCCAAATGCCTTTGAAGTCAGAGGATCAGAGCCTTTCAGGCATTCAAAAAAGAAATAATTCTCTCCGGAGGCTCTCTCACAAATTTCCACTGGATAGAACAAGTACAACCATATGGGATGGGAAACAGGAGAGGAAGTGCTTTTAAAAACCTTATTCCCAGTGCTAACAATACCTACTTTGTTATGAAAGCTAAAAGAAAAAGAAATTATAGCACAAGGTTCTAATTGAGAAAAATATGACACAATGAGCTTGAAGAAAAAGCACTAAGTGCCCAGAGTACACAGAGCAAGACTGCTCTGGGAACACGGCAGAAATGTGGAAGTTCCCAGTAATGATATAACACACAACTGTATGATGCCTGTATCACTTGAAAAAGGAAAAAAAAGAGAAAGTTATGTCAATTCACACATTGGCATTGCCATCTTTATGTGTGCAAGAAGGAACTAGCATTAGTAGCACTGCACTGGCATTGAAGTACAATTTGGAAAAAATGGCATTACTTAAAAAAATTAAAAATGCAGTCTTTATCTGTAGAATCTGGATACAGTTCAGCCTCAAGTCCTTTAACAAAACAGGTGTAAAGTAAGTAGAGATTTTATGATTACTTGTTCTCTTGGACTGCTAGCTATGCTGGAAATCCCACAGTTTGAACATATGGCAAAGAGCCAGCGATACAGCTACTTCTGAGGCTGACAGTACTGGCACAAATTACTTTATGGAAGGAACTAAAGAGATAAGCAGGCACCTGTATGGCCACTGGACTGATATATGATGTGTGGGAACTTGTGTATTATATGTCAGAACTGAGATGTCTCCTGCCCTGGCAGCAGCCAGAGATGGGTCCTGGTGATACTGGCACTGAGGCAATGGCCCCGACGTCACTGGCAGCAACCAGGGACTTTTGTGATGGATTTTGAGAGTGAGAGCCCCGAGTCAGAGCCAACAGTAGGCCTCAGTAGCAGGCTGAAAGCTGTGAGACAAAGAATTACCCTGTGCTCCTGCTTATCAAGGTAAGAGGTGTGGAGGTACAGTTTCAAAATGCTAAAGATGAATCACTTTGATTCCCCTGTTCCAGAAAGAACAGAAGACATAATTAGAGCCAAGGTGAAACTCAGACCTGTTCTCTCCCCAGAGAGACACTCCTGATCTCCCACCCATGGCCAATGCCATGCTGTTTGCAGGACTGAAGATGCTGATCAGAAAGATGGAGAGCTGTGCCTTGCCCCAGCAGTGAATCATTCAATGTACAGCTCTGCTCAAGTTCTCTTTTCAATTCAGAAGTACTGTCTTCCCAATTTGGTTGCTCTGGGCTGCAAGAGCAGCAATGACTAGGAAGCAGTGACTGTGAATGTGCTCTTGTATTCCCTAGCACATTAGGGCAAGCCTATGGCACCCTCCAGAGAGAGGACCGAAGCTGGCTATTAAACAGAACGTTTCTTATACATTGGCTATTCCTCAAAAGTAGTTAAGAAAATTTATGGTAAAAACGCTAAGAAGGCTGATAAAAAGATGTAAAAGAAACTTGGCATACCTGGAATTGGATATCCATGGAAAGCAAAACAATAGTCAAGATGACTAGAAGTGAAGCCAGTGAAATGCTAGAAGCAACAGGGACTTCAGAAGGTATGAAGGCGAAAGAAATTCATGACAGGTTAACTAAATGCTCCTCCATTTGACTTCCAAAACAGAGGTCAAGTATCTGAGACTGAGAAAATGCTAGGGCTGGTATGCACACAGGCAAGAGAGCCAAAATACTTACTTAAGAATAGAATCTTGAGTTTCAAACAATTAGTAGTATTCAGTAAAAAGAAAGTACAGAGAGCAAAACATCTTGTTCTGTCAACATATTAACCATAAAGTGATGTCCCTACATCATTCCTGACAGACTTTCTGTAAGATCATGTGTCTCTTGAAATCCCAGATTTGGACTGGCTTGCTATAAGAGCAGCTACTAGGACTGGATTGAGGTTTCAACTCTCTCCATCTTATGTAAGAAAATGAATACAGTCCAAAGCAGATCTGTTGAATCAATGTCTTCCAGCATCCCTTCAATCCTCTGGGGAGCAGTGATGGATTCCAAATAGAAAACTGAATATATTAGAAAACAAAAAAGTGAAGCAAAAATCCTGAAGTGATTAAAAAAAGAAATCAGCAACTTATTAAAAAAACAGTCATCAACTTTCATTTACAAGGACTTGTGTAAAAGTCTCCAGTGAAAATAGCAGCATAATAACAGCATTTTAGAAACCTTCTTGACAGGACCATTTTGTAGAAAATGAATCAAAGACCAGATCTCACAACTAACACATGCCTGAGAAAGACAAAAACATCTTGCCAGGGCATATGCTCTGTGTTAGAAACTGGACTGCAGTTGAATAATTGAAAACACATTGTACACTTAATGCAAACTCAAGTATAGAGTAATCCATTGAAAAACCTGCTAGTGAGAAATGAATATACAGCTAGTTCCAAATATTCCCACGACAGCAGTTACCTGCCAGGTTGTACTTTAATATGCTCTTCTGAGATAATTGAAAATTTTCCAATCCAGTGCTATTTCATTTACAGTTCAGCTTTCTCAAACATCTTTATTCAACATTCATTTAATAAGATGACATAATACATTTAAAATACTATCTTGTCACAATGACATTTTTTTATTAATTTTCTGTCTGTTGAGAAACTTGGTTTGTAATCAACCAGAGGTGATAATCTAAATGAAAATGTGTGATTTGCTATGGCCAATGGAGGAAGTGAATAAGAGCAGAGATGCACCATATTTGCACCCTGCAGCTGATATTTTACTCCATTCTTTAAAGAAACTCAACTACCTGAATATTTGAAAAGCAAAATGTACTGGCACCAATCACCTACTCAACAGGAGTTTTAAGAAATAAATAAATTTATTAAATTTTGCTGCCAGTGTAAAGCAGGGTAATTCTATTTGATAGAGATTTGATATTCCTCTACCTGTAGAGGAATGCTTGCATTTAAGGGAAGCTGCCTGACCAAGTGGGGGTAGGATGTGCTCACTGACAAAATTTTGGAAGCTGAACTGCAGATATCATGTGCAGGTACTATTATGAACCCTAAAAAACAGCTGAAACCAAAATGATAAAAAGAACCACTAGCAAAAAATCCTTCAAGAAAAATGAGCAGCAGCTTGATAAAGCTAACTTCTAGCTACTGTAACTCCTTCTGCACTCCTCTCAGCAGGAGCTATAGCATATCAGGTCACCTGGGGTAGAAACAAGCACAAGGTAAGACACAGAAGCACCTTTATTGCCATTCACTGTTAAGTCCTTCACAGAACCCACAATAATCTCTATCCAACCGCTTTCTGAAAGCAGCTGGAGCAGTTCCCTCTTTGGAAGCCCTTGGCAATGTCCCATGCATTCACCAGACTTTGGAAAAAAGGCTTTCCTCAATTGACTTATCTTTTAGCCTATGGTTTAAAATTCTCTTTTGTATATCCCTAAAGCCCAGACTTTTCAGGATAATTCAAACAACTCCTTCTGTTGAGCATCCTGAACACATCAGTTAAAGTTCACTTAATCTTTTCTTCAAGCAGAAGGAATTGCAGTTTCCATTCTCCCTGAATTATGCATCCCTGGTGCCTAATCCAGCTGATTTTTACCCCTCTGAAGGACGTAGTAATTGCTTTATGGTAATTCTTCCCAAAAGCAGCTCAGCTACAAGGTACATGGCCTGCCTGCAGTATTTTATTGTCCTTCACAGACTCCTGCAGACTGACCATTTACAGCCTGCTCTGGAGCTGCCATCCACAGCCTGAACATCACTGCTTTTCCTTTGCTGCACTGTAAGGGTTTTTTCATGGCAAAGCACTTTTTATTTCAGCTTGGTTTCCTTCTGTTGTTTCAAAAACTATGTGCAACCAGGGAAATTTGCTGACATGTAATTTCTGGAGATTATTTTTCCAGGATTTGTGTTCACGAACTCTGCCTTTTGACACCAGTTGCACATACTACAGCTGACAGTTCTACCCTTCTACTCTGTCTCAATGTGTGTACAAACATCAAGGATTTCTAATTCAGAAGTGTACAGGCTGAATTTCTTTAACAAATTTTAGCAAATTGATCATTTGTAGGAGATGACTGAAATCAGTTTCAAATATTTGCTCTCCATCACTGAACTGCATTTATCTAACATAAAAACATCCAGTTGCACATGTCAGCAAAGAAAAAAAATTTCCTCCCCCAAAATATAAGGGGAATTTTCTCAATAGCTGAAAGGGTTGTTTCTTTTGGCATGGCTTCCAAAAGATTTTGTCTCATCAGCAGTGTAAATTTGCTCTGTCTGCTGTTCCCTTGGTTCTCACTATCTTAACCAATCCCTCTTCAATTGGACCTGTTGGTCCTGCAGTTAACCAAATATCCTGCAGCAAGGAACAGCTGCTGGATTCTACCCCAGCTCAGGGCTCTGCTGAACCAAGCAGCCCCACCTCAATCTGCCTCCCTTCCCCTTTAAACAAACACAACATATGCTGTAGCCAAAAAACCAGCTTTTGTTGTAGGATTTGGTTAAGGAATAGTGTCTGAAGTCTGACTTGAAGCACATTCCTGGTCTACTCTTAAATGTGTGTCATTTATGCTTATGAGCACAGCAAACATTTCATAAATTTAGTCTGCTCTGTTTCCACAGTGGACAAGCATCCAGAAATATTTTGGCAGAAATGTGCTCTGAGGAATCAGCAGCTTCATGTGACCTAAGAAATGTTGGATGCTGGGGCTTCTATCCTATTGACAGAGCTGAATTTCAGCACATATTCCACCTTACTAGGCTGAAAAGCCAAGTGCTACAGTCCAATCTCCTGCTGTTGAAGTTTCCCTGCTTGTGCAGAATTGCCATTTGTGCTCTTCAAAGCAGGTATTAAGCAGGACCTGGGAAAGCTGCTAGAGAAATGGAATAACTATTTTGCAACCTCAAACAGGTGTTGCAGACATTTTAGTCAATGACAAGAGATGGATGATACCAGGGGAAGTAAGCAAATTGAAAGAAACAGAAGAAAAATATTGGCACAACCCTTTGGTATCAATAGCAGACAGGCACATGTGGTCATGGCATAATTTTCAATGAATTCAGCATTTACAGGAGTTATGATTGCAAAATTGCTTCTTTGGACAGCTTATTCAGGAAATGCACTAGTTGTCATTTGGAAAACTGGAATGCTATGATGGATTCCCCACTGCTAAGAACCAGTATAATATATTTTTACCATGGACTTGAAAATATGTGCTACATCCTGTAATTTGAAGAAGTCTGTCCATAGATGTAATGAATAAACAGAAAACTGTAGACAAGCCAAAAGGGGAAGCTGCTGAGGTCGTGGTGCAGAAGGGAAAAAGCAAATACACAAAATTCTTTAGACATTGGGCTTATTATCAACATTTTAGCAATTTCTTTTTCCTTTTGCCTTTAATATCAAATAAACTTTACAGTACTTGCACATTTTTACTGCTATTTGTACAGTTCCTCTCTGTATTTAGTGCCACCAAGCACCAGGTAGCACACAAACTGCATAAGGCATCAGTAAGGACAGATATGCCCCTTTCTTTGACTCCATCTCAAAATCTGTCCCAGTGGTTGGTAGCACTTGTACTTTGCTTTTGCACTTTGGTTTTCAATTTTTTTTTTTGTTTGTGTGTGGCATGTTTGATTCCAGAGATGCGCTCATGCCATCAGAGCCAATGCTGAATAACAGTGAGTGGATTTATCTGTGAATTAACAAGTCCATACTCTGTGTGCGTGCCAAGGGAAAGAGAAATTACTTGTTACAAACAGAAGCTGTTGAGAAGCTGGAAGCAAGGTCTGTGTCCAAAGCATACAGAAGTGAATATTTTGCATCAGGACTGATGTCTGGAAAAGCACTTTATGCATATGAGAAAAACCATATTCTTCCTGTTAGTACTTTTCAATTCTTTTTGGAAAAGCTTAACTGTTACAGATTGCAGTGGTGAATAAGGTGAAGGAAAGGAGTTTTGAAAGGTCTAAGAGTTGAGTGTGCTTGTGTCTCCTCTTGATGTTTCACCACTGGCCTCAATGACAACAAAATATGTATTATCCCCCTAAAGGTCATGCAGTGGGCACTGGTCCTCTGCTGCCAGACAATGCAAAGGTCACCACACATCAAGGACCTATGAAGCTCATTTGATTAGATAAATGTACATAAAGCAGAAGATATTCTACAACCCACAGGTAAAAATAAGAAATATTTATCAATAACTTAGAAACTATTTTGGTTTTCAGGTATTGTGTGCCGTTCTGTATCACGTAAGTTCGCCAAATATCACAAGTGGGAAATGGCAATTAATGATTGGCTATAATTATCTTTCTTTACAAGACTGTAACAGGGTTTGTTTGGCATAGAAAATATTATTTCCTTCTTGCAGCTTGCCCCTGACTGTAGTCAGGTACTGGTATGATGATTTTATTTAACATCACTGCAACGTATCATCATTGATTATGTGTTTGAGCTAGTAATTACTACATAGAATGGAGCTCTTCTAGTGGTGAAAGACATTATGCTTATACAAAATAACTGAGTTGTGCAAAATTTGTCCACTGAATTCAAGCTCACTGTGGAGCAAAAAAAAAAAAAAAATTCTATGTCAAATCCAGAAAGTTAAGTAACTAGGTTCTGTGGCTGTTTCATGCACTAGTATGGATGCAAGGATTCGAGATTGAGCACAGCTTTGTCTTTTGTTGAGGGTTTTGGTGCATGTCACTGTAAAACATAGTAAATGCTATCAGTTTTGCCTAACGTTACAGGCTGAAAGACAGAATTCACACACAAAAAAAGTCACCCCTAGAGATATGCTGCATGACTTTCAAGGGGACATTGTGGCATGTCATGGCACTTCTGCTTCCTGTGTCAGCAGATGCTTTTAACAGAGAGTCCGGCTTCTCAGTGCCCTTCCCCAGAGCACAACCTCCAGAGTGCCCAGTGGAGCTGAAGTTTGTACCACTCAGCAGTTTGTCCCACTCCTGCAGTCACCAGCCATTAGATGAGGTGCCTCAGGTACATCTGCTCAGTGCTGTGCAGACAATGGGGAGCTGACTCTGACTACCCACTAAGCTGAACAGAGTTCATGTGAGAAGTACAGCACTAAGCCCAAACCAAAGTGTGGTATCTCTCTTCAGCATAGGTGAATTCCAGAAATAAAATCAATTTAGTCATGTTCTACACAATATTTGGGTAACTCAAGCATAGGCCAATAAACTCACATCTGCTCATAAATCCCAGATAAATACAGAAGGGCAGGGGATGAAGTTAAGTAGAGATAATTCCAACATGGTATGTTTCAGTGACAACTATCAACTAAAAAGGCACCTGCAGTGGAAGAACTGAGAGAGACCATGCCTTTAAAAAAAGCAGGATAGGAGGTTGTGGATCTCAAACTGAATAAGAACACACAACTGTAAAAGGGAGCATGTCTATGCAAGAAATAGGCTTGTAGGAAGCAATGTTTTCTTTCTCAGCACTCTTAGCAGCTTGGGCAGTAAGCTGGAGTCATAGATGTTTGGATGAATTGGAAACAGACTACAGGGAGTTAGAATGTGACTTAAATTATCTCAAAAACATAACAGGCTAATTGAATTGGGACTGTTAAGCCTGAAAAGAAAGAATGAAAGAGGCACAGAATAACAACCACCATATGTAAAATGCTGTTTCCAGCAGAAAGGAATCAGGTTACACAAGTGAAAGAACTTTTTAAAAAATAGAGAAGCCCTGGTCCTGGAACTTTTTAATAACTGGTTAGACAAATATTTGTCAGAAATTATGCAAAGATAACAGATCCTGCCTAGGCAGAAGAGGATGGATATGTGTCACCACAAGGTCACCTTGAGCTCTGTGATTTTATGGAGCAGAGACAGAAGCAAAATTCATCTCAGGCTAAATGCAGCCTCTCAAATGATGCAGTGGAAAAGGATCACTTACTCACTTACATGAACATGCCTTGGAAAATCCCTACAACCACCTGCAATATTCACACAACATGCTGGAAGAAAAGTAGAGTTAATTTTGGAAAAAGTTTAAAATGGGAAATTTCTTTAAAGAGTATGAATCTTAAAGATTACAAAGGTATAACTGACATACTACAGCTTTGAATACAGCAAACTTCATCAGAAATGTCTGCAACCAATTATTCATTCGCTTACAAATAAAACAGAATTAAAAATTAAACCAGAAAGAGAATTCAAGCTTACTGCTTCACCAGTTTTTCCAAGGTTTCCTTGGTCTCCTTTTTCTCCCTGTTAAATGCAGAAAGCAGATGATTGAGTTCACTAGAAAAGTAATTTCTTTCATATGTGTATATTAAAGTCCTCTGTTTTCCTAGGAGCCTCCTTATTTTCTAAATTACATCTGCCAGTTAAAACTTTAAAAGCTAAAATTAAGTAACCAAAACCAATTTTGTCAGTGGCTAATTTTGATCTGGTAAAATGATGTCCTAATATATTCAGGATTTGCCTGCACAAATAAAAACTATCAATTAAGTGCTCACAAAACACATTAGGTCAGCAAACAATATAAATTAATTATTCTATTTTTATTTAAGGCTTTCAGCAAAATACCTTCACTATTTCACTACTGCTTTAAAAGCAGATATTGCCTGTCCACTTTATGATTACTGTAATTTTGTTAAGAAATATTAGGAAAATCGACATTTCAATGACATTTTAACAAACTTCTCCCCCTTCCCCCAAAATCTTGAAACTGTCATTAAGTACTGATTAATTCTGTTCTCCAAAATAACACTGTTACATAACTGGAACATTCTGCCGTGTGTTTCACAGGTGGAAGCCGGGAGTGTAAGCACTATTGCTTATCTGGCTGGGACTATAATCCAGTTATCTAACAATGATAAACAGTTATTTGTGCACTGTTTATGCAGATTGCAGATCACCGCTGGGAAATTCTGCTGCCAGGAGCTCCCCCTTTGAGCAGCAGCCCTTCATCTCATCCCCACTCACACTTCCAAAATCCTGCCAGTGTATGAACTGCCCTGAGCCCCTTGTTGCCCCCTGGTCCAGGCACCCTCACATTCCCAGGCTGCTCAATGTCATTTTAGCAGGTGCAGTCTTTGCTCACACATCCCTGTCTCCTAGAAATCCTGCCTCCTGCATGATTTTCTCCTTTTTCAAAATGGGATCTTGCAAGAAACAGAATCATCAGTATGATACACATTTATATTCTTTTTGTGCTTTCACTGGTATGTCACTGTACATAGCTGTGTGTAACTATTCCAAATACATTATATTTATTTCATAATAAAACCATCACCTTCAAACCTTCTGGTCCAGGATCACCCACATAACCGCTCTGTCCTGGCTTTCCCTAAAGTAAGGATTAGAATAAAATATTGTAAATATTTTATTTCAAAAAGATAATTTCATCCCAGTTTATCCATTTATCAAAATACATGCACTAAAAATGTACAGTTTAGTAATAATTAATATAAAAATTTTAAGCAAGTGTATTTAGAAATCTGTATCTGAAAATACATCATTTAATATTTCATCAACTACTGGAACAGTAAGCAAAATTTTATCAAGTCTTACAGCAGTTAACATTGAGGAAAAACTGTCACAATCCAAGATTGAAACACATTTCAATTTCACATTGAAAAAACATATTAGGGAGACAGAAAAAAAAAAGGCATGGCAATGTTCTCTCCTGGTTAATTCCATCAGAACAGGGACTCAACACTAATAAAATTTGATGCTTAGACTTGAGGGACTGCTGTCATAACTGTCCTTCCTGAACCAGACAAAATCAGCTCAAACACCTTCTCCTTATTCAGCAAATTGATGATTTTGAGTCTCATTTCTCTCCACAAGCATTTTGCTGCTGACAGATCTGGTAGGCATGATACTGTGGTAATAGCACTGCTAGCCAGAAGAAATACAGCAACATCAAATCAGAGCAGGATCACAAAGGGACAGGATCTTTGAAGCACTTCACAACATGCATCCCTCCCTCTGTCATCACTCACACAGACTCACAAAGGCACACAAACTAGAAAGCTTTCCCACTTAATTTTCAATTAGATGTTTATAATGTAATTATGTCTCCTTTTTAAGAAATTGTTTTCCCTCCCAGTATACTTTACTTCCTCTACCACATAAAACATGGCCTGACCATTTGTCTCTCTGGAGAGCACAGCCCTGCCTAGACAGACTTTCCCCATCTGCTCTGAGGAAAAGGCCCTGGTCCAGCAAACAAAGGTCCAGGGGACTGGACCTGGCTCTTGAGCAAGTTGCTGATGAGATTGCTGGAGGCTGACAACTGGAGAAAGAAAATTAATTCAACATTTTAATGATTCAGTATCAAAACCATGCAGATGGGTCCTAAAAAGAAATGACCAGTGGCTGCTCCAGCAAACTAAATAATTGGAATCACCAGAGTCTGTAGTAAAAATTTTCCATTCCATATAAGCTGAAAAAAGAGCAAGTAAAGCAACAGATAATAAAACTTTTCTTAAAAAGAGATGGCATTTTTTCATTTGGCTCTTTTGCTTCAGCTGCTCTGTTCCTGTCTTTCAGAGTATGTTTGTGTTAATTTCTGAGCATCTGAGAAATTCTCTATATGGATAAAATGGTATTAAATTATCTCAGCAGATTCCATGACTTCTTGTGTTAATCCCTTTCTACTACTCTCATTCTCTTTGCCCACCTGAGTGATTTCATTCTGCCCAACGAGTTCCAATAAATAAAATCACTTTAGGAACATATTTTTGTTGTTGCCAATGGACTAATATATGGAAAAGCCAAGAATGTAGGGAGGAAAGACCATGAAGGGAAGTTTTGAAAGAATCAGATAAATCAAATCGTGTCTTTCCACAAGGCTTAACAAAAAACAAGTGATGGGCTTCTGCAGGTCACTACATACGGTTGGACTCCTTTGTTGTAAAGAAACTTAAGGTCTTTATATACAGCAAGACTGTAACATAAAAAAACTTTAAGTGAAATTCATCAAAAGAAAAGCAGTGGCCCCTATAAACTGCCTTGATAATTTTAAGCCTTATGAGAGCTGAACTGGAGTTACAGCTTGTAAAGGTTTCTTGGCTGTCACTCCTCAGCTATATATTAGCTGCAAAGGACATAGAACACATGGAAGGTGATCAGAAAATGGAACAAGTGGATTTAACTGGTAAAGCAATCTGAAACACATGGATTTGGCTTTAAACAGAAATACAATACATTTACACATGGAGGAAAAGTCACTGACAGAAGGGTAAAGCAGGGATGGCTGCTTTTCTACTGGCAAACCCCTGAGAAAATTACTCTTCCAGGGCAGGGCAATCCCAAAGGAAATGTCTGTTTCCTAAAATATTAACTGCAAGTTCTACCCTTCTCTTTCAGGAAACAGCAACCAAGTGTGCTTCCTTTCACCTCACAGCTGGTACTTACAGGTGTGGATATAAATATCTCTCACTATCACTCTATTTCAATCCCTCCACAGGCTTCCCACATGCCTTCAGCCCACAGGCAGGCACTTCCAAAAGATACTGCACTGGGGTGTGGGGCAGAGTTGAGAACATTTTCCACTATCAACAGGAGAAACTGTTTATCTTGTGACTAAATAAATTCCAGCTTCTGTTTCACACATATAGCTCAGAAGGAATCAGCTTGCAACAGTTCCATTTTACTTTCTGATTTAAAACAATCTCCACTCTTTTAAAGGCATTTTCTTCTCCAGCAATGAAGATACTAAAAAAAAAACCAAACAAAAGAAAAGCACCAATGCTTGCATTGAGTGAGCTGAGCTACACTGACAGTTACAGTGTTAATATTTGGATAGCCTTTGAGAGAGAGGGTTAAGTGGGTGGACACTGAATAAACACATCTTTAGTAGGGCAATTCCTGTAGTTTTATGGGACAAATAAGCAAGCACCAAAAAAATCAGTTGGTTTTTATTTTCATTGTAGGTGACATTTTATGGCTGCCAGCTTATCACAAGCCTAAACCTGAACTAGGTATTGGATATTTTCACCAGAAATTGTAAAAGAGATGAGGATTCCAGAAGCACCAGAAACCTGCTCTGCTATTGTTTCGCAAGAATAATGAAGGGTTTACAGTACATCACCTACAAGGATACTTTACCTACCTCAGACAAGCCCCAGAAAATGAAAGTAACAGTGGCTGAGAAGAGAACAAACCTATTTAACCTTGCCCACAAATAAAGGCTGTGGGGCAGGAAGCAAGGCTGTAGTGAGAAAAACACAGGCAAGACTTCCAGATAAAACAGCTAGACATTAGAAAAAAGGACTGTAAACCAGGCAAACAACTGAAGCAGATTGATGAGGAAAATGAAGAATTCCCACTCCTGGAGGCTGCAAAACACAAGTTTAAACATATCTGTCAGCTAAAGACAGAGCTGACAGCTGGTGGTGCCTTGGGGCCTTGCACAGCCTGACCCCTTCTTCAGGTCCCTCCTCTGCCCCCTTGGCCATTTAATGAGTGCAGTGACAACACAGTAGGGACAGTGTTTACTTTCAGGTGCAACATCCACTTCTTAAAACTCCTTTCACTGAAAATGGAAGCAAAAGCTATGCAAACCAAATGAACATCAAACTGCAGTCAAGCAAGCATAATTTAAAAAGACAGATGTGTTCAGCAGCTTATTGACTAAGTCCTGCTACACTGTGTGAGATCTCAGCCCTGGTTGTGACTCTCACCCACACACTCAGTGTGTGTCACACGTGGGAGGGCAGCACCAAGGACAAGCAGAGGTGGGAGCAGAGTGCAGAGCAGCAGCACAAACAAGCTGGCCTGGAGCTGTGAAACAGCTGGAGTCCAGAGAAGCCAGAGAATCCAGGCAAGAGCCTCTGGGCCCCTGGACAAGGAGGAAAAACAGGCAGAGCTGCCCATCAAGCAAAATTCCCTTTTCCCCTATCTCTCATTTCAGGTGTATGTTAGCCAGCAAGCTACTAAAAAAATGTCTAGAGCCAGCAACCCTGGGGCACCTTTCAGATGCACATACTCTGCTCTCAGCTGCTTGCTGTGAGAGAGAAACCAGAGAGCCATAAGACATGCCAATGGTGTGCACATTTCCCACTGAGAGAAATAAAAACCTTAATAATTTAGGTCAAATTGACCCAAAATAGATAAAAAATATTTCAGTTTGCTAGGTTACACAGAAATGTTTCCTCCTGGGTCAGTCTGACAGCGGCTGATGGTGGCCTGTGCGTGCCGGTGACGTGGGGGATGGAAGGTGGTGTCTCACTGCCCATGAGTCACCCACTGCAGCATCTTCCTTTCCAATGGCCACAGCACAACAGGGGAGTTGCTGTCCAGCCATGAAGCCCTGCCCAAGGAGGAGACTCAAAGGATGATGCAGCCAAAATAAAAATTTCCATGAGGCTCTCGGCAGAAGCTCAGACAGATTAAACTCAATATTGAACTAAGTTACAGAATGTTTTGAAATTCTGTTTAATTTTTTGCATGTTTTCCTCAGCTGAAAAACAGAGAGACTTTTGTGGGAAAGTTGTGTGTTTGGTCTTTTGCCTTTTTTTGTTTTGGTATGAGTTTGTTTGTCTTAACACCTAATCTATGTGGCAAATAAATATTTTAATATAATTTTGAACAAAAAGCAAATTCCCAGCTTTGACTAGCTACTGAACAGGAAAAATGACATATGCATATATCCACTCCAAAAGCAGAAAACAGTGGAAAAGACTCTCAAACTCATGCAAGAAATGGGAAGTCATCCAGAATGAAAGCCAAGTCAGTGATTACCACACATAAGCAAATCACGTAAAGGCAGATGATCAAATTGCACTCAATAAACTTAGAGACACTCCTCTAATCCCTAGAGCAGGTTAGTATCCATTTTAGCAGAGAATTTTTCTAAAAATAGGCTTCAAGTTCACTGAAATACTCTCAAACAATAGTATATTTTTATAACTAACAAAAAAATTGGATGATGGTTTTAAACTGCTACCTTTTGAAACATGTCAGCATAAACAGCATGTTTATTGTGACTTTGCAGCTTTATTGTTTTCAGTAACTATCTGCCAGGTTTCTGGTAGATTTCTTAAAGCATACATCCTTCACATTGCTCCCTGTGAGCTGAGTAGAAATATTTTGATATATCAGCTGGTTCAACCCCTAGGAGGTGCATGGCAGTTTCATCTGTCTCAGAGGAGCACTATATTTTGTGCACTATAGCAGTGCCTTTCAAACCCTTTGTATGGAAAATAATTTCCTCTCCCAGCTCTGCTTTGAGCATGTTCTGAGGAAAAACACACATTCAATCAGGAAATGCCATTTTATCACTTCCCACAGTAAACTTACATTTGAAAGCAGTATTCCTACTGAAAAACAGCCTGCCCTACCAAAATTCCTCATACTTACTCTTGGGCCGACTCCTCCAACAGGTCCAGCTGGTCCCACTTCTCCCTAAAAGAAATCAGGACTTCAATGACCTTGATGACAAGTCCAGTTTTAAAAAAGAAAGTCTGCAGCTAACTTTTGTATTTATTATACCACCCTAAGCTTCATGTGTGCTTGCCTGAGTCCAAGTCTGATAGAAACACCTGGAAACAGACCACTGTGCTTACATTCACTCAGTATCTGGCACAGAAGCCCATCATTTAGCCCCTTAGAAGTCTAGAGTTCTACCTTCAGAATCACCAACTAAATTATTTTTAATATTAATTATTTTTAGCATTCAAGATATAAGCTTTTATTTTTATGATGATGAATTAAGAATACTTGATGAATCCATAAGATGAGGAACTGCCTTTCTCCCCTTTCAGTTAATAGGGGTCTAAGTGTTTACTTAAGACTATCTAGAACACTAGATAGTAATTAAATTGGTATATGTTTTCTGTTTCCATACAGCTCCCATTCCCTTCCCTCCCATCTCCCCAGTTTAACTAAAACAACCACATACAGCTCTGGACATATATAATATGAGATTCCACTGAAATTAAAATAAACCACATAATGGATGCATATCCCCATAAGGCTGCTAAAAAAAATTTAAAACACTTGCCAAAATGCAAAAGAAGCTTCAAATTTTGCTTGACAACACCACGCACATCTAACCATTGTTGTCTAACCCTCTTAACCCCTCACAACTTTGAAACATAATCTCTTAATTGGATAATTTTTTCATCTTACCTCAACTCCTTTGGGGCCTTGTGGCCCTGGAGGCCCTCGGTCACCCAGAGCTCCCTAAACATCCAAACAAACACAGTGAGAATTTACATCAAGTGACAATCATGTTGGTCTAGTCTCTCTCCTCCTACAAACCTGGACTAAAACCCAAAACTGAGGTAGCGCACCTAATGTCTTACCATTGTCCACAGAAACATTGAAACCATTGTTCAAATGTTTCCCGTAGAAAGCCAGGCAAAGATGCAGAAAACCAAGCATCATAAAAACTTCTACATAGATTTTGCTGAAGCATTATTCTTTTTTTGTTGTGAGGGAATAAGAATATCTGAACACAATAGAACAAATTCTCCCTTTTGGAAGAGTCAGAGCACACTACCATAGTAAGATTAAAGCATCATCAATGTGCAGACCTTGTATTAGGGAAGTCTTTAGAATAACACGTGTGGACACATTGCAATGGGAAGAAACTACAAAGTGAATTTAGACCACTAGTTTGTCCAAAACTACTTGTGATGTTCAGCCCCTACTTTTCTATTAGGATTATAATCAGCTACCCAGAGATAAAGCACCTTAACCTCTGCCAGCTCAGAGTTTTCATGACTACTCAAACCAACATTTTCAAAACTTTGTTAAAAAGACTTTGCAGCTAGCAGAGTATCAAAAACCTTGGGCACCCCAATTACAATGGGATAATTGGGAAAAGCACTTGACCTGGCATAGTACAACAAAAAAAGTGTAAACATATTAATGCTCTGGGAAACCTAAGCTTAACAATATCAGATAAAGCAACAAGAACAAAGAAGCTGCCCTTTAGGAGAGATATGATTATCCTCTGAGGAAAGCCATGGTGGAAAGTGTAAGCCTTATTAACTGTGTACTAATGAAGCTGAAGTCTAGACTTTGGTCCAGGCATTGGTCCAGTAACAATTTACTCAGCAGGCAAAGTAAAATGGAAGAGAAAAATGGACCAGGCCATCTCAAAGTAGTGAGTGTCATGGAAGAGCCCATCAGTCTGGGAAGGACTGGGGTGGAGTGCTGCTGGACATACCAGCACAAAAGTGACAGGAGGGCTTTCAGCAGTAATTAAAATATTACTAGATAAGTAATATTCTCCTATGGTTAGTAATGACATTTTCTCATTGGCACAGCTGTTTAGTCTAACAGCAAAGCCCATTAGGACATAAGGATTTCAGTGCACTGAAATGCAAATGGCAGCAGCACTGCTACTGTACACACCCTTCCACTGCACTGAACTGAATACAGAGAAAAAATTCCAGGCTGTAAACTGAAGATTAATACTAAATGACATTTCCATCTCCTCCTTGGGGTTTCAGGCAAAAACAGAAAATGAAGGGAGCCAATGCACATGTGCCAAAGCGTCTGGAAAAAAAACAGGAGTCAGCAAATGGGGTATCCTGTATTTCCCATACATAACTTCCCAGCTGACCATTCCTTCCAGAAGAGGTGAAACTCCTAATAATCACTTTATTAAAATGTGTTATACAAACAAACATAAGTTAACAGGGGAAGGAAGCTCTTAGCTTCTTCCATGCTACAACACACACTGCTGGAAAAACTACAGTAGAAGTCAGCATTTTCTGACTATCTTTTCCTCTCACTTTTCTTGCAAAAAAATACTTGCAAAGAATAACATAGGGAACAAACAAAGTTATTTCAGAACTTCTTCAAAACATTCTTATTCCGTTTTTTAAAAAAAAAGTGTTTTGCCATTTTTTTAATAAGCAGTGGATCAAGATCAAACACCTCCTAAAATACTGTTTCCAAGCTGAGTCATGTTCTGTAGACCAAATTACATAATAAATCCTTTGAACATTGATTTAGAAAGATCAGATTTGCTGATTATTTCACTAATTTGGGGAACATTTACAATCCAGAACTTCTATTGGCATTTAGAGACAGCTGATCACACTCAATAGAGCTTAGACATCCAAGAAGTTGAATTTATCCCACACCAGCTCCTAAAAAATAAAGCTTACCCTGCTTTCTTGGCTTTTAAAATGGGTTTTGCTTCTGAGGAAGCATAAACAAAAACATGAGGAAAATAGCAGCATAATGAGAACAGTTTTCTAAAAATAAAAGCTGGAGGAAAATTTTAGAACTGCAGTCAGCTCTAGGCAGCTGGGAATCCCAAAAGCCAAACATTTCCAAAGTCATGCAGAGCTTCTCTCTCAGTACTGGGAGCAGTATAAGAGTTTTTCCAGTTTGGTAATCCTTCTTTTCAAATGTAAGCCATCAGTTGTCCCTGACTAGGGCAGGCTGTCTAAGCTTTTTCTCTAATACCAAATGTGCTGGAGAGCACCAAATCTGGTTCAGCTGTGTAATTCTGTATCAAAGGAACATGGAGTCTCAAACTTTATAGTCCACTTCTTAGTAACTTTTTTCTCTGGAATCTCTGAAAAAGCAACAAATCTGTAACATATGTATTAAACAGAAACAGAATTCTAACAAATTGCTCAGATATAATGTGCAACAATTTGATCCCACTGAAGAAACCAAGCAGCAGGGATTAGATCTGTTACATCGTTCACGTATAATCTTGGGCAATTAAATCTGAACTGCAGCACAAGAACTGCTGTATTTCTCTTCTAGTATTTTCCCTAGACAGAGTCTTTCATCATCACAGGGTGTTTTTTTGTGAACACTCTGGTAACTCAGAAACAAAAGAGCAACAGCCACTGCAATGGTGCGACAAACTCATTCACATAAGGCTGCTAACATTATGCATACATGCCTATAAACAAGTCAGCAAAGCAATAAATCAGAATTGAAGGCGGACACTCTCTATAGAAACACATTTTAACTTCTCCTCAATTTGCCCCATCAGATAACTAGCTCTCAGCCTTCTTAGCCAATTAATGTCTATTTTGGTAAAAGGCTCTTGGCATGGTTGAAAGAGAAGAGATACAGAAAACATTGGCTATGGCTTGAGCAATTTGATTATTTGAAAATGTCTGTTTACTCAAAGAGAACGGGTATGATTTGTTCTTGGACAAATTATATTGTTGGTCTTGCACAGTTCTTTTGCCTCACCAGTTTCTGCCCTCTGGTTTACTTGAAGGTCAAAAAAGGCCTTCATTTTAGTGTAATAAGCAAACTGTCCCTCAGAATAAAGTCATTCAAGTATTATTGCTGCATCTAGTCTCACTTGACGGAGTCTTTCTGGAATAAAAATGCCCAGTAATGTACTACAGAGATAAAGCATTCTCATGCTTTGAGAAGAGGCATCAATGAGACATCTTGACTCATATGTTCTACAATTTCACTTGATTTCTAACTGCATTATTGTGCTTTCATTTCAAAGAGATCTGGCAATGTCTTTGGTCTAAGTTTATAATGGAATTCATTGTTTCAGTCCTTGCATGAATCAAACAGAAATAACTGAAGTGGAATGAATTAGCAAAAAATGCAATTTTTTAGACAATCTAAAGATGCTCAACTTGGTTTCATATACAGATTTCATTCTGCCATACTTGTGCCTATTCACCACAGAAAATACAGTGTAAGAATAGTCCCAAGGCTAATGAGTGAGGAACTTCATTGGTATTTGCCTTTCAACAAGCAGTTAACCTTTAGATATCATCCAATCATTTTCCTCTGGGTTATTTCTGAGCTACCTGTGCTTTTTCTATTAGTCTCTACCATTTCCAATTCAGCAAAAATTTCCTATATCTGCTTTTATTCCAAGCTTCATTGAAAACTCTATCTGTGTAATTATTGCCTAAGTTGGGTCTAAAAATTCAATATCCTAAAGAGCAGAAGCTAAATTATTCTGGCACAGTTTTGTAGATAAATTTTATCCTTAATTGTTATATCTATTGCTTTATCTATAGTTTAATCTGGTGCATAAATTTTACACATTTTCATACCTTCAAATATGATTTCTTTTAAAAATTGTTAAAAACAATTCTTAGAGCAGGTGGAACCTGAGCAATACAAAGATCTGCATACATTTGGCATGCATTCTATTTCAGTGCATATGAAACATATGCTACTTTCTAGCTACATAGCACTTTCTCAAACTTATTTTGCCATTACAAGCTTCCACCTAACACTGTATTTACTCTCAGAACTGTGTGGACAGCATTAAACATTCAAATAACTTCCTCATATAAACATCTGAGGCAAAGTACCTGCATTCTGACAGTAGGATTATCTTCTCATAATGCCAGTGTCCATCTCTCAGAGCCTCCTCCTCAGAGATTAACACTATTTACTGTTATTTTTAAAAGGTTTTCATATAATCTTACCTTAGGACCTTCAGGGCCATTTAATCCAGGTACACCAATATCTCCTGGAAAACCCTAAAGAAATCATTAAGACAAATCATTTGCAGAGTAGAAATGTTTTCAATGTACTTGTTTTGATTCTGTTCATTCATTTAATAAACCTGAGTCACAGAAACAAGAAATAAATTTCTTCTACCATTCCAAAAAATGTCAAAATCCATTATGTTTCCTTGAAAGGACTTGGATAAGTGACAGATTTTAGGCAGCTTTTGTTAAACTCAATTTAGCAGATGTCAGCATGGATTTAATTTCTCTCACGATAAGACTTTTTATCCGCTAAGCAATGTTTGAAATTAAACCATTGGACTGGTTTGGAGGCACAAAAAAAATCACCAGAGAACAGCCTGCATCAAGTCCTGTACTTATGAATTCAACTACTCTTTTCATAAAATTGAGAGAGCAGCTGATGCCCTTGAATCCCCGTTAAGGACAAGATCACTGCAAGATTAAGAAAAAGGGAAGAGGCTTTTGCCTCCAGACCAGCAGGTGATAATCAAGGTCTGGCTGGCACTAACTGAAGGTCATCAGCATGTAGCATTATTCAGAACTGGCCTTTGTGAAATACACTCTAGTGTAGGTCAAGCTGTTAGTAAAGAAAAGGTAATTATGCACAGGAAAGGAATCAACCAAAATTATCACTGCAAACCACCTGGCCAGAAGGCATTGGCTTGGGACACCATGAGGAGGCCTCTGGGTCAGAGGAATTCAGCTCCAGCTAGATTGCTTTAGAAGAAATGAATGTATTTTAAGGAAAAAAATGGTGTCACTAACCTTTATGTAATACAATAGTAGTTAAGTAGTAGTGAGTTAAATTCCATAAACAGCCAGAGAGAATCCATGATCTTACATTTGTAGGATAAAATAAAGCATTGGTAATTGACCCTGTAGTTAGCACACTGCTCATTCAGTCCCCAGACAAGATTTGCTTTTTTAATAAACTTCCACATTTCATTAAATTTTAACCATCTGAAAACAGCAAGACTGCCAGTTCCTCTGAGCAAAATATTTATTACTACATCTAACCAAACCCATGGTCTAACACTCGGGAGAACAAGTCTCCTTCTTCATTAAGAGAAAATCATTATAGATTAAAATATATGCATATTTTTCCAATAATGGAAACAAAAAGCACATACACAGAACCATTTTTAAAAATCAGTTGGATGCTAATGAGTCTGAAAGAAAACCACAAACGAGTAAGAATGGTCTGAGTTTTCAGAAGATGGGCAGCAACTCTAACACTCAATATTACACAATACATCAGTATTGTGAAAATATTGTGAAATACAGTGGTTTCCCTTTCTTTTTCCATAAATAAGCAATTACAAGCAGAGCTGTGCAACAATTCCAACATGCCTCTAGGTGGCACAGAGCATATTATTTACATGTGACCAAGGCCCTGAGACCCACACCTAGAACCCTCACTTGCATCACCCTTCATTTCTATACAGTTCAAAAGAGGAGGTGTTGTTTCTAAAATCCTGGCCACTGCTGTCTGCTGAAATAGATTGAAGAGTTAAGTCAATTCCTTAGAAGTTTTTTTGCTTGTCCTTTCTTTATTTTAAATTTACTTGTTTACAGACCTTAAATAGTTACCAAGGGGTGAGTTGTTTCACATATCTGTAAATCTGCTCATTTCTAATGTGTGAACAAGTGCTAAATGCTGACACAGACAACTTCCTCTTGGCAATAAACATTCCAGTAAACAATCTGCCTAGAAAAATGTTAATTAAGAAAGATTCTAATGCTTTTATGAATGAATAGATCTACTTTATTTATTTATTTGTTTAAATTTTTCTAGAGGGAATTCAGTAAGGACCATGAGATGTAGGTATGGACAAGTACTATTGCAGGTAGAACAAACATGGTATTTTGAAATCTTTTCATGTATTGGGATACAAGAGGGTTACTTGTCTGAGAACATCAACATTAAACAATGCATTTAAAAATTTAAAATCCTCATAATTTTATCTTTTCTGTGAAGATGGATTAAGACTTTTCCTCTTGAGCACAACCATGAAATAAGGCAGATGCTATGGTAGTATTAGAACATTGTTTCTAAGATGTTCTCACATTAATAATCCATGAATAAATGTAATAACCCAGGACACAACCACCCACTTTAGACAATTCCAGAAAATGAATGAACCAGGAAGGAGCTCTTGAAATACCTCAGCAATGGTATTTCATATAATGATTTGCCAATCAGATTCCTCATAGTGAAGTGGGATGTATCTCTGGCAATGCTTAAATTTGAAATGAGTTATTCAGCAGTCAGTTCCATGGGAAGTTACTCCAGATTAAAAATTCATTATTCTTCCATAAGTGAAAGGCCAGGAGATTAATGTATAGTTTCCAGCTGCAATGTAGTTTTCAGACTATTCAGAACCAACCAGCCCTTGGTATTGACCTCTAAAAAAATGCAGATTATTCATTTCCATCAGCCAGAAGCCCAGCAGCTGGTAGGATACAAACTATTTTCAAAATCTTGCTGCAGATGTGGTCTTTTGCCAGCAAAGCACTTTAGAATCCACTTCATTTAATCAAAAGAAATGTGGCATGAAAGAAATCTGAAGTGCCAACTATCTCAACACAAGCATGCCTTATCCTTCCTGTGGGAGTTCTACTTTTTGTACTGAACACTGAAATATAAAATTAACATATTTATTGCTGTCATTTATTGATATAATGTTTAATTTGAAAAAATGCAGAGATGACCAAGTTGTTACTATATTAAGGCATATCTCAGTGCTCCAGAGATGAGCACTCTGCCAAGCTTTTGCTTTTCTTTTGTCTTTCTATGCGGCTGCTAATATGGAAGCAGAATATCAGAAGTATTGAGACATTACACTCCATTTTCAAGGGGAATTCTCTCTCATTGGCAGAATGTCACCTCAAACCATTTTCACATGACATTTGCCAGCATCACTGGCCACCCATCTTCATGCCCTTGGCTGCCCTCGAGGGGATCAGGACAAGCAGGGGTGGAGAGGCGTCGTGGAGGGAAAATGTCTCCAGGGAGTGCAACAGCCCCTTCAGTCACCAGGTTCCCCTGCTCCAGTAAGAGTTCATTCAATCACAGGTTGAAATTGATTTCAATAAGAAATTAGAATAAATTTTGAGAAGCAAGACTGACTGGATGTAGCTACTGAACTTCAACAAGATACCTTATTAGAGATTCATTACTAATTATAATCAAATCACCTCAAGAAGGTTTCTGCAAAAACCTACAATTCTCCAATAAGTGTTTATGATTCTTCTAAAAGCATGTGTTATGCAGACACAGAACTTTGGGAAAGGACCAGATGCAGATTCTGTGCAAAGGCAAGTAGAGAGTATAAGCAATTTCACAAGAGCATTTCCTCAGATATGTGCCAGAGCACACAATTAGTTCAGCCTTTAAATTATCTTTATTTCTATATTTCCTACAAATCATTTGCATGCAACTCATTTGATGCAATATAGAAATAGAAGGCTATGTTATTGCTGCACACCTGGCATTGTTTGCAAAAACTCAAAATCATGTGATAATGCATGTGAAACATGCACTAACAATAAAGGGTTTTTTTAAATGAAGACCTCAAAGCAGCCACTGATTCACTTACAAAATGTTTGCCTTTTTGACTCTTTGCTGTGTTTTGAATGTATCCTTTTCTTTTGTAAGGCTGCTGCCTTGAGCATGGAACACACCAGCTGAGTCCCTTACAGGTACCTTTCTGAAGGAGTGAGCTAATGACTTCAGATCAAAACACAATACTGCACAGATGAAAAAGGTTCTATCGAAGACAATGAAAAATTCTCTCTGCTTCACATGAAACCTAGTTATAACACTCTCAAGGCACATCTAAAAGGAACTATAACTCACCTTCATTTTGGAGGGATAATTAAATGCAATTTCTAGAGCAAAATTTAACTATAAAATATTCTGAATACATGTGGAAGCCTGTCAAAGGCTTGTCTAATTTCATTCACATGAACAATAAGCACTGCATACCTCATTGTACACAGTAAACTGAGACATCATGGGTTAGAACAGTCAGATCTGCACTTTCCAGTCATCATGCCAATAAAACAAAGCTTTACAGAAATTTTATATTTCAGTGGTTCATTTTCAGATGCATGACAAAGCAGTGCAATGATGAAGACTCCACTCCATGAAGTGTTCACTGAGTATATCCAGTGGTTGGTGAGCAGCAGGCATTCAGGCACATGAACTTGGCCTGACACTGCAGGACTCCTGCCCTGAAAGAGTCACTTGGCAGCCAGAACTTGTCTGGCCACCCAGAGAGTGAGAGCCAGACCTCTGTCCCTCCCTCTGCCCTCCTGCCAGCAGCACTGCAGTCCCAAATGGACCCTGGCTAGAGGTGGGTGGCTTATTTCAACTCTGACCTGGTGTACCTTGGCTGCACAGCTGCAGAGGAAAGATTTAGGAAGCAACTCACTGGTGATCTGCATTTCAACCCACAAAACCCCTGTGAGGACGATCAGAGTCTGCCTGCCCTGCTCCCACAGCTGTGTGCAGAGAGAGTTACAGAGCTCAGCTGCTGGAGTGCCAGAGTTACTGCAGTTTACAGGGGAGGAAAATCAGGGACAGCACTTATTCTTTATACTGGGAATGAAACACTCAAATGTGTCACTGGAAAGATCAAAGGATCTTTCCCCAGGTTCTTATTACACATGTACCCAAAACAAACGGGGACAGAGCACATTTAAAAATCCCACTGTCTTAATGTTGGACAAAAAGAGAGAGGAATAGCTGGAAGCAGAGTTTGAGAGGTTCTGCACTGGGCAGACACAGCCTTGTTCCTCCTGCTCACAGCAAAGTCCAACAAATCCCAATATAAGTTTTGGGGGATTTAAAAATTAAATCTTTCACAGAAGGCATATGGTATGGATTGTCACATCTATACTAAATCCAAAGTACTCTGAATACTTGAAAGACACTAATTCATCACATTCTTCTATTTCCAGAAACATCAAGGGAACTTTTAGTATACTATATAATGCATGTTTTCTACGTGGGGTTACAGGAAGTCTGACCATTCAGATAATGAAACAGGAACAAGGAAAGCAGCCCTGTCTGACCTGCTAGCTGTCTGGCTTTGGAAGAAGAGACCTGATCAGACATATTACAGTAGGCTTTTCCTGGGGAAAAATCTATGTTATTTGCTCATACTTCATATATTTGGTTGTGTCTAAATAACTTCTGGCAACAACAACTAATTTATTATTATAAGACAATGTAACTTGAGGGACACATACACTCTTCAGTTTTAAGTTGCTTATTTTAAATTCCTTTCATTATAGAACTTCTAATATCTTCAATTTGTCCAAAATCCCAGTATGTTGCTATCCTACATCCCTTCTGTTTCTATTTTGCCATATGGTGACCATATTTTTATGAAGTAAAAGGTGGAAAAACCTCTTAGTTTATTTGGAACTGTCTTGCATGACTGAAATAAAGAGAAACACTGTTTTGCAGTTTTAAACTGACCATTTTGAAGACAATTACTCAAAAAAAGTGCCTGGACACCCAAGTTTTAATTATCTAGCATCATGCACCTTATTTGCCTTCTAATGATGAAGCAGTTCTGCACTCCTGAGCAAGAGGAAATGCTGAGCTTTTCAGACAGAAAGATTCCCACCCCTATCTGCCCTGAGGGTAACCAGTCCAGGATGATCTTTTCCCCAGACAGAAAGGAGCAGCATGTGTGTGTTGGAATAAGGAACTAGGAAGGGCTCCCAGCAGGGACAGCAGGACACAGGCCTCAAGACCAACAATTTGGGACTAACCTGCCTCAAGTCTCCCTTGCTGGAAGCTATGCAAGGAAAAGATGCAATTAAGAGTCTTGAAAAATCCAAAATCCTGAGCCACAGAGGGTGGCAGCTGTGGACAACATGCACAGGCTTTGTGTCTTCTGCACACTCTTTGACCAAATGAGAGGGACTTATTCTCAGCAGACCACCTTGTGTTGCTGCAATGCACTTTCCAGTGGGTTTTCCCTCAGTGAGGGCTTTTGCCTAATAAGAAAGGTAGGAGCATAGAGCCTTGGACTGAGGAGATGTGCTCATGTAAAGGCAGAAAAAGGATCATTACTAGTATATGTCTTTCATTCATATTTTTTTAAAAAAGGATAACCAACAAACAAAGAAACCCCACCACAAACCAAACAAAACCCAAAATACATTCATTGCAGGAGGCTGATTAGAAAGAACAATCCACAATTTCTGCTTTCATCTCTCCAGCAGATACATATGTCTGTGTATAAACATGTCTTTTTGGTACAGACCACAGCATTTTTCCTTAAAGCCTGTGGTATAAATGCTAAAAAGCACCAAAATGGGACAATTTGGAGACTGAGTTTCTGCACAGACTTCCATAGCACTCAGGACTTCTTAGGAAACTTCACTTCCAAATTCAATTGCTTGGCAACCCTTCCCAGGTGACTTATCCTCTGTGTTTCTTTTAAGTGATAAATATGCAATCAGGCCTGGAAAATGGAAAATCCCATTTGTAAACATGTTTTAATATTTACAAATTTAAGTGTGCCTCAGAAATCACATGAGTCTCACTCCAGGTGTACCCCATAACAATAGGATTCAAGAGACAGCAAATCCTAATCACATGAGCAAATGAAGAACTACTTCGTATGCACAGATCCTGTACATTAACATTTTGCAGAAAAAAATTATGAGCTGGAATCTTTTGTACTCTATGGAGGAGAATGAATTCATCAAATACGACTGAATAAGAAGATGTCCCTAATTCAACTAAGAAAACAGTCTTTTATGGAGCAAACTCCTTTACCTCTTATTTTCATCATTTAGAACCAACATTCAATTTACCGCTACCAAGCAATTTCTTACCTCAGGTCCCTGAGGACCCAATGGTCCACGGGGTCCAGGTTCTCCAATTTTACCCTTGAAAAGAACCCAAACAGTTAAGATTTCTGATGATAATTCATCTTTTAATAACAGATGGCTATGAGGATTTAAAAAACATTTATTAACAAAAAGGCCAACAGAAAGTTGAGATTACTTTTTCACTAAATAGGAAATTTTATATCTGCCTCTCTTTGGATACTATTAAAACTAGTTCTTCATATCTCTTTGAAGTCACAACAAAAAAAAAATCAAATTAGTTTAGAACAGAGAAAATTGGGAGGAATCACATAAAAATCACATTAAATACATATGATTTTCGCAATAAAAACTACATATCATTTAACATCCAGAAAGTAACTGTTACAGATATTGGTTTACACACTTATATATTTTAAGTATCTAATCATAGCCAAAGAAATGGCAGTTTTGTGATTAATAACAGTAAAATTAGGTCCTATCCACATGTAATGGTAGCTTTATACACAAATTTCAACCTATCTAAAAATGGGCCAAATTTCCCTAAGTTATATCTGTTCTTCCAAATTTTCAGACTCTTTCTGCCACCATAAGTAGATGTCACTTGAGCAAAATTAAGGTCTGACCTGGGAAACATTTCTCTAATTTTTAATATGAATGACTTCATTGTAAATTCATTCTACAAAGGTAAATTTCTATTACTTGCAGGACTGAGGTCTCATAGATTAATTTAACATAAGTCACAAGGTTGGTTACATTCAGTTTATGCTTAAAATCCACAGCTCTTTCAGGCACAGGCTGATTCACAAGCTTATCTTAAAAGATCAGCATGTGAATCAGCCTGATCCCGAAAGAGGAAATTCTTGCACCTTTGAAAACAAAAAATATGATTTTTCCCGTCTAAGCTTAAGCAAATATGCATAATTTTAATGCAGAATTCATGTTTATACTGTAAATTCTCCAGGACAAGAAAAGTGTTAATGAATTTAAGGGCCCATGACATTTATGAGATCTAAGTGTGTTCACCAGTTATCAGCTTGATTGTACATTAGAAAATTGACAGTGGACTGAGTGTTGGCAGCTTTTAGTGAAATAGAGACAGATATTGGCACTAAAACAGGTGAGCAAGAGCCAGGTAACCCTGTGCAGTATTGCCTTTTCTGCCTCAACATCTAAAAACCCAGCAGAAGTGGCAGCAGTGCACAGAAGCCTTTAAAGCTGCTGAAAATCAGTAAATACAAGAATTTGTGACTACTCCCATCCCTGTGAGAAATTACTGGCTGTTATTATTGTGATCTCACACATTCCCTGCAAATCCAGCTAGTCCAAATGGTCATCTGCAAGTTCCCAAAGCTCTCAGTGGATTTGTTTCAAATATTATCCACATGTCCATTCCCCCCCACAGCAATTGTCCCAGAATATCTAATATCCTAAGCACTTTATTAAAATTTGACACATATACTAATCTTGGTAATAAAGCTTCACATTTTAGGATCTGACTTGCTCATTAACACCAGTCACTAGAAATAAAAGCAGCTTAGACCTTATTCTTATGCATTTTTAATTAGGCCACTTCTAGGGATTACATGCACTGTGGACATAACAATCACACAAAAAGTGTCAAATATCAACAGTAGTAAAAATATCAACAACACCCAGTGATATAGTGAGAACAAAATTGGATGTGTAAACTTACTGGAGGTCCTGGTTTTCCTCTGATCCCTGGAGGTCCTGGTAAACCAAGAGCACCCTGAAAAAAAGAAAGTTATTAAATAGACATGAAAATTGTTGGGTTTTGTTGGAAGCAATAAATTGCTATATTTTGACACCTGAAACAGGCTTCAAAAGAATTCTTCAGGTCGAAAACTATCTTCTAACATTCAACTTTCATCAAAAGAGTTCTCACAAGATGTGCTATTTTAGGGACTTCTGATGTACTAGCCAAACAGGAAAGAAGATCCTTATTTATCTCAGTCTGATGAAGTGAAGGAGCATGCCAGACTGTGGCTGCTAACCACAGTAGGTCCAGGTGAGCTGCAGATGAACCTCAAGGGGCAAGGGAAAAATGCCTTTTACAACAGTTCCTCAGAAAGACTGAGACCACACCATAATCCTTGTTTGATGCATCTCCATACACACAGCTGCCAGAGTTCTGCTTGTGCTCTTTACTTGGCTTTGTGCACACTCCCATAAATGAGTTTTAATTAGCACAGAATTTCTTAAAAATATGTTAATACAGTGATATCCAGATAGTATTACTACTGCATTCTACTTTTATGCAACCAACCTGCTGCATTTAAAGAGACTCATAAGCCTGATGAAGTTGCTGAAATGGGATAATTTTGCAAAAAAATGCAGTTATAACTTACCTTGTCTCCTGGGTACCCCTGATCTCCTGGCTCTCCTGCAAGGCCATGTTCACCCTAAACAATATATAATTTTATACAGACATATGTGTGTGGCTTAAAATGGGGTAGTTTTCAGAAATAGACAAAGATTAATTCAATATTCACTACTTGAAACTAACACAGATCTTTGACAATGCAAGGTGCTGCACTGAAATAACTCTTCCAGGAAAGTCTAAAGACACAGACCTGGATATTATTATGTTCAGTAGTTAGTGTTCTGTTCAGAAAAAACCTTGTCTAAACTACCAGATCATGAGTCTAACACAAATCTAAAAAATAAAAATCAGAAGACCAAAGAAATCAAAAGGAAAAATGGAAAGCTTCACCAAGCACATGATGCTCAAGTTTTAATGAAGAGAGCCTGAAAGAACTGTGTATCTCCAAGATAATGAAAATATTTAAATCACCTTATCACCTTTCATTCCAGGCTGTCCCACACTCCCTGGGAAACCCTGTTAAAGTAAAGAAAACATAAATCCAATGCTTGACTATAATTTGGAAAGCAGCATATGTGGGATGACTGAATACCATACCGTGGGCCCTGGAATTCCTGATGGTCCACTCGGTCCTGCTGGCCCAATGTCTCCCTATCAAACAGCAAGAAAGGTGACTACATTTGGTGAAAGGGAGTAACCTAAAGACTCTTAACAGAATGTGGCATTTTTCTGCACCACAGAGAGAAACCAAAATATTTTTAGGTTAATTTCTTAGGTAAAAGCAAAGGTATTGGTATCATAGGCCCTCCATGTTTACAGTTCCCAACATCATCAGCAGAAACACAAGAAACCAAACCTGCCTCTTCTCCTGTAGATTATAAACTCAAGAGAAGATCTCAGTGTATTAGGCAATGCCAATTAAGGAAGCTTTCTTTTGTACTGCAGCTGCATATTCAGTGGCCATCACTGCTGTCCTAGGGGTTACATAACAGCACTTCTCTGTAGGCATCAAATTTGGCTTAAAGAAATTATTCCATGATGAGTAGGGCCATAAAAAGCAGCCTTTTTAATGGTCCTTTTACTCAATTTTTTATCCATCAGTGACTTCCATGAGTTAAAAGAAAAAGAAAAAAAACGCGATGTGACTCTAAATACCACATGTGCAGAATCAAACTTATGTTCCAATGGGCATGCTAACCTTTTCTGTTCTAATGTACCTTTAAAGTCCTTACTACAGCTCTTCTTTCTGGGATTTATTTAGGCAGTTTTATGACAGGAAAAAAAAAAGTGAGTCACAAAAATTAAGAATGTTTAAAGATCAGCACAGCAATAATACTAATGAAAAAGCGTGAGCTAAACATAAGACCTGACTCAGAATAGTTAAGACTATACTACAAAGGGAGAAGTCTATCTGCTTTCTGCCTATTCAAGCTTGGGGGGAAAAAAAACCCAAAAGACAATGTAATATCTCTATGGCTATGCAGAAATTTAACCACACATATGATTAAAAAAATCTTTTGCCACTTGCTGAGAATGATATGGAAAAGATGAGATGGACATCTATGCACTTCCAGTTGAGCACACATTCATTATTCTCTGGAGACTCTTTAGCAATGTTAGCAACCACATTCTCTGCAGCCATCATCAGATTATGGCTCAGTGAAGCAAAAGCAAGACCAATCACTTAGTTACTGTCGTAATGGTGCTTGGTAGAGCTCCCAAGAGCATTCACTCTACATTGCTTTAGCTTTCCATGACTGCTTAAATGATGAATTCTGCCATGCTAGCTGATCAAGGGAATTGTTTACATTGCTGTCTCTGAGCTGTGCTACACATTCTAGTTCAGCAAGGCATTTATGCATTCGTGATACTGAACGTTGAAATGCACACTTATGGTAACAACAGCATTGATTGGAAAATCACAAAGGGATGCTGAGCTGGGAAATTTAGCTTACAACAGCAAGAGGAAGGAATTCCAAAACAACTTTGCAGCATTCAGGTTCATTAAACACCTATCACAGACTCTAAATAGACCGAGTGACTTAATTACCAGCAAAGAACAGGAACTGCACAAAAATAAAACTGAACAAGTGTTGAATTAGTAAGTCTGTCAGGTTTTTAAATAATTCTCCACCTGAGACAGGCTTATCACTTTGGACAAAACTTGCTAATCAATAAAACCTGCAGCTACATAAACTGTACATTTTCCAACATTTCTAGGTGACAAGTGAAACTAAAACCAACTTGCTTTTTCCAGGCAAAAAGATAAAGAAAAGGAAGATATCAGAAAAAGAAGACTAATGTTTTCTAGTATTAAGTGGGTTTTTTAAAAGGGAAGAAAAAATTAAAAATTAAAGACTAATTTGGGTATCTAGCGGTAAATTTTCTACAACTCTTCATCTTATTAAAACTCATGGCCTTGCTAAGTTTTGAAAGACTGACTATTCGGTCAGCCATAACTCTGAACTTGGCAACAGCTTTGTATATTGAAAATAATCATGGATGGAAGGAATTACTGGACTCAGCTTGCTGATGCTGCTCATTTTGCCATTGTTCTCATGAACAAAGACAAAAATACAACCAACTCTTGACATTGACCAGCTGGGCTGGACAAGCTACTTGAATTAATGCTCTTGGTTTCTGTCAGAAAAACATATTTAATCCCATGTACAATATTGCATCTTGTAGTAGTATAGTGTGTTATTACTGACTAAGTATTCTAAAGCAAACATTGAGGGCTGTAGCTCTTTGCTGATTTTTGGATGGCCATTAGCATCTGCCTGGACAAGGGAAAGCTGAGGCCAGGGAGTACAGACCCCTTTGGAGAGCAGGGGTGGCTGAGGAACAGGGATGCTGGAGTCACCTGAAACTGCCCCAGGGTCTTGGTGAAATCCTGCTGCAGATTAAAGAGTGCAATGGTCCCTTGTAAAGAAACTCTGGAATAGAGCACAGCTCTTCCAATTATCTGACTGGGAAAGAGGAAACCAGACTAACACAAACTGGAACCATGAGAAAGAGTCCCACACATAAACACGAGAAGGGCACTCAAATGGAGCTCACACTCTAAACAATTGTAAATTTTGTGCTGTTCAAAAATCTAAACATGCCAAATCTAAACATTTTTCCCCCCAAGAAATAGCTCTCATTATGGTTATATTCCATCTATGTACAAGTGGCAAAAACTTTGGACTGGTTATAGATAATTATTTTTCTATTTCACAAATTGACACAATCTCGCTGTAAGTGACTGCAACTCAGCAAGAAGGTACATGTAGCTTTGATCCTGCAAGCATTTATGCTCATGAACTCTAGGCAGGGCTAAACTGCTAAGTTTTAGTCAACATAATCAGTAACAGAATCTTTTTGGAAGTGACATATTTTTTAAAAACCTCAAGTACGTTTGTACAATTATCAAAGTCTTTGAGATTAAATTCCAAAGACAGTCATGTAAGAGAGAAAACCAAGCACAATTCTAAGCAAATTCTCAAGAGTGCAAGCTCCAGTCTCATGAGTGTGTCCATGGGTCTGAAGCACGCAGAAAATCATGTTTGCATGATGAAGGCTGGAAGCTACAGAGGTTTCTTGACCAAGCTTTTGTTTTCACTATAGCAATGCCATAACAATCCTAATCAGACAGCAAGGGATGACTTACAGGATTTTCTTTGTTGTTATGAACATATAATTAGGAAGAGTAACAATTGAACTCAACTGTCGTGCTTCAAAGGAAAAGTAAGATGACCATCACTGTAAAATATAAACTTATCAAGAATGTTTCAGATCTGCAGATAGCAAAAAACCCACAAAGCAATCACTGCAGACAATCATGCCTTTCTTAACTCAAGTGTAAACACTTGCTATTTCTCCCTTGTTAAGAATGTGGCCCTGTAGCCAGACATGACTGAGACAACATCAAGAATCAGAGGTCCTCTATGAGCAAATACATGAATTAAACAACATAAGGGAGTGAGACTACTCAGAAGGAAAGTCTTTCCCACCTTCTGTAGGACTCAGAGCTTCTCTGGCACAACTGATAGATACAACTAGAGTGTGCAACTCCAAAGTGAGCATCACAGCCTTATTCTACATATATTTTTTAAAAATTAATATGATATTGTAAACACGATAAAGTAATTTTTCTTAGAAATTAATTCTGCTTTGAATGTGGTAGCCATATTCAGGAACCAATGAGGACTGCTGTCGTTAAAATATTTGAGATTATTGCACCCTTCACACTGGCTTTAGCAAAATAAATGATAAACTAGCAAAGTTGGTTTCAAATAAATTTCAAATAAAAGACCTGAACACACTGGGTCAGAAACAAGCATACAAATCCACATGAAGTACAGAAGTGCTCCAGGCTGCCAACATGACAGCAGTTTTGTAGAGTGATGCTATTTAAAATCTTGGCTATCTAAAACAAAAGCTGTTTAAATCCTTGAATTTTCATAATTGTTTTTATTATGTCACAAACACACAAGACAAGTGCTATAATGCAGCCATCTCAAAGTAAATAATAAAAGCATACTCACTCTTAGTCCTGGAAATCCAGGAGGACCAACACCACCAACAATTCCCTTTAAAGAAAGTTAATCTTAGATTATCTAATTTTTACCATTTAAAAAGAAATCCTAGAATTAAGATAAAAGTGACCTACAAAGCAAATCAGTTTTAACTTTGACAGTTTCCAAAGAGTGACAGCTTATCACTGTATAGAGAAATACGCTTAGTAAAATCCCTGAATTGTAGAATTAGATCACCAGATATTTGCATCATGGGAACATTTCTGCTGTTAATATAGGAATATGAAATTTTTTTACTATGATAGTGAAAGTGGAAGGAAGAAAAATCAACTTTTTAAGGGTGAAAAACAAATTTATTAAGATTCTCTAGAAAAATAAATAAGAACACCATCTCAGTTAAACTGAGAAGAGGCTAAAACACTGCTGAAAAGAGTTGCTAAGTCTCTTTGCCCTGTGTGAAACAGACATTGCAGTTCTCCAGGTCTCTATGTCCCATGCAAGCTGTGCCAGCACCTGGGACCTGCTCCTCAGTGGGTAACATTCACAGGGCCCACTGCAGCCTGCTGGCACCCATGGGGAAGGGGAAGTTTTATGAAAGCAAAGCTAAGCCCATTCTGAACTTGTCCGACTGGTCACAGCTGCTGGACATGGCCCAGGGGACACCTTGGTGCTCTCCTCCCTCCTCAGGTGCCTTCACACTTTTCCCAACCTGCTCTAAACTATCCCCAGGGGAAGCTGAATGCTCCAGCAACATCCTCCAAGGCAGACTGACATCCGCAGAGAATGGAGAGGGTGCTGTGGAAATGAAGGCTGGCATTAGCCAGTTAAGCAGAAGAAATCAGGCATGGAGACAAATGCCATTAGTGTTAAGTCAGCACATGGGAAGAAATGTCTTCCCTTCATGTTCCTGTTGCCACAGGCCTCCCAGGCAGCCCCTGGTCTCCAGTGCCAGCTCCCAGAGAGGCTCTGTAAATATGCCCTCAGCACTGCAGACCCTGCAGCTGCAGCACTGGCCCCTTGCCTGAACAAGCCCTGCAGGGCGAGCCTGGGGAGGAGGGGAGAGAGGCTGCTGCCTGTCAAAGAAGGCAGAAAGATCAGCAGCTGTCTTGGCAGATTAGATGGAACTTGTTTGCAAATGCTTGCAGTGAAATTGGCTGCTTTGTAATGGGCAAGGCTGTAATTTCAGATCCAGGCTTTCTGAGCTTGTTTCTATTAAAGCACTGTTCTGCAGATCTGGTGGAAAGACAATATCTGCTTTATCAGGAATGGAGGGAGACTTGGGAATACAAGGAGGGGAAGGAAGAACTCACCTTTTAATATCATTTGCAAAGCAGTTGGTGACACTCAAGCCCTCAGTGGGTTTTCAAGATGAAAACCATACTGATATCACCTGACATTCCAACAAGGGAAGCTTTGCCTTAGGGACCAGAAATGCAGAAGAAATTTTTCCTGTGTTCCAAAATGTTGACACCAAACATTGATAATCCACCAGCAAAATTCATGTAAACTTTCTAAAATAAGTTTTTAAGATGGGTGTTAAGGCAGACCTTCAAAAAATAAAGAAACTCTGCCTGGTTGATGACACTGTTCCACATCAGAAACATCTTTAGAAGCAAACTGATAGCAGCTTCCAAAGGAGCACCCAACAATACCAAATTATTTAAATCAGCTGCTCTTTTCCCCAGCACTTATTGCTGTTCTCTTGCCCAAAGCCTTTCAATGGTTTCTGACACCAAAGGAAACCTGAGTTTGGAGTCTGCAGCCAGAGTTTCCTACAAATGGAGCAAGAGAGCAAAGCTCCTCTGAGGGCAGCCTGTGGAGTGCCGTGAGCGTGGCACAGGCTGGGCAGCACACTGCAAGGGCACACACTGCCAGGGACAAAGCTGTTATCACACTGATTACTATGCACTAAAGGACAGGCTAGCACAACTGTGCTCAGTACCAGCTCAAAGGATGAAATCAACTATCAAATGCACAAGCACACAATAGCTGGGGTTCTACATGCAGGCCAAATCCTATTTTGTTAAGGTGATCTTAGAATAATAGTTTAAAACAACAACACTAAGTCATCTAATGCAAGAACTTTGGAAGACAGAACATTCATCACTCATGCAATGAGCACAGCAAGAGATCTGATTCTCAAAGTAGTCAGCACATGCTGCATTGGAAAATGTGTTCTCTTTGCAGCTTTCTGAATATTTGCTTCCTCTTTTTTATACTTATAGTAGTTTCCTAGTAATTGCCATGGGAAATTTAAAAGTTCAAAATTTTCCTGTGGCTTTCAAGACATTTCTTTAGAAGCAAAGTCTCCTTTAATTTTGGAAGGGAGTTAACATTGAGTTTTACAAATTTTATCATGTTAATCAACACACAATTCAATACTTACAGGACTTCCATCTGGACCAGGGGGGCCTCTATTTCCAAAGTCACCTGGAAAACCCTAAAGCAGAACAGAAAATACCTGTTCTTCATTATTCAAGACATGAAAGGTGGTCTGAACACTGAGTCCCTATAGATTTGCAGAATTAAGTCATCATAAATAGATTGAGGGAGTGTGATGGAGGAATGGGAAAAGCAGTAAGTTTCAGCTACACAGTTCAAATGAACAGAACAGGGATATTTGTTTGCCTCTTGAAGTCATAAAGCCAAAATTATAAAACTATACACAATGCAAACACATGGAAAAAGCAAACAATTGAATTACTTTCAGAGCAATATTAAACAAGTATTACTTGAATTGTTTTCTTGGAGCCTGTTTTCCTATTTCTTAACTCTTTTTTTTTTCCTGTTTGCTTCAACATTCACTAAAACATTTGTCCTTTCCTTAACTCATCCCCAAATACATCTCAGTATGAGATCTCCTATTCATTAGACATCAGAATTCTCATCTAACTGATGCGAACACTTCCCTGAGTCTGCATCTAGACACCGAAACAGTAACTCAAGACATAGTAAAGTCTCATTTATTTTATGAAAGTTTTGACTTCAGAGACTAGATTATCAGAACAGGAAAGAAATCTGATTTGCCAAGTCAAGCATTGAAGCTTAAAACAGAATTTCCATTTCTTGCTTCAGAAAGAAAATGGAATGGAATTCCACCACTTTACTGGCTCTAATCTTCCGTCCTTCCTGTCAGAGTTTTGAAAATTGCTTTACTTCTTTCAGATGTTGCCCACTGCAGAAGCATTTAAGTTGCCGGGGGAAAAGTTATTTCATTTTTGTTTGGGTTTTTAGCGGGGGGTAAGGGTAGAATCTCATCCTTAACAATAAAATAAAATAACAAAAATATGCGAAATGCTCTTTGTGCTTTCAGTGTTTCAGTATCTTTTCCCCCCTCCATGTGTGCCAGGAACAGCACTTGGAGGCATTAACCTTTCCCCTCAGTGAGACCATGTTCAAACCTGCTGCAGCTCCAAGCTACAGCTCATTTGGCCTTTTAAAGCTGCTTTGTTCAGAGGGCATCCACACAGCAGCCCAGCCCAGCACTTGCTGCAGCAGTGCCTTTCCTCAGTGAGTTGGGGGATGTACATCACCATAAAACAGCATTCCAACAGTAGTCAGGAAGACAATGTAAAACTGTGTCAAGGAGATGGAAAAACCATATTGTAAATCAGAGTAGTTGATAGTAGTTAAGCCATATTTAGCTTTAGTTACAAGCCAAACTTATAAAAAGGAAGGCAACATTTTCTGCATATATATATATATACACATGCACACTGCCAAAATATGTTGAAACAACTGAACAGCTATAAATTCTCATCACCATTAATGATAATGTGAAGTAATCTGAGACAGCCTTCTGTAGAATCTTTTGGGCTGATTTTAGGTGGAGATTTTTTCTGCTTTCTCCTGTTAATTCAGAAAAGCTAAACACAGGAATTCCTCTCACTACTATGAATTTTTTGTTCAGCATCTGATCACAGAACTCACAAATAAGAATCTATAGCTGTTAGACCTGATCATACAGGTCCTCAAATTTTTGCCACCTTATAACTTAAAAAGTAGAGGTTCTTAGGAAATGGTCAATAAAGCAGATTTAATTGATTCTGAAGAGGTTGTACACCATCGGCCTTTTTTTTTTCCCAGCTGTGAAAATGTGTGTAAAATTTTACATATGTAAAATGGATATTTGAGAGTGACTGTTGTTAAAGGTGACCTAAGTGAACTAAGAGGATGAAGCCAAAGATTAATTTATGACCCTTTCCTAAACAGCATATTTGGGTTGTACTGCCTACCATTGGTAGATGTTGGAAGAGGCAGAATTGTCATAACACACGTAGATTTTTTGAAACTGCAAATGAGGCCTCAAAGGGGACATGAAGGATGCTGTGGGACAGTTTTACCAACCACACTCAATCACAAATGATACAGCACAATCCCAGGACAGCAAGGGTTACAGAAGTGACAGATCACCCACAGTCATTATTATCACATTCTCAACAGCTTGTGTTTTTGAACTGATACTGAAAAATCTTAGTAAGTAGAAAAATGAAAGCAAAATGAACAGTCCCAAAAGTATAAAACTGGAAGCAATATAATAAAACTACTGTGCAACAACTGTTTTATTTAATCAATATTATCGTTTAACATTATTACTAAGCATACAAAGGACGATTATTCATAACTTTAATATAAAACAGAACCTGAACTGTTTTTACAGTTACAGTGGACTTGATTACTGAATTCTTGGTAAAATTTACAAGGTGTGTTCTGACTCATTGACAACTGGTTTTAACTAATCACAGATAGAAAAAAACTATGTAAAAATCTTCCCCCAAATAAAAGCAAAATGCATCATGCTAACAGGACAGAAAATGAATTAGAAATACTGCAGAGCTAGCCAACAGAAAGAAATTGAACACATATAATTCTACCATGAAATATTTTCTTTAAATGATATTGTATGCAAAACAAATATAAAATTAAAACAAATCCTCAGTCTACAGATTCAGGCAATTGAATATTTTGTTCCACTTCAAATATGCCATAAATATTACAAATATAAACAACTGTTCATCAAACCTACTAAGTAGCAGCATTTTGTCAATTAAAAGTGTTTACAATCCCTTGTATGATCCACTTCTATACTTAAAAAATGCTTTCCAAAAATGAGATTATACTTCTGATTTCATGTCTTTCAAAAAACCCTGCCAGTCAGACAGGGGTTTTATTTTCTCAAGTATTATTAGGGACAGTTTTGTCCAAAAAAATAAGTTGTACCCTAGAACAAAAGGTGAGGATCCTGGCTTCAGGCACTGTAGAATTCCCATGCCAAATTTCTTTTAGTGACAGTGCCCTACGCCAAAGCGTTGTTAACTCTAGGGCACTGTGCCAAAAACTTTGTCATTACAGCTATCTCTGTTTTGGGGGCTAAAATAACATGTCTCCTCTAGGCTTGTGATCCAGCTAAGTGCTTCAAGCCAGGTTCCCATGTGATTTCTCTCCTGGCTGGTCTCAAATTAGTAGCCTTTAGTCAAATAAGTACTTTATAGATCATAGATAGGAATTGGAATGAATCTTGGGATTGAGGGAATTAATGACATTACAAAGAAATCAGTACTAAATGAAAGTAATCACAGACATCCTGCAGCGGTGCTCTGCCACCTATGTGAATCCTCTCTGAGCAGATTTATGCAAGCAAAAGTCCTTACAGAACATAGTCTGGTACTGACAGAAGCTCTGCTCTTACTGTAAATGGAAAATAACTGCTGACCACAGCACCAACAGACTGCTATGGACTGGGACAAATCTTACATGAACCTCTGCATTGGCAGGCACAAGTGTCACTGAAACCTGCCACAGAGACTGATGGCAGATGGCAAAATGTGCTCTAGTGTACACTGCTGTCACCTCAACTTCCAATTCACACTGAACACCAGCCTTTGATTCCCATCCAGGTTCTTCTCCTCTTTAAATGCTGCCTGTGCCTCAGGGGCACAAGACACTGCCAACTTCTGCAAGGGACTGATGGCACAGGGCCCTGCTCACCCAACACTCAGATGCAGAGAGCAGCATTTCACCCAGATTACATGCAAACTGCAATATGGTCTCATGGCAGCTCCAGAAAAAGCAGTCTATAGACCTAATGTAATTTTGCTTGCCTTTCTTTATATCAAAGCAATTCTTGTAGGCTAGTGACTTTTTTGGCTGATCACACAGAAAACAAAACACAATTAAAGAATCCTCTACAACTTCCATAGCATAGGTCAAGTATGATGATCATCATACTACTGCTGGACAAATTTGTTCAACGTGGTAGATGAAAATCATCTGAACTGCTGAGCACAACTGACTGCACAGCTGGAGAGCCCTATGGTGTTTTCCAATCTCAAACCACAAGAAAGTTAAAACTGGAAACTCCTGGATAGCTTCAAAGACCTAAAATAATATGGTTGCAACAGAAAACAAAACATTTGACATGGAAGACACACCACAGGAAATATGTAAACCTGATAATGGGTACTTGGCAGATTTGTGTTTATTCTCAGCTGTAGAAATACATGTTAAGAAGAGGACAACTTTAATTTACTACAGTCCAGAAATATCAGACATTAGAAGAAGCTGATTTTCATCCAAGCCAACATCAGACTTATGAAGCTTGCATCATATCTGCACCTCATGCTAACACCAATTTTACACAATATATTTGTGTGTTTCTGTCACCTTCTAATCCTCCTCCTAGCTGATATCAGGAACCTGCCACAAAGCTCACAGTGCTGTCTTCCACACTTTAGTGCTAATAATCTGCACACAATCTGCAGTTCTGGAAAGTACTAACTGAAAGTGATAGAAAGTTATTTATGGACAAAAATAAAACTAACATTTTTTTCAGCTGATTAAAGCTACAGAGTTAATTCCAGGTGGATTTACACTGGCAGCAGGAATTGTAACAAGTATTAGAATCTTTACCTGTCTCCCTTTAGGACCTCTTTTTCCACGGAGGCCTGGGATACCCTAAGAAAGAAATAACACTTCATAAATAGGTTTCTTCAATACTTAAATTCAAGTAATTAAACCTGCATTTGATCGGAAAAACCACAGTGAAAGGAGAACCATTAAAAAAAACTACAAAAAGTATCTGAGCAAAGTGTGTCAGAGCCAATGTCCTGGAGCAGAAAGACAAACTTTGTCTGTCTTTCCTGTGGCAATATAAGAACAATTGTGAAAAAGGGCCTTGTCCTGCTTCCATCACACTACATGCCCAGACAGCCTGCTGGCTCAAGTGCAATAAGAAAAGGCTCAAGCAGAGTGATAGAGATTAACACTTCCATGGCTGGTTCTACTGCAAAGATCATCCAACAAGAGACAAATATTAGTTATTGTCCAAAAGAAATTGCTTACATGAAAAGTACTCATTCACACTTTGCTGAAGAAAAAAAAAAAATAACCCTAATCCTTGCAGCTGTCGATTAAAGTAAAACAATATATTGCAGCTGCTCCCCATTTTACTTTAGCACCAAGGCATTTCATTGACTAGACAAATTTGGTGTGTCCTATTCATCTTATTTTCTCCAAATCAGTTTTGCTTTTAACCAAAAAAAACCAAAGAACAAATGAATGATTAAACCTTGTTCATTTCCCCCCATTCTAACATGTGTTACATTACCACACAAACATCAACATTTCATTAACGTTCCATTAGGCCTACCCTTTCTCCTTCAGGTCCTGGTTGTCCTGCCATACCTGGAGGTCCAATGAAACCCTAAAAATGTAAGAAAAGTGCTTGATTTCAAGGCTGCTTGTCCCTCAGTACTGGCCAGCTAGGGTTCAAGACACAAGGATTAAATTCAGGCTCATTTGAAACTACCAGTGAAGCTCTAGAAATTTAAATGTGACTAGGATTTAATTTCTTGGAGGTTGATCTTTTTTTTTAATTATGGAAGATGGTACCTACCTTGTCATCCAGACCTAAGGGAATAAGGAAAACAAAGGCACCTCTACTTTCTACAGTTACTTAAAACAGCTGAGAAGCAGAGCACAGTTTGATTACAGGAATATTTGAAACCTAAAGCTCTGAAGATACTTCACATCCTGTTGCTATACACCTCCATGGTACAGGAGTATATGTCAAGAGGGCTGTGTCATCATTTTACTGTAAATTACTTTTAGAATTCATACACAATATTTAGCCTTAAGGTGTTTGCCCCTAAAATTACTCATGCATTGCCCACTTTTAGCTTTGTGTAAACAGAGAAGCAGGAACTTTTGGGGAAGTGACTGGGATCACTTATGTCTTGTTCATTGAAGGGAGAACAAGACAAAATGCAGATGAGAATGTGAGCAAAAATAAACTGAAGAAACATAAAGGAAGCAATCCCTGAGGGTGCAATATCTGTTGGCACTTGATCCTGCCAAACTAATTTTCCCATCACTGTAATCAAAAGTGGCATAAAATAATAAAAAAAAAAAAATTCCAAAACCCCCAGAAATGTGTTTGAGAAGGTGCTGAAGGTAAAGGCTTCTAGTAACTATACTAAAAAACGAAAGTAACTCTTGCAACACAGTAAGATGATATTAATTGACACTTGAGAACACCATACACTGCTGAGCAACCTGTACATGAGCTGAATGCCTGAAAACACCTACCAAAAGCCTCCTTCCAATCCCAGATGCAACCAGCAACATAAAGGTTTCTGGAAACCTGTGCCTTCTGCTTTATGGTGAGAGTCAGTCTGAAGAAACACTTACCCATGCACAAGCATGTGTAGGCATGCTCATGTGCCTATTCAAAGAAAACTAAATTACGCAGCACCCAGCCAAAAAAACCAAACCAGAACAAAAACCAACAAAACCACAACCCTCAGAAAAACCCAAACCACCAAGAAAGAGCATGATAAAAGGCAGAGAGAGAAAACCTCAAACCAGCCAGGAATAAAAACCAATCTATTTTGCTTCCAAGAATAATTAACCAAAACCAAACCTTGAATGTATGCAGCATTAAAAACCTTCAGTGCCTGGGATGCATATAACTATGACTAAATCATTCTAAAATCTCAAGATCCCTTTCATGGTTTTTATGTGACAAGACTGTTTCCCTTTATCTACTTCTGTAGTTGTTACAGATTGCAAATGTCAGATCTGTCTCCCTTCTTGACAGCCTCCATTATGGAAATAATGCTTCAGGCCTGAAACATCCACTCAGCCCTCACACACGGCTTTCTTTCCTCTCCTGCAAGCGAGAGGAAGGGCAACAATGGAAAACTGCTCTGTGCTGCTCACCATGGAAAAAAATGAACTCTTGCACATATTTTGAAAGAAACTCTGGGTTTTCTCATTTGTAGGTTCTATAAAGGCAGTGTGGTTCTGCATGCATACCCTGGCACAGCCGAATTAAATTCCTCACCCCCTTTCTTATCTAATGTATGGGTAAAAACTACACATAGATATCAAAATGCTTAAGATGCTTACTTACTCTGACTCCTTTAGGACCTGGGTTACCTTCTGGTCCAGCGAGGCCCTGTGACAACAAGAGAGAGTTGTAATTCATTTTAAACAACCAGATATGCTCCATGTAAAAGAACTGTAACAGCACTTGTTGACCGTGAATGGGCAACACATTCTTGAAATTTTTAAGATTGAAGAAGGTGTCATCAAGTAGTCCCCTGGGACCATGTTCACAAAGGTCTCCCATTAGTGCATGGCTGAAACACAGATCATGACTGAAACTTCCATTACATTAAAATTATTTCTTCTGAGAGAAATTTCTTTTCCAGACACAGTGATCAGGCATTAGAGTGACATAATGTCACAGGATTTTTTATGAGCTTTTGTATTTGGATGCATTTCAATTACGTTCAAGCTAGCATCAGAATTGCATATGTGGTCCCAATGCTCTGAACATTTTATGTGATTGAACACAAAAAATGTTATCATCCATTACTCTATAAAATATTATAATGGAACTTGGAAATATATAGCCACTACAAACTTAATTCAACAAAACACTGAAGTATTGGTGAAATTCACCCTTTAAGCAGATAGAAAGCCACAAAGTTGTTGTCAATTGGCTCACAGACCTTTACACAAGGAAGATGCTGAGCATTTCTATTTTTTATGTTATTTGTATTACTGTACTGAGGTATCTGTTACTTTAAACATAAATCAATATTTGTATAAGTACTTCTATTTAAAGAAAGCTGCTTTCTGCCTTTATTCCTAAAATACCTGAAATGGCAAAACCCCAAACTTTTAATGTTCCTCTTCCCTAATGGACTGAAGAAATAGATTCAGCAGTGAAATAAACACATTGGAGGAGGAACAGGTAGTCTCCTACTGCCTCTAGACTTGAAATACAAAGAAGATAAACCACACAGAACCACATGAGTTTTATGAAGGGAGTGCAAAGTATTCAGACATTTAGTTCTTTGGTAATGACATTTATAAACTTCAGAAAGGAACAGCATTACTGCATCTAACACATTCAAGTTTAAAAGCCATGACACTCAACATTCCCTCCAAGGCACTACCAGAGAAAGAGGTTTGTTTCAAAGAAAAAAGACAGGATGTAAACAAATATAGTTTTACAATTAGTAGTTTCAAAAGAGTTAGATATGGTACTTTTGAAAAGAATAAATGAGAAAAACAAAAATTAAAATGCAAAGGCATTTGAATAGTTACTGCACCTGCCTGCCAGGATAACCAACTGCCCCAATACTGCCAGCCATTCCTGGAATTCCCTAAGTGGAAAAGGAAGAAAGAAAAGGAAAATAAACAACAAACATGTTTAATGTCATGGTTTGGGGTCTGTTCTATCATTTCTCTTTCAACATCTAGTCGCATGACGCAGCTTAAGCACATGGAAAAATTACTCTTTAAGCAACAGAACACCCAAAAATTGACTCATCATACATAAGTAACTCTGCCAATTTCAGTCACATATCCTTTAAAAACTATCTGAGATTTTGTGAAATACAACAGTGGATACATTATTTTCATAATTCAAAAATAATTCAGGCGGGCTATAGGAGGCAATGAGGTAATTGCACTGGTCCTAGATGTATTTGAAACAATTACATTAAACTTTCTATTAAAGAATCCTCGTGTCCTTACAAAGCCAATTTGTGTGTTCTTTCTTCAAGAATCAGGTCAATATAGCACTGGATAAATCATGAATGCATACAATTCTCTCCACCTTCTTCTTCTTCTGATGTAAAGAATCAACTTGTTTTTCCCTCACTAGTTATCTCTATCTCACTGATAGATTACAGTCATCACAGAAAACATCCTGTGAGACTGTAATTAGAACATCACCACTCATTCCGTGAAGGTTTGGGCATAATACCCAGGAAAGCCATGAATGATGTCCTTGAGTTTTCATCTCCTTTCAGGTGTTTACCATCAGTTATCACCACCATTTCCTTTTCAGTATGATCCAAAAGGAGATTCCTTCCATCTACTCTGCTGTTAAGAGCATCATAAATGCTAACAAGAGACATTAGCAATTGGATGTCTTTGAAATCACATTCAGATTTCTTCCTGATAAGACATAGCAGTTTCAAAAAGTGCTGAATAACTACTTCATTTCCTACATGCTAGGAGATGTAAAAGGCATAAGTAGAGGTTTGAAATGTGCCTCTTATAAGAATTCACATCGACATCTTTCCAGTTGGTGTGGTACTGAAAAAACAAGCTGGATAAGCTTTTCCATTTCATTTAGACTACTTTTTTACCACACCGATCTCAACACAGTCTGAATTCTTGCTCAAAACTTGTCCAATATTTCCTTAAGCAGTTTACAAAGCTTGCTTATATTGAACACTTCTAATGGATTATAAATTCTCCTATCCTAATGGTTCATCTGCAGAGCACAGAGCTCTGTGCTTGCATCCCTTACCTGCTCACCCCGTGGCCCTTGCAGTCCTGGGTAACCCTTAAGACCCTGCAGGTAGAGAAAGAAATCTGTGATAAATACAATTAAACAAAATAGACCTTCTTTTTCTACTCTATTCTCTTTTCATCAAAGAAAAAAAATCCAGATTTTTCTGCCTGCAGATTTAGTATGGTTTACATTTAGCAGCTCATATGAAAACTGAGCTAGAGAAAAGAAGTAAGAAAACTTGGCAGTTTAGACAATTTCAAGACATCTGTATGCTTAAAGGCAGTTTCAGACTTGTGCTCTTTTAAACAAATGAGTCTTTCCATTTTACTGCTGCCCTTTGTGCTTTACCAGAATTTCTAGGTATTTGTAATTAAAACCTAGCACAACATTGGCAACTACAGAAGTGTGCCAGCAAGTTCCTGTAACCTGTAAAAATCAGTAGGTAAAGTGTTATGACTAATGCTACAACCATCAGCTACAGAGAGAAAGTAAGTGCAGCAAATAAAGGAGGAGCCCTCACAATGCTGATTTTTGAAAAAATGTTTCATCAGAAAACAGCTTTGTTTTATTTTTCCTTAGTAGCTCCATTCTATCTTGTTTGCTGATCTTTATTCCACAACTAAGACTTCACCTAGCAACTCAGCCCAAATATCCCAAGGAATGGAAATTCTCCTTTTCTCTTACAGGACTGGAGTTTCCTTCTGCTCAAGGAAAATAGGAGTCTGTAGAAGAAGCACTGGGAGACACTCAGTAGCATAAAGCTGACACTTAACAGAATAATGCTGATCTTACCATAGGTATACTGCTTTTGAAATTTGCTGATCAGCCTTACCCTTACATGATGCCAAAGTAAAGATAAAATGAAATACAGAGCCCTTCTCAGGTTGAAACCAAGCTTTTTCCTTCCACATTTCTTACCATGCTCTACTTCAGTATGCAAATTTTATCAGGATTTTATAGACCCAGATTCTCATGATTTACTGTCACACACAGATTGGGAGTAAACTAGAGCAAAAATTGTAGCCAATCTTGGTACAGCTCTTTCCCAGAGCCATTGCAAAGCACCTGTACCCCAAAGCACTGCAGAGGCTCTCAGGTACTGCCATGGACTCAGGCAAGGCCCTGCCCAGGAGTGCTGTCCTTTGGTGCCAACCCCCCCCAAGTGCCCTGGCTGCAGGGGCAGCTACTGGCCTCTCTGTACAGCCAAGTCAGTCTAGGGGAGAGGGGAGCCTTCTTCCCTATGAGGTCTCCAGACTGATAGAAGGAAAGTTTTGACTGCTGATTTAAAAATGAAAAAAGAATTTAAAAAAATATGGGGCACCATTAAGTCATATGTAAGACTTTTTAAATCTTTTTTCTTACCTGGATGAGAAAGAATGTTGGAAATATACTATTTATTCAAAAAATATCTTGTATATAAAAAAATAACATTATATAATAATACCATTATGCTATATACAATAATTAAATGTGATAATTTCATAGTAACTATATATTTTTATTTTCTGTAATTATAGAATTTCTTTAATGATATTTTAATTTAATATATATCAGTATAAAATAATTTCTCAGCAGTGCTGAAGTACAAAGCAAAAAGGATGTATTTGATTCTTCTGCAGATTCTTTCATGTGGCTGTGATTTACATCCTGCTATGGTGATCCCACTGAATTGCTGTAAGGGGAGGTTTTGCACAGTAGACAGAGTGCCAATAGCAAGCCTAAAGTTCTTCTACCACCTATAGAGCATCAGACACACATTTGGTGGGCATTGATTTGAGCCAGGATGAGTCACATGGAAATGGAAACAGAACCTTACCTTCTGGCCTTTGATCCCAGGTGGGCCTGGAAAGCCCATGGGGCCTGGATCACCCTGTAGAACAAAAACATCCAGAATCAATATGTTTCACTGGAACATGACTTAGGGTTATAAACATAGAGCGCTTAAGATCTTTTCTGCACTCTTGGCTATTTGGTATGGAGAACTAGCTGATGTTGTCTGATTTTATTACTTTTTTAGAGGAAGAAAATGGAAAAGGCAGCAGTTCCTCAAATGCAACCATTGGGTGCAGCATGTCTGCTCCTGCAACATGGCTGGAACAGACCTGGTTCACAACCTCACGTTTACTTTTAGCCAACAACAGGAGTGAAGAAGCCATACCGCTCTTGAGGCAACACTTTGCTCAGAAACAAGTGGTTTCACCTCAAATTAATAAATATATATAACCACTAGTGTGTATTGTTTGTTTTAATGTTATGCCAACAATCAGCAGCCAAGAGCCAGAACACCTCTATGGGGTGTGCTGTGCAAAACCTGCATAAATCTGATCTCTGTGAAAGACATCTTGAGAGGTGCATATGGACAGAGACTGGGGAACACTGCTGCTCTCTTCAGGTTCTTTAAACTTCACAACCACATGATGGTATATGGCAATAAGAATCAGAGCATCTCAAATGCTGGGGAGATGGAAAAAAGACACAAATTTTCAGGGGAAGGGAGGAAGGTTTTTTCAGCTCTTATTCTTGCTCAGAACTGAAAGTGAAGAGATTGACTCTTTCATTATTAGTGCCTGAATTCAAACCCAGTAAGTCAAGGAATGCATCCTGGAAGTGAATTACTGTCCAAGTAAATGTAAGTCTATTAATTAGACTGAGCAAATTAAGAACACAAAATAATGAGAACTATAAAAATGCATACCAATCCCATAATTTTGGATTATAGATGCACTCTACATGTACTTAGGGATAGTCATACAAATGTGGGCTTTAGACTGTTTTGTGGCTGCCTGGGTTCATGCCAAAGAACATAGCCTGAGTTTCAGGCAGCCATGTACAGCTCACCACACTATGATCTGATTGCCAAAAACCCAGCTAGATGAAAATATTTCTATTGAAGCTGCACTTCAATTTCTCATCAGTGCATCAACTTATATTTCTGCATTTTTTTCTCAGCAGCCCTTGAACGTTGACAACATATATTTGTGAATTTTAGGGTTTGACAGCATGGATGCACTATAACTAAGTTATGTACACATCAGCAGTTAGTAAACCATAGCTACTTCCTAATGTTTTTTCACAACAGAGAGTATCCTCAAATCTTACAGTGCTTCCTACTTAGCACAAACATTCCAAAATAGATCTACCAGTAAATGCTCATAAAAGAACTTAGCATAAATGTAAGATATTCTTAAACTAGCATATTAAAAATATTCAATTATATTTTAAGTGTTATCACATTACTGTGTATGATACTTTAGTGTCAATCTCAAATGAAACAATCACAAGCTTTCAAGCCTACAATTTCTATGAAGAATGGAATATCTGAATATTTATACTCAAATATTTGGGCAGAGAAAGTAACAACTAGTTTAGCTAAAGTTTCTTAGGAGGCAGTAGCAGGAACGTGTGCGCTTGTCATGACCAAATTCTGTTTTACACAACTTTCTGGAATAATGCAAGGTACTAAGGAAAACTGGAATCTGTACTTTGTTATATCAGTGTGAATCTAATCAATTTCATTGGTCTGAAGTCCTCACATTTTATTTTTATAAATTAAATCAAATACATAATTTAAGTTTCAACTTTTAATATATTTTTAAATTTTCCTTGAATTCATTATGCCACCTGTGTCTACAGTGGTCAGTCTAACATAATTAACTGCTAAAATACACCAGAGTTAAAATAAATACAAAACATTTTTCTGTTATCATTTATCTGAATAATAAATGAGACTTCACAGAAGAATGGGATAGACAAAACATTTTTCTATAATTAAGAAAATAATACCTTTTCTCCACGTTTTGCCCGTCCTGGAGAGAATCCTGGGTCTCCTTTAGGGCCCTGTCACAGAGAAATTAAGCTCAATAATACTATCAGAAGAGGATTCTAATAATATATGCTAAAACAAGTATTCTCAACTGTTACAGCAAGAGCAGAAAAAATGTAAATGTGCTTTCTACTATAGATATTTTTCTCATAACTTTTTCAGTAAAGAACTAGGAAAAAAATAAAATAGTGGAGGTTCACACTGAAATGAGATTTACATTTTTCAAATTTTGTAAAGTCACAAAACTTTGAAAAGCAGATTTTTTGATCAATCCAACAAGGATTAGAGCAGATGCTCCAGCCAAATTGCTCTGCCCCTGTGTCCATCACTTCAGGGAAATGTGCAGGGTTATCAGGCTGCATTACTGCATGAACCATTACCTTGTACAGGTTTCCTCAGGCTCAGCCTTCCCACAGTGCCAGAATCCACAAAATAGATTTTCTTAACTAATCTATTTTCCAAAGAGCCAGGAATAAAGGCAAACCTCATGGATACCTTTACATTACTTTAAAAACACCCCCAATTGTTTCTCAGGAATAAAATGCTGAGAGATTGGCCTTTGCTTGGAACTGGTGGTCCTCACTCAGGGCTGGACACTTTGCTGCAAGGATATTGATGCTGTGCCATGTTTCAGAAGCAAATGCAGAAAGGATCCTTTGGCACAAGAGGGAAACATTCATGCATCATAAGGACAGAATAAAATTCTGGCTTCATTTACTGCTAGAAAATTCTTGCACTAATCTGCATTGTTTTAATATCAAACAAGAGTGTTTGTTTCAGTGTGGTCAGCTGGATCTTCATAGACAAAACTTCAGGAGCATCTGGTTAATTTTCATTTAGAGAAAACCACTTCAGAATGTGCTTGTATTGAAAGGATAATTTATAATCTAACAGAAATTAAAGAGCTCACTAAGCACCTAGTAATATGTATATTTTGACATTTAAATAAAATATATATAGGTACATACACATATGTACAATTCCTTCTATTCTTAAACTAATGGATAGAGCTACAGAACTGATCAAAATTATCATCCAGTGGAGGGAGAAAATAAATTATAAAACAAAGCCTAGGAGTAAGTGGCTACAATTATTTCCCTAGAAATGCATTTTATTACATAGCCAGCATAAATACAGTAAAAATTAATTCTGAATCTTTAACTGTCCCTATAGAACTAGATACAAACAAAAACACGCACAAAAACCAGAATCACTAGGTTTTACAGCACTTAGCACTGAAAGCTTTAATAAATTTCTTTTTATGTCCTCAAGCAGATTTTAGCACCTGTCATGACATGTCAGATTCCTGCAATTAGGAATCATACTAAACAAATCACGGTGCTGCCTTTTTCCCAACAGATCTATCAAATTGTTCAAACTAAATATGAGTTGAAGGCATTCTGCAACTGCACAAATCTGTCAAATCTATTTAAAGGTCCTATGTTACACAAGATTGAAGATGTTATTTGAGCTTTAAGTCCAGTATTTTGTCTTTGACTTAAAATATCACTTCCATAAAACTTCAGAAAATTATTCTAGCATATTAATAAATAATAGTGTCCCAGATATTAGAACATTTAAATAGCAAAGCTTGGACATGGACAATAAAATAGCAATTGGTAGGGACTGACAGTCTACATTTTTCCTTTTTTTTTTAAACAAATCAATGTTTACAGCAATTAAGCATTTAAACCTCAGTTTATCAGAGGTGAGCTGATTTATAGGAGCTCTTTTGGGAAGTACAAATTACTTGCAAAGACAGCCATTTTCAAATTATCATTCTGCACACATAGGTGATTTTCTTTCCACTGAATAATCTGCTATTTTGTTTTGATCTGAAGTTCAATTTGATAGATTACATTTAATTAAAATATGTTTATAGTAGCAGTCTCTACCTGTAAACAAAAAAGGCCAATTATTTCTATTATAGGAAACAGTTCTGAGGCTTCCAAAAAGTATTAAAAAGTTCATGTATTTCCATGTCACCATGGATAAATAAACTCACCTTGGGACCTGGCAATCCTGGCAGACCTGGGTTCCCATGTGGTCCTGGAATACCCTATTTAAAAAAACCCAAACAAATGAAGAGAACAACAACTGGGATTACTCTGTTCACCACTGAACAACTGTGAATGGATTGCAGAGAATAATTTTACTGCATCTTTCCTGCTTTTAGAATCACTGGTTAGGACTTTCAAAGGATTCACACGAAGTAAAACATATACATACCTTCCTAAAAATTAAAAGTGAAGCTAAGTATCCCCTTTTTCATTACAAATCTGTTTTTATTGTCTTCTCAGGTAATTCTTAACAGGTTTGGCATAGTCACTGCAATGTTGCTCTCCAGCTGCAACATTTGAAGGCATGGAATAAAATCAGTAAAATCACATTCTGAGGTACCCAGCTACACACAGAAAAGTGAGTGGATGAGTTCCTGGTGATTTAAAATATGTCTCAAAGCAATGTATCCCACATTCTTTAAAAAAAATAAATCCCAGATTCTCCTGTTTCTCCCACAGCTAGTGTAGAAAATGGAGTTTTTACTAAAATAATTCAACTTCAACTGCTCCAGGAACAGAATAAGCTATCAAGACTATCTAGGCCTTCCAGTATAAATGTCTGTTCCTGCAACACATTCAGCAATCTTCACTCCTTGAAAAATAGCACATTAGGGAAAATATTTGCTGCAATGGTTGTCAGCAGCTATTCATCTTCCAAGTGCTGAAGGACCAAACTGGTGAAAATCTGTCCCTGACAAACTGGCAACAAAACTTCTGTTGAATTCACTAAAGCCAAAATGCTTCCAAAATCCAAACACCAAATATAATAAGAATACTTTGAACTTTCTTGTATATTCAGTGGTGTAACAACAGATAAACTCAGTGTTTGTCTTTGCACCACACGAGGCCTCATTCACCAATTTCACCTTGCAGTAACACTGAGAGCTGCATCTCTTAAGTGCTCCCTCTCACTAATGACAATGTTGACACAACCCCACAGAAATGCTAATCCCACGTGCTGTTTGAGAGATTAATTTGCACACTGGTAACTCTGGAGGCACTCTCAGGGATTTAGGAGAAAGGAAACAAATAGAAAGTGCCAGCAGTGCTGCAGTGGCTCCAGCTTTCACTGCCTGCAGCATTCCTGTCTTGGGGCACAGTACTGGAACACAGAAGTGCAAGAGGATTCTCATGGAATGAGGCATCAGAGGAGCTTCACATCGTCACTAATTCTGAAACCACCGAAATTTCATTATCAAGAAACTTGGAACAAGCCAAGACACTTAGAAAACACTGTCACATGTGAACTTCACCATACAATTGCAGGAATCAAAACCAGTTTCCAATGGAAGTCTCTAACCATGTGCCCCAAGTGTCCCAACCATGTGGATCTCTGTCAGCATCAGCTTTGGACACACACTCTGATGAAGGCTCAGGCAATGCAGCTCTGCACTCTGCTCTTTCTCTTTGACACCTTGAGTCACATTTCAGAATCACAAATGGCAACTCATGTGAAGGAAAACAGAAGTCACAGGGCAGGCTGCTAGATGAGGAACTGAATTTTGAGTAAACCACTGTTTTCACAGGCATTTTGGCTCACAAAACTCCTGTCATAACATACATCATCACTAGCTGCACTTGCCTGAATTTATCAGAATCACACAAACTGAAGAATACTGACATTTCAAATCCATTTATTTTTTATCTAATAGTTTTATTGAGTTGCTTGCCCTGTATAAATACGTTTTAAACTCAGAACTACTGGTAAATATTCATCTCTGCCATTTTCATACTTCTTCAGTTACCTTACAGTAAGATCTCCACACTGGAATGCATATCCTACACAATAATTTATCCAGAGAACTCACACAGTAGAGCACTGTGCTTTTAAGTACTCTATACCACTAAAAGGACCTTCAGAAAAAAAATTCCAAACAAATTGCAGCTGGGCAAGAGCAATCTCACCAACAGGCATGGCTTTAAACATATGAACAGGCTCCTCTGAAACAAAGAAAACTTCCCAGTTGTGAGGATCTACCTGGATATGTGAGATCCTGCCTCTCATGCCAGACATATCCCTGCCACAGGCAGTGAGCAACATAAAAAAGCTGAGTGGTAAGAATTGTTAGCTCTTGCACAGAAGGATCCAAGAAGTCATGAAGAGATGAATTTGAAGGAATGTTTTTCATTTTACACGTTTAAATGTGTCTCTTCTCCTCCCTTGCCTCCAAAATGCTCTGGAACATCAGTTTGGTTTTTGGTTTCTTTAACCAGTGCCAGGGCCACGACTTCCCACCCTTCAGGCCAAGTTTAGAACGTCCTGTGCTGTGCTGGCTTTCAACAGGCTGTTGAGCAGCATCTCATTTAAACCTTCCTCAAAGGCTGAACCAAAACTCCTCCCACACATCTGCTGAGCCCACAGTTGTGAGCCCTTTTCTCCCACATTCCATCTGCCTTGCTGACTGCAGCCACAGCCATTCACATCTCCAGCTACCATGGCCTGAAATCATCCCCACACCAAACCTTCACCTGCTCCCTCCACTGCCCTTCCCTCCCCTAAACCCCCCTGATCAGCCATGGCCTCAGGGACTGCTCAGCACATGGTTTAGTACACATTGCACAAACACAGATTCTTTTGCCCCACTCATTAATCAGCACAGTGGCACAGCACAGGCCTCTCCCCCGTGCATGGCAGAGGGACACAGGAGAATGTGGCAAAGGCCCTGCTCTGTCCCCACGGTCACTGTGGCAAAGGCCCTGCCCTGTCCCCAGGCACAGGGCAAGGCTGCTGCCCCTGCTCCTGCTGGGCTGCACCCACTCACACAAAACAAACCTTCTCCTCATTTCTTTAGCAAAGCACCCTGACAGCAATCTAGGATCAAGCTGCTGAAGCTCAAGAGACTAAAAGAGATTTTTGGGATTACTTTTTACCCCCACTCTGTCTTGCAGTGGTTAATTTTGTATCTGTGCCTGCTCCTCTGAGGCTGCATTGCTCACTCCCCCTCACTCCAAAACAAATGAATGTGGTTTTAGATTGCAGCAGATGGGAGCAGCATGGAAAAGTTAATATTGGGAGCAGCAAAAGCCAGGTACAAATATAACAATTCCCCGTGTATGCACCCATACATGGAATTAACTGTGCTGGAAGCTCACAGCAGGAGAAACAGTTTGTTTGTCTTGCTTTAACCTACCTGCCAAATGTTCAGAATCATGCACTTTCATCACAAGCATACCTCACACAATCACTAAGCATATGAATAAAGTTGAGAAAAACAAAATTATGCAAACTCCAGTGTGATTATTGGTGACCTGCCTAGAGGTGCAGAACAACACAGTTGTTTTACTCACCCGAGGACCTCTCTTCCCTGAAGGACCAGGTAAACCTGGAGGACCTGGAGGACCCTGGTGATAGAAAATCAAAGCAGTTGAGGCTAAAACCTGACACAAGGACAGTATCACAACTCTAGATGAGACCAGTTTTGCTGACAACCCTGTGCTCATACTGACCTCCTCAATTTGAAAACCAATTCCAAATGACAAGAAAGTGTGTTTTTAATCTGACTGCAAATCAGATTTCTGTTTAGAAAGTATCCTGTGTCAGAGAAATTGGAGCTAACAACCTGGATAGTAACTTCTACTCAGGTGGATTTGTACTAAAGGAAGAAAAGATTAGATGAAGAAAGCAAGTGCAATGTATATCTAAATAAAGGACAGAGAATAATTAAGCCTTTTCAATAAGCTCGCTGGCATGCCAAACATTTCAGAAAAGTTCTGGTAACTGTGAGAAAGAAAGATACCACCTCACAGAAATTACAAATACGAAATACAGAAAATGAATGTGAACAAATTACTGTTCAGTTTCCTATTAAAAGCTTCTAGTAATGATAACTGGTAGCCCATTTGCCCTTCTATATAATGAATATTATTCTCTTTAAAGATAATGCAGATTTTTTAAGATGCTACTATATGACCAAATGTGTCTTTTGCAAATGAATTAGATTATTAGTCACCATATTAGACAGTGTAACAGCCCCTGCATATCTGGTTGTTTTGAACATAGAAACCTATCAGATTAGGGGAAATATATCAAATTCCTACAGAGGAATGGGGTGTTCTTAAGGGTGAATCACCCCCATCCACATGTCTGCACAGCAAGCCCCAGCTGCAGCAGGAACCATGTACTTTCTGCAAGGGCAATATGAGCATCAGGAAAGTCAGACCTCTTGAGGGAGACCATTAATTTGGCCAAAATACAGGTCACTTATGCACAGTTCTGGTAAAACCACCATTGTTCTAAGGAACTAAAAATATCAATTATTTCCTCTACAATTAATCATAATAAACATAGGAACTGGTCTCTAGGTCATACCATGACATGTCATGCTTTTAGCATAGGACATTCTCTATTCATTATGACTGCACAAATGCTCACTAATATCCTCTTTTCTTCTGAAGTAGAAAGACCCCATGCTTAATAGCACAAGAAATGTATCAGGGAGATACATGGAAAATCTTGACCTGGCATTCTTGCCCAGGTTCAAAAATCCACTTAAAAGGTCACAAAGATCTCCCACCCTACCCTGCTGAAGCAGCATGTTTTAATATGTCCTCTCAAAACGTAAGTTAAGAGATGTCTTTTGATTAGATCATTATCCTGGAACTACAAAAGAAAACATTTTTTGTTAAGTGAAATAGATGCAACCAGTGTGCATTTTGTTTTGATTTGTGTTCTTTTCTAACCCTGTTTCAGACATTTCCTTAAAAATACACGAATAGCTAAACCCCACCACTTTCCTAATAGAATCTTACTGACTATTAAGATCCCTGATCTTTGTTGCTGATTTATTGAATAAGGGCAGTGAGAACATTTTTCCCTATGTGGCTTCTAAAATTTTTAAACACTATCTGCTTCCTTTGCAACAGAAAACAAATAAACAAACACCCAAATCCATCCCACCCTTACTGTGATTACTCTAACTCAAACATCCAACAAAAAAAGGAAAATCTAATCACAACTAAGCCCTCAGAAACCCCTAAGAGAAGCAGCAAAATTTTGAACTGGGCAGCCTGAGATTTAAAACACTTTCCCAGAACATTTTAAAACAAAGTCAACTGTTGTAGATTAAGTCTCTAGTTCACAATAATAGGCAGCCTCAGCCATCCAGGCATTTGATTAATATATTAAAGGACTCTTCTTAACCAGAGGATGTTACCCTTTAGCCTCCAGCACAGACTCCTCTCTGCAATTCAGGCAACACCTCTGCTGAGAGCAACTTCAGCAGAGCACACCTAAATCTTCCTGGACATGCTTTCCCAATGAGCAGTTCCACCTTATTCTGTCCTATGTATTTCTACAATCTAGGAAAGCAATTACAACTTCAAATCAGTATGACTATTTTTATACTTGCTAGGAAGCTACTTAAGCCTCTCAGGCATCCATGTAAACCACAGAAATCAACATCTGAGAGTGAGCCAATCTCTCTTAAACCAAGGAATAAGTCACTTGTTTGAATAGCTTTTCTTCCAACTACTGGAAACAGTAATTAAACAAATCTGAAGCAGTTAGAAATGTCAATCTGAATTTTAGCATTTGACACTGACCACCACTATCAAACAAAACAAAAAGTTACTTTGCATAAATATCACAGACGCTAACTTAAAATTGTTTAACAAAATCAGTTTGCTCAAAACAGATCATTTGTAACTTTAAAAAGATACTACAACTTACTGTTTTTAGGAATTGTAAAAACTTCATTTAGCTATTGAGCAAAAAAAAGCTCAAGTTCCAAATAATCACTGCTTAATCCTGACATAAAAGTAGATGCTACTCTTCCAGAAATTTTCACAGCCTTTCCAATGATCACTGGAATAAATATAAGGAACTTTCCTAGACATGAAATAACTTACATTGTTTTCCTAGGTACTGAACCCTGTGTTACTTGGGTTACATGTGTTTTAAATCTGACCTATTATCCAGAGGTAATAGGAAACATTTCATTTACATATAGCAAATCTTTATCTGAATCATTAGGTACTGAGATTTCTCAGCCTGGGCAGGGAAATGCATGAAAGGGATCAAGTGATCAATATATCCCCTGTGGTTAGGGAGAACCTCAACAGGCAATTTTGTTCAACTGAGAAATAAGCAAAGAGTGCAATCAGCAGAAGTATGAAAGGTTAGCTGAGAGTAAAATAAATGAAATAAACTAAGTGTGAAAGAGAAGCTGCTACATTTGGGATCTCTGAACTGCTCTCTCAGTGTTCTTACTGTCACACCTCCAGATTGCAATAGGACAGCTCCTCCAGGACTCAAATCTGCTCATTGCAGGGCTTGCCATTTCCCCTTCCTCCTGACAACAATTCCAGACTCCTTCTCTTTATCAACTAGAAAGAACACCACCATTTGGTCTTCTACCATTTCTCCTTCTGGCAGAGTATCTTGAAAATCTAGAAAAACTTTTCCAATAGAGGAATTTTATTCCTAGTTCATTTCCCTTGCTCTTAGAAGGCCACATCCTGTGCAGATAGCCTGAAGATGCCATTACCTACCAGCAAGTAACATAAATCAGCCCTTTGCTCACATCAGCCTCTCCCTTCTACCAGTGTAAGACTATGCCCCACGTTATTGCAAACCACTTTAGGATTGTGCAATGAAAAATATCAGCTTGAAAGTTAAACAGTTAAAAATGCACACCACATTTATTTTTGTAATCTTTACAGATTGCCAACACCCTCTGCATCCCAAAAAGGAGTGGTTCATCAGATGGACAGAGCAGCATTCCCTTGAAAGAAGTGTTTCAGGAAATCTTACTATTCCAGTTTAAACTCAATTTATATTTTTTCTGGGGGGGGGTGGTGGTCATTACAGCTGCTAGAATTTTAATCAGGGTTTTAATAGTTTTGAAAAAATAGCTGTTCCCTTTTTATACCCTATCTATAAATGAAAGCCTGAATTCTGGAGTCCTGCTTTGCAGCGGTGGGTGAATTCCACAGCTGTGGGATCATGGAATATAATAGGCCTAATTATACAAGGCAAGAATCAGTTCTGGTAGATGATTAAAAGCTAAAAGAAGCTGAGTAGTTTAAGAACCACAAAAGCTAGTTCTTGCCTGTCAATTCCAATAGAACGAGCATTAACTTCTGTGTTCAAATCTTGAAAGAAGATTCAGACCAACCACCACATATTAAAAGAAGTAAAAAGAGGGGGTTTCATGCCTCATCAGGACTTTTTGCTGCAAGGGAAGTTTTTAAGTTCTTCAGTGCTGCTTTTTAGGCACCACATTGCAGACTCCATGAGTACTTATTTACTAAAGTGTTAGAGCCACACATATAAAACCTGCATTAATTCTCATCATCTCTACATGGGAGAACTAAACTGAGAAAGCAAACCAAGACCATCTCTTCAAGTAGCAGATACTGAGCCACACAATCTCCATAGAGCACAATTCTTAGTTTTCATGCAGAGATCTCCTCTCCCTTTGGTGTCAGCCTCTCTGGCAGAGTGGTGTTTTAGCTTTGCCTCTGTTCCAGCAGGTGCTGCTGGTCCCTTCAGCCAACCTGGGGCCTACAAAGGTCTAGATTAACTTCCAAGGTCTACCACAGACCTTTAAGACCTTTGGGCACATTTTCTAAATCCTGACCCAGCAAAACACCTCAGTACAAATGCACCCTATCCCCTGCAGACTACAGTCTGCATTCCTAAGCAAGGCAATCTTCTCTATCCCCAGTCCATAAGACAGCATTGAAGATGGTAACAGACACCTCTGAACCCTTCAAGTCAGCTGTCATCTTTGCCACTGTATGTGTAGTGTCTGTGTGTAGTGTCTAGAAAAACAACCCAGAGCATTTGCTTGGAGTTTCTTAGTAATGCAAACAACCAACACTATCATCAGCCATTTCTGTGATACGTGAAAAAAAAGGGATTTAACTTTCTTGGCTGTGACTGACTGAAATCACAACAAACAAGATACAGGCTAAAATTAAAACCTTCTATTAGTAGTTACTAAACATCCTAAGGTCCAAAAATGGAAATTAACCTCATGTTGATGACAGCTACATGCTTAGTGACATGTTACCATGAATGCTATCATAAGGGACAGAGAGAAAAAAGAGTGACTTCGCAATCAAAAAAGATTAAGCAAGAGCACTTCTGGAGTAGTGTGAATTACTTGTTAACACATTTTCCAATTGTGTAACAATTACTTTGTGCCTGGATCCTGTTTAGAGTAAAAAGTGAACTTTTGAATAGGTTCTTAGTTGGTAACTAGTTCATGAAAAAAAAATTCAATGCTAAAAGAATAGACACCATAAATTTATGGCCATATTTAAATATATATTAGGAGCTACTTAACACATATAAAATTGCTTTCCAGTAATAACCAAACAGATGAACACTTACAAAACCAAAACCAACCAAACAAAAAAAGCAAGTGGTTTAAAAACAATGGTTTAAAATTTTAACCAAAATCTCACACAAGCACAAAGCATGATCTATTATATTTCCCAGGCTACGCAGGAATTGATGTTCTTTCTGCTCTGTAGCTTCATATATATGGGCACATTTGTATCTATGAAAAAGTGTATGAGCCTTGTGCACACAATAAGAAAGGATAAACGAGTTTCTGTTAAAACCACTACTGTGCATTTGCCATTGTATCAAAAATCACTTACTCTGTGAACTGAAAAAATACCTCAAAACCTTGTAAGACTGTTCTAAAAACCATTTTCCATGCAGGTTTGCTTAACCCCATAACCTTGGGTTATGAATGATTGCAGACTAGATTCTGCAGCTGGTCTATTTCTACAACTATAAATTTTGACAGCATTGCTCAACCAAGACAACTGTGTCAGTCTTCCAAGCAGCCTGGTTGTTCTTTTTATGGACCAGCACCCATATTTGTGAACTGCAGTAAATTAGCCTGCAACGCTATTATGTGAGCAGTCTCTCTAATTAGTAGTTACAAACATCCAGCTGCATTCCAAATTTTAAAGAAGCCTGGGTTGCCTACCACTTCACCAGAATGTGACTTCATGGATGTCTTTATATTCTTCCAGTAAATAAAAAGTATATGACACTTACATTAAAATTACATGTGAGAAAAAGACACATTTAAGGCAGACAAACATTTGTACAATACAGCTGGGAGAAACTGCAGTCACAGCTTTGGCATGCTTGGAGAGGTTTCTTTCAAAGCCTCTGTTAAAAGTATGCTGCTGCAATATAGTAAAAAGAGTAATAAAGATAACTTACAGGAGGTCCAGTTTCCCCCTTTGGACCTCTGACACTTCCCCTTTCAAACATTTTGCCAAGATCTTCATAGTCATAAGCATAATTATCAATACCATTTTCATAAGTGCTTTCTGTATGATAAGTCTCATCAGCATCAAATACACCTTCCTGCCCCGGATGAAGTCGATTATCCAGAGGGAGTTCAGCAGGCAAACTGTACAGAGTTGTGTTGAAGATTTGCTGCTTTTTGTTTGGTTCATCTAAATGCTGTTTTACTTTTTCCATTCCCTTGCTTTTAGTTTTATTCTGTTTTACAGAGGCGATCAGAGAAAGCTCACTATGTCTGCCTGCATCTTCTGTGGTGTTAGCTGAACTATTTGGATATGATGCTGCAGGGGTTTTCGTGATGTTTCTTTTTCTGCTCGTCTCCTGCTGCTGAAGAGCCAGATCAATGTTCTCATGGAGTTCTGTTTGAGGCCAAGCTTCCAGCAACAGAGGTTTGGTCTCCGCAAACTCCCGTACAGAGGCATTTCTTAACTCAAAGTGGTCCGGTAAAAAGTGAATCTGAGCAACGTTGGTAACAGGCATGTTTGATACTTCTTTCCATCTATAAGCTGATATATCTTCCTGGTTTTCCTCATCAATGATCATCTTAGAAAAAGCATCCAGCCCATGTGGCAGAAGTGAAGCCCCATGCAGAGATCGATAGGTTTCAGCCTGGCGACACTGCTGTTTCACATATTTACAGTAGTTTGCAGAGGCTTCTGCAGAGGGAATAATATCCAGCTGACATATAACTCCTTCAAAGCTGACAGAGTGAGAGCTCATCCTTCCCAGGGTAAATACACCCTCTGAATCAAATGTCTCCACTTCAGAAAGTACTTCACTGCTGTAGTACTTGTTTCCACACTCAGCAAATAGTGAGACAGTCTTGTCCCCAATGCCAATGGCAAACGAATGCCATTGTTCATTATGAACACAATAATCAAAGTACACGGGCTGCTTCCCTCCGGTGTACACTGCTACCTTCCTCGGTAGCAGCTGGACACCAAACTGCAGCCTGCTTTTGTTCCTAACACTGAAAAGAAAAGCATTACTGGCTCTGTAAGAGTACAGTCCAACCAATAAGGTGAACTGATGCCCTAGATTTGATGGTATGACTTGGGGGACACGGGACTCAATATGTGCATCATCGCTTAGCACCACTCCTGATGCAGTTAGACGAACACCCTGAGGTAACAGAGAGGATGGTGAGGGCACTGCTGTCTCTGAAGGCTCTTGGACATCTTTCACAAGGCCTAGTTGGTGAAGAACATCTATTGCTGTAAAAAGAAATAAAGGCACACTGTTGATTTAATTTACAAGCTCATACATTCAGATCCATATAAACAAATGTATACAGAACATTCTCACAAATCTATACCTCTCAGAGCATATACACTTCACACAGTAAGGCCACCAAATCCCTCCTGGAAGACACTGATCTTTCACATAAATCAAACGAGTAATTAAAGCCAGAGCAAAATTTCCATCTTAAAAAAAAACCCAACCAAACTAAACAAACACACAGAAAGGTCCACAAAATGCCCACTGTAGGTCAGTTCACTTATGAAAGTGAAAAATTCTCATTTGCTCTCTTCAAACCTTCCAGTGATCAGCAAATACACTTTGGTTAGTTCCTTATTTATTAAGCTAATCCTGTATACTCTTTGAGCAGAGAATTAGTCTTTTTTTTGAAAACTTTTCCTTCTGCAAAAAATCTTCTGCACTAAATCCATGCTGTTGCTCTTTATCTAGAAAGTACAAATCAAAGCATTTGAGGGAAGGGTTGCTTAGTTTATAAGAAAGGACAATCTATTTATAGTACAGTTAGCACAGTAAGGCCTCCTTCCCCTCCATACAGTTTACTTGCTAGAGCCATGGATAAGGTGAACTCTGGAGCAGTGGAAGTGGTGAGGAGTAAGGAAAGAGGAGAATTGCCAGGACCCAAGGGGAAGTGCTCCTGTCTTCTGGCTCATCTCTCCCCCTAAAGTGCACAAGGCTGCAGCCACCACGACAAGACACTGAACTAAGAACGCACTCCACAGCAGGCCACAGCAGGAGACAGAGCAGCCAGCTGTCCTTCTGATTGATGTTCTATAGATTTGGCTTTGACATAGAGAAATCTGGATAGATCTTCCTATAGAAGAATAGGCAGTGGTTTATTCAGTGTTGGATTCTCTAGTTTCTCATTCAATGTGAGCTACGTCCTTTAAGCCTTCCCTTAGTCTGGGTCACACAGTGTCTCCACTTTTACCTGGCTAAATATCTTCACTTAATGGGTAAAAACACAATTATCTATCATCCTGATAAACTGAAGTCGTATCTGTTCTGGGTAAGAAATCAAAGCCATCTTTGGGTAAATCAACAATTGAAGATGACCCAATTGATTTCTTATTGCCTAAATCACATTGGGCCAAGTTGGAGCTGGTGGGCATAGACACCTTCCTTCAGGATGAATATAAAGATACATCCCTTATGATGCAGCTGAAACACTACAAAGGCTCATCAGGAGCTAAACCACAGATCCTCAAGAGCCTTTCTGTAGGATCTCAAAACAAGACAGCATTTATGGCATTGATAGACTGATTGGTAAAACTGCCTGCCTGAGTGTTTGTGAAAGGTGCAGAAATATTGCAGATGTTGAATCAAAATGCAGTTACAGAAATATGGAACGAGAAGATTAGGAGCTAAAACATACTGAGAAGGCTGAAGAAGAAACATTAGCTTGGTCTAGAGACAGGAAGGTTTGGGGAATCTAAATAAAATTGTCCATTATCTGAATTGAGGCCATAGGGAAAACAGAGAAAAGCTGAGGAGTAAGACACAAGCTGCAGCACAAGAAATTTCAGCTCCATACAAAGATAAAGCAGTCTCACCACAAAAGTGGTCAAGTGCTGGACCAGGGTGGGCAGAGACATGGGATAATCTGAATTCTTGGAGATTTTCAAAGACCAATTGGACAGAACCCAACAACCTGAAGTGACTCTGACCTCATTGGCGCTGACCTCAGCAGGAGGTAGGACCAGATGAGTTGAAGGTCCCCTTAACCCATATTTTAGGATTTTTTTTCACAAGGGGAACCTGAAGACTAGTTTTCATAAACAGCATTACACAGCAGCATAAGATATCATCTGTTTCCACCTCTCAAGGGAACAACTTCACAGAAACACCTATATTAAAAATTACTTGTAGTATCTAATAGTTGCACTGATCAAATAAGCCTGGCTGGGCAGACACAGGCACTTTCTATAGCGTTTTGCTGAGGCTACATTTGCTATGGGCATGCTTATACTAAGCAAATAAAACTATTATAAAGCACAACAAAAATTTAGAGTAAAGAAGAAAAGTTAAGGATTTGCTGCAATATTGAAAGAAAAGAGCCACTGAAACAAATGGATATTTACGCTTTAAGTGGAAAAAAGGTCTCCTTTCCCAGTTTCCCTTTCTCTGTTTACTGAATGTATTCATAGCAAACTTTAAGAATAGACAGATGTTGGCTTAGTTTCAGTGCTAAATTATGAGAAGTGCCTGAGATTTCCTTGAGAGTGATTTATAAGTTGGAACCAAAAGCATCAACCTGAACACACTGTACATCTTGAAAATTAATTACACACCTTGTAGTGTTTCTAGTCATGTTTGAGATTCACGGACAGGCCAAGACTATCCTGGCGAGCAGCCAGTGCAGACGGAGGTATGGAGTGTTTCTGCAGAAAGTCCTGTGTATGCCAAGTTCTCAAGATGTTTTGCCTCAGAGCAATTAACTCACCATGGCTGTATTTTTATCTGTCAGGCTGATAACAGAGGTCAGGTTCTAGTAGAGCTCTGAAGCACAGTGCCTCTGCTAATGAACCACTGCTCTTTGCCAGGACCCTGTCCTGCCTGGAGCTCTGCAGGAGAAAGCTGTGCTCGCACTGCCCTTGTGGAGGGAAGCTGGGAAGAAATACAGGTCCTGAGCTCGGGGCAACACAGTCTTACACATGCAAATAGTCCCCAAGGCAGAACGCACTGCTCCACTACCTCTGTGCACTGGCAGGGCCAGCTGACTGCACAAGGAGAACAGCTGCTAGCCTAACCTAAGGTTGCGCCTAAGTATCACATCCTAACCTGAAATACTGGGCAAGTAGTTGTAGTTTTTAAAAATTGTAATTACATATTTTTATTTTTAAATAGTAATGCATGTGATCTATCCAACGTATCATAAATTCAAGTGTAAAATAAAAAGCTTAACCTGGTTTAAAATAGTCAGCTTAAAAATTACATTCAAGCCTATCACTAATAAAAGGCAAACTGCAAGGAAAATGGTCAATTTTTTGGCAGCTCTGATTTGAAAAGAGCACATAGTTTAAAAGTTATTAGAGAAAATAATCAGCATGATGAGGAATAAGTTTTTTTTTTCTATCCTGCAAATAGATTCCTGCAAACAATGGCAGGTCTTGAGAGAGCTAAATGCAAATAAATATTGTGTGAAAAATGACACCAAAAACTAAGTATAAAGGAATTACTCCTTGCTGACTTGCTGTGTGTTAACCCACTGTCAAGCCAAAAGGCTGTTCCAAACTTTTTTGGCCAGTCATTTCACTTCTGGTCCAACATGCATATTTATTTTATTTTAAGGCTTTCAGAAGCTCTTGGCAGCGCACTGGATTTTGGGAGCAGGCAACCCTCTCATTCTTCCTCCCAGCATGACAACCATTATTTGCTTTACCTATCAGTTGTCAGTTTTCTTTGTTTACTCATGTCTGCAAAACATCTGTCTTCACTTACTGCTTATTCAACCCATTAGTCCCCCAAATTGTAACAGCTCAACTTCTTGAAGGAAAGGTTGTTTTGAGGTTTTGGTGTCAAGTGCTTTCCTTCCACCTTCTAGGTGATCTTTAAAAATTCACATCCTTACTGCATCACGAGGTAAGCCAAAACCTTACACCAGCATTTGCAAAAAGCCTTCTGACCCTTGCGTGGCACAAAAATAACCCCACAAAGGAACTGGGGAGGGATGAGGGGATTTGACTACAGGATTGTTTCACATGCATATACCCTTCAGTCCCTCTTGCTCATTTCCACATTGCTCCATACAGCTACTCTGAAGGCAGGACCTCTGAGATGCTATCCCTGTTTCAGCAATCTTAGTACACACATTTCTCCCTTTCCTTTTTCCAGTGTGGGTAAGGGAAAAGAAAAGGGCCATTCATCAATCAGCTCCACCAAGGCCAAGAATAATTTCGCTTCAGATTGCCAATTTTCTAGGTGATGCATCTGCAACTGGGTACATTAAGACACCTGGCTGCAACAAATGCTCTCCTGGATGCCAGGTCAGATTATGGGCATAGAAAAGCCAGCAAGACACAATAATTCTGTGTGTCCTTGAACCCCACTCAAAGTATTATTCCTAAAGTATGAGACTGTATCTTTACAAGTACTTCACTGATCATGGTTTATAGCAGCATACCAAACTGAACGAGGTGTATCCTCTCTGGTACAGCATGCAGAGGCTGTCTTTTCTCTTCAGGAGAGAAGGCATGTTAATCAGCTAACATCTGCATGTTCAGCAGAATATTCTTTTTCCAAAATACAACTGCCAAGGAAGTTTAAAATCCAAGGCATTAACATGTTCCTGATAAGCATGCAATCCTGGTCCTGGACAAACACTAAGCACCACAAATGTAAAAATGCAGCTTATATACTGAAACCGAAGGATATACTTGAAATGCTCTCTGTTTTTTCTGAGGAGGTTTCCTTCTCTGAACTGCTTTTTCCAACTTTGTTTACACACTGTGCAAATAAAGTGCAAGAAGCACCAAATTCACTCATGGGAAGAAAGTTTCATCAAGATTCTATGCATCATTTTGATCCCAATCAAGCATTTAAAGAAAATACAGTCATGTACGGCTCTTGTGCATCAAGGATGGAGAGGAGTTTCCATTCAATAAGGCTTCTCATATGGCTGTCTAGAAATGCTGTTGAATAGCAGTAATAACAATAACAACAAAATAATAATAGAAAAGAAAGGAAACTCCTTCATCTGCTGGTAACAAAAAAAAAAAAATAATTCAATATAAGCATGTTGAGACTGGAGGCTTTACTCCATTTCTGGAAAGCTCTGTGCATGGAGCATTCTCAGCCAAGAGGCAGAGTCTCCACCCACTCCCCTGTGTTACTGCACCCTCTGCCCTGCAGCTTTCACAGTCCTCACCTGAAGGGTCAGTGAGAAGCAATTCTCAGGCTGAGGGGCATGAGAGTGAGGAAAATGGTTTATTTCTTTGCAGAGGAGGAGGGTGGGCTGGAGGGATGAAGACACTCAAATTGTCACCACAGAGCTGTCTCTGGCATCTGTCACCTGCTCCCACCACACCGGGAAACTGTAAACTGCCTTCCTAAAATTGCCTCTTCCCTTCCCATCCCTGCAGGCCTGGAGCAGGACAGGCCACACACATCTAACATGCTGCCCCTCCTCCAGTGAGAACTTGGCTCAGCTATTATAAAAATCCGGGAAAATCCCATCATCACAAAAGCATATGGCCCCCATTGAGCGGGATGTGAAAAATCAACAACCAATCTTACCAGGCAAGCAATGGGCAACACTGGAGGGCAAAACTACAAAGGCAACGGGGGGGAGGCAAAACAAAAACTCCACGACTGAAGGAAAAATCAAACTTTGCCAATCTCTGGGAATGACAAGCAGGAAAAACACATTGGTGAGAATAATGGTGGGAGGCTGCTGAGATATCCCAAAGGGCTCTAGCAAAACATTATCAGGAATGAGTCTTGCCTTAACCACGCAATCCATCTGTTTGCATTCAGATGAGTATTTGCAGTTACACACTCACCAGCCAAGGATGACCTACTTCATGCTTCACCTGTACAGCAGAGGACCACGGTGGAGAACTGACGCTGCCACTCTCATGGCAAATAAGAAGTGGCTAAATGGCACATTGGCCTCCACAACTTTGGGACCTATCATTCCCACAGCAGTCTCCAGAGCAAGTTGCACATCTGGTGCTGTTATAACAGCTGGCAGATTAAAAAAGAAACTAAAAACAAGACAATCCTATTTCCTCACATCTGCATCTGAATGCAAAGCCAAATGAATACCAAATTTCACATTTTGCTTTAGCAATGCCAGCCTGTATTATGTGCCGTGGTTTGCCTGCCTTAAGTGCAAAGGTAACTCAGTCATAGCCTGCCACCCCCAAGGACACCCACTTGCCGTGAAGACACAATCAAAGCCTTTTCACTGTACAAGGCTTCTTTTTTATGAAGAGCTTGCTTAAATATGTAAGCAATTTCATAGACAGAAAATATGAGTAATTTTCAAAAGGTCATCTTTTCCAAACTGCTGCTTTAAACTTTTGCTCTCATTATGCTGTAATTGGTATTTTCTTTAAGTCACATGAATTAATGAACTGAACCTAAGGTCACAAGTAACAACAGCCATTTACTCTTTTCATCTACTAACATATTATACAAATGTCCTATTATAAACAAAGCACTCTCACCTTGTTTGGGTACTTGTGCAACACCCACAGCTATACATGTTGCAATGAAAAGGAGAGCTTTCCTAAAAGGGAAAGAAAGGGAAAAATCATGTGAGAAAACATCTACAGTTTCAGAACTCCAAGGAATTAGAAACCTAGTTCAAGATCCAAATGGCAGAATACCACTGACTTCAGCAAGTCCTGAATCAAAGCCATCACACTGTACAACTTTACTGATACTGAGGAGGAGTTTCACACAAAGATCCAGGTTGTGTATGCATAGCACATATATTTTATACTGGTTTTTATTAATAAAATGACTGCATCTGCTTTATATTTTCTTGCAGAAGCTTTCAAATATGGATGCTGCTACATAGTACATTTCTCCCTGGAAAGAAAAAAACGTTACCATAAAAAAACCATAAAATAAATGAGAAGTTAATTCCTGTGGAGATCATTAGATACTTTAGACACTTTTGACGTCCTATCAGTCTTCTCACTAGATCACATCATCTTCCCATAAGTGAAAATGTTGTGTCAAACTTTTGTTCTTGTATCATAAAATTTTATCATGCTACAAGTCATGCTCTTCACAAAGTAATAAAAAAATCCCATCACACTTCAACTTACAAGCCCATGCTCAGGTAGAAGAGTGTCATACTGATAGCTATCGCAGGCTCACTGCCCTGGTTTCAGCCAGGGAGACAATTTTCTTCTTGTAGCTGGTCAAGTGTTGTGTTTTGGATTTAGTATAAAAATAATGTTGATAGCACACTGGTGTTACAGTTCTTCCAACAAACACACATAATATTGATCTAGATTATGTGCTCAAAATTCACTTTGTTGAATGTTGTACAGACTACATTTTTGCTGTGATTAAGAACAGATTGTCTGCTGTTTCTTAATTATCATTTTAGCCAGATTAACATCTAATCACTCTCTTCTCAGTGACTGAATCTTTTAATAAATGAGAAATCTATTTTCTGTTACTGTTGGACAACCAGGCACAGATGCACGTAACAATTACAGTAACCATTATCTACACAGTTCTAAGAAGAAATATTTCAAAAATATCAGAACTATAGTTCTGACACTAACTAATCAACTCACACTCAAGCCTCCTGCTCGTTAATGTTTGCAATCTCAGCAATTTTTCATAATATGGAATGCTAGAGTGACTAAAAAAGTTTCCTGGACCAGGTCAAAGAGCACTTGAGTATCTGGATTCAAGTGTACCTGAAAGTAACATAGCTGCAACTAAACATATGTAACTTCATGTCACCTAATTTTGCTAGCTAATTAGCCAGATTTTCACATTAAAAAAAAAAAAAAAAAGGGAAGTAAACACTACGACTCTTTATACAGGAACATTTGATTTAAACAGAAAGAAAATATATATAAGTACATGTGCATACACACAGAGCAGTATTTAGTGAAAAATCTTACTAATTCTTTAAAGTCTTTGGAATTCAAACATTTCAGAAACATCCAAGTACATGAAAACCACAGAGCAATAGCCTGGTTTTATCAAGTGGATTTGTATATTGTGAGAGCTTAAATTTTGGCTTAAACAGAACAAATTAACAATTTAAGGAACAATAAGGCATGAAAGTCGTCATTGCCACTGTAAAATGGTAGATACACCATATCTTCCAGAAGAAAACGCACAGAACATATAGGAAATTCAAAAATATGCATCAATGCTTTAGCTCTGATCACAGAGGGAGGGAAAGGTGGAAACTATGCCTTACACATCCCAACATGCTTGTAGAGGCATGTTCTTTAATTAACCACTACTACAATCCCTAGCTATTCCTCCCTTCAAGCTTTCTCCTGCTACAGCCATGAAATGTCTACTGGAGCAATTCTGACACCCCTGAAAAAGACCTAACACCAACTGTTGTCCAAAGACACTCAGTTCATTTTTTCAGAGTTCTAAAACCCAGAATTCAAGTTCAAAGTTTCTGCATCACACAATGCATCATCTTTTGATCAAATGAGAAACTCAGCATCAGGAGACAGCTCTGCCAGAAACAAAGTCCATGCATTGCACTGTGTCAGCTAAAACTCAGGACAACCCTTTATTTGACCCTTATTATTTTCAAAGGTGCAAAATGGATTTGCCATTAAAAATCACATAAAACATTTTAGCTAGCTACAAAATAAGGATGCTCAAAGAACCCCAGAGCCCAAAATTCAAAGATGACTCCTCTAATAATTACAACAGCCTCTTCTACTACACCAGCCAGATACAAAGCTGTGTCTGTCAGGTACCTGCCTCTGCCACTTCCAGCAAACACTGTAGGAAAGCAAGAAATTAGAACATGTTCCCAGGGCTGTAAATTACACAGATGTAACTGAATATACAGAAACATTTAGTGAGAAGTAAAGACAAATGCCTGGCTTACACATTGCTCTCCAGCTAATGTCAAGAACAGATGAGTTTTATCAACAAAGAGAAAAAACAGGGACCAGAAACAACCATAGTGCTGGGGGTCCTCTAATGCGTGAGAAAAGTGAGACTTCCTTCTATCTTTTTTCATGAGGAAAATTTTTTATAAATGAAACCATGTGCAACCTAATCCATGCAAACCCTCCCTCTTGGTTGAGATCACCACTCTGTACATTTGCAGAACAGTCAGTTCTCAGTCTTCACTCTCACACCAGCACAGACACTAAGACACCAGGCTCCAGGCATACACCATACACAACGCTATCTGCTATAGCTGCATGGAGCTTGGCTCCTTGTCTCAGCTCAGTCCGCAGCTCTTGGAGATGTTGGGACCCACCAGTAGAAAAATGCAGAATCATGTGGTGTGGAAGACTTCAGCTGACCCAAATGCTGGCTATTTTTTCCCCATTTAACATCACACCTAAAGCTGTTCCAATACCTTGGCTTTAGGGCATAGCCAAGGGGTCTCTCAAACTTCCTCCCCTTCTTCTACCTTTTCATCTGCTCTATTGTGCATTTAAGTATATGCTGAGGGCCACTATTGAATCACTTTGGAGGAAGGCACTACCAAAGGTGACCGAGCTATTGTCCCACTAAAAACTGAGTTTATCTTTCTGATAATCTTTGTGGCAATTTGCCTCTTCCTACAGAGTGGACAGCAACTATCCATGGTGGTTTCTTGCATTAGGGGTGATTGAGGGATGAGAAAACTGATAAGCTTCAAAGCAAGTTGTGGCAAGCCACAATGAAAAATTCCACCCTCTGAAGGCTACTCAGCAGCAGACAGAACTCAGGTGTGGTCAGTGTAAGCAGCATCCCCCCTTCATTCCAGCCTAGTTTCCTAAATCTCCAGTTTAAAGGAAGAAATACCATCAGCTGGCTGCTAGGCAGGACGAGTAAACCTGTCTGCAGTGTGACTGCCACAGGTGCATTCAGTCCTGCACTCCTCAGGGCTGATGGTTTAAACACCAGCACCTGCCCCACACTCGTTCCTTCACTGGATCTGTCTGGGGACTGCTGAGGAGAATGGCACAGCTTGGGTCCATCAAGCTTGAGAAGGGCTTTGGAAAGGTCACAGCACCTTGTGGACAGAGATGCCCTGCAACTCTCAAACTTACCTTTCAAGATATAAAAAAAAATATAACTTTCTTTGCTGCTATAATTAAATTAGCTAGCAGGTCCAGTGCTGCTTCCCAAGTTTTATAACACCTACTAGAAACACAGCTTGAGGGGACACAACAGCCTGCAAAACCTCTCTGGTGTGACACTCACATGCCCTTTGGTCACAGATGGCACCAATTAGCCATCAAGGAATCCTCTGCCAAATTTCACAGCTTGAATGAATGGAAAATGGGAGAAACACAAGGTGAGGAGAGAGGTAGAGGAGCATTGCCCTGAGAGGATTTCTACAACAGGACTGGGGTTCAGAGAGAGGAAACTCCCTGCCTGGTGGCTCATTCTTTGGACAGCATCTGGCTTCAAATGAGAAGCCACCATATCCAGAAGAAGAGTCAACTCTGTTAGTATTTCTAACAGAAAAAAGATATAATTGAAAAGACATGATTTTAGAACAGTTTTACGAATAAATCTCTGATTGCTTACACTAGTTCTCTTCTGCAGATAGCATACACCATTTTTTTCTCTATGAAGGAAAAAGCATATAACTTGAATTCTTACTCACGTGAAATACTCTTCTTTCACAGGGTTTGTCTCTGTATATTTTGTAGATCATTCTTCAAATGTACTACAATTTGGTGCTTGCAAGAAACAAGGGTGACACAAGGCTGCTCATACTTTAAATATTCTGTCAATAAATGGGGTGAGAGACTGAGAAGTCATGCAGCTGTTTCACTTATTTAACCTGCGGAGACACCTCTACACAGGCCTGACCTAATGGTATTTCAAGGAAAAGGTAGTTGAAGTTGCAAGGGATTTACTGGTTTGACATATGCTAAGGAAACCTGATCCTTTTGTGAGGAATTCTGGTTTCTTAACACAGGCAAGTGACCAGGTTGCTTGCTCTCTATAGAACTAAATGAGGTAAATATTATAGAAGCATACAGATACATTCTGAAGCTATTGCATATTTTGAACTTGAGTAAACTGCTACTGTACCTCTTTCCTATAACGCAGTTTATGTTTCTCCATCAGCAATACCCCTTTATAGATTTAAAATAAAACCATTCTTTGAAATTGCACTCAGACAATTCCTGAAGAAGTCCCAAAGACACAGCCATTAAAAACAGATCTAGGAAGGCAACCTTCAGGAAGCCCCTTACCTGATCACAAGTACACCCAGATTATACATCAGGCACACTTTAGCAGTATAATCCTCACTACAACACTAAATAAATTCTTCTGTCCTCCTCAGAACACTCAGTAAACTTAGGACACAGCCAGAACAAAATCAGCCCTTTACAGAGACACGCGCAAGTAACCTCTTTAATATTGTTACAACTATAAACTCAGTCATTTTACTGAGGCTGCTTTTAGGTAAACGGCAGAGAACAGAGCTCTACCTTTGCATCACAGGTGAGAATGCATCAGAAATACCTCTGCCAATTGCAAAAACACGTGAATACAGAGCAGCTTATTTGGCAATCTCTGGTATTAAGAGAGTGCCCTTAGCTCTTTAGCGTAAATTCTACATGCTCTTGCGTTTGCTTGTGTGCCGCGTTTCACTAGCTAGGTACCAAAGGGGCGCAGGATCTGCCAGGTTACTGCGGACACTGCGGAACGCTGGGCCCCAGGATCCTCGCTCCCCCTCGGGGATCAGGGGGCACGGGCTCTCGGGTCAGGCTGTCCCCGCTCCCCGGGGCACCAGAGCCAGGCTGCCCCGTGTGGGCTGGGGAAGGACGACACGAGGGTGCTGGACGGGATAGAGCACATCCACAACGACGCCAGGGGTGCGGAGGAGAGGGACACGGACAGCCAGCGATACGGGCGGTCTCTGTCCGAGCAGCCAGCACCCCGCCGGTCCGCCGGGGGCACCGGGGACCCCGCGGGGTTAGGGCTGGCGCTCAGAAGGTAGAGCTGGGGACGGTGCCCGCCGGGTTCGTCGTGCCCTGCCCGCGGTGGGAGCCGAGCCGCAGTCCCATCCCCTGCCCGGCCCCGCGGCGGGGTGGCGGTGCAGTGCGCCCCGTCCCGCCGGCTCCCGCTTACGTTTGCGCCGCGGGAGAGATGCGTCCTCGCCTTGTCCTCTCGGCTCCCAAATGCATTTGTATGCATTTGCCCGGGCAGCGGAGATCCGAGGGAAAGCCGAGCGCCGCGCCGCCGCAGGGTCAGCTCCTGTCCATGAAAGCCCGCCGGCCCCGAGGTCTCCGCCGAGCTCCGCGCAAGCCCGAGGGCGGCCCGGCCCGCGTACGGCCCGCGGGGGCGGGCGCGGCGGGGGGGGGGGGGGCGCCGGGGGCCGGGCGGCGGGGGCGCCCCGCGGCTGCCCGCGGAGTCCGGCGGCGGAGCGGCGCTGCACCGCCTGCCCCGGCACCGGCGGAGCTCCCGCCCGCCGCGGTGTTGAATTTCAGCGCTGCTGCCTGGCGATTACATCAGCACACGCGGCCCCCGGGGCGGGCCGGGCCGCGGCCCCGCATGCTGCGCGCTGCCCCGCGCCGCTCCCCGGGAGCCGACCCGCACCCGGAGCCGGGGCAGCCGGCCCGAGCCTGGAGCCGCCGGAGCGCAGCGCCCAGCCCGGCCCCGCCCGGCCCAGGTGCGGCCGCAGCGCCGGCACAGGTGATGATGCCGTCGGCGCAGCCGGAGGGCGAGAGGAGCCTTCGGCTGCCGCTGGGCTCCAGCTGGGGAGACTCGGCAGGAAGCTGCAAGTTAAATTAAAATCTGGGGACGGGCGGGGAGAGTTGATGAAATGATCTAAACACAAAAAGCTGAGTGCGCCGGACGTTTTCTATCTCCAGGATAATTGGAGTTGGGTCTAGAAATCCTCCCTCTGAAAAATGTTTGAGGAGCAGATGTAATTTAGTAGCATTACAATGCCAAAGAAATATGACACCCTTCACTGTCTTCCTCGAAAGACAAAGGTCTTTTTAGCTTTAATTTCGTTTTCTTACCTTGTCCCCACAACAAAGCCTATTTGTAACTTTATCCCATAAGACATCTTTATGCAAACTGTCGCTAAAAACAAACATGGTAGAGTTAAACAACACCAGACGTTGCAGTACACACTCTACATCGAACACGTGGTCGAGTCCTGCAGCCTTACTTAGGCAAAACTTCCATGGACTTCAGAAGAAATTAGATGTGAGTTAGGCTTACTTGTCTCTTTCTGGGTGTTACAAGAATGAAGATTTCACATCATGCAAATACCTTCATGACATACAGCAAATACCTTCCAGTTGCAGATAAGTTGAAGAAGATGTCATGAAATAAAACCAAAGATATTCCCAAACAGCAGAAAATAATGGAAGTGCTAAAACAAAAAGAAAGGCTGTAAAAGATAAAAATTGGATATTGTTGTCACTGAGGGTGCCCCCCTTTGCTGAAAAGGACTTTTCTGGGTGATCCAGGTAGCTGGCAACTGGCTAAAAGACTGGGGAAGGGGGGGAGGGAATTTTGAGGGAACCAACAGCAAACCTAAGGTGCTGAATTTTACTGGGGATAGGAACCCAAAGTTAGAGGGGGGGAAATTATTTTCAGGCAATATAGCAGAGTGTTTGATTTCAAAAACAAATTAATTTTCAATATCTTAAATCATTCAGAACTTGTGTACTCTCACAGACTACAATGGGATTTCCTGTTTACTTCACTTTTTGAAAGCCAAAGGTAGAACTGATAGCATTTTACTTTCCTATCTTTGTACCTTACGTTGGCCATACTGACAGCAAAATATGAAAATGTATATTTCCACTGAAGAGAACATGGTGCCTGCCCAGGCAGATATTGGACACTTCAGCAATAAAGTATTTGTCAGCTTTTCTGTTTTAAATCATGCTTTAATGGCTTCCAACAAGAGAAGTATTGTATTTTATTAGATTTTGTTTATCAGCATTACAATGAACTACCACAGAATGTTACTGATTGGGTTTGGTGCCCTTCCCTGAAATGTATCCATCTCTTACATGACATGTCTTGTATGAAGTAGACAAATAGTTGTTTTCTTAACTTTCTAGCATCAGCATTAGGGATATTGTAGAGAGAATGCTTCCCTGAGAGTGACCCTGGATAAATCCTGCCCTTGATGCAATGCACATCTACAAATACAGGAGCCATCCTGCAGCATATGGTGAGATGGGCTGGGGACATTTTGTGCAGAGATCTCCCTTTCTAGCAGCACTTGCACTGAAGAAGGTACAATTTGAGATTCTTGCCAGCTGCACACACAGGGTGTAAATGAAGCTTACTGACCCTGATTATGCAGTTCCATAAGACAGCATAAAGTTTAAAAACTAGCATTGGTTGTTCCGTTTTCTATATTCAAAACTACCCAACTAATTTCACAACGTAGGACTCTTGTTGGCCCTTTGCTCCTTGTGTCCTTGTTACAGCCCCTGCTGGGGTTGAACACAGCCTTTAGGCTGTTTGGACAGGTTCTTTGGCCATGGGGAGGCACAGGCCAGGAGAAGAGCTACCTGTGCCCTACCATTGCCTCACTGCACACAGCTCACACATCTCTGAGTCATGTATGCACAGATGGCTCAGGACTGTGCCAGGTATGCTCCTTCTCCCCTTCCCTGTGTCCCTCTGCCTGGAAGATCTTGCACTCCTGTTTTTTGAGAAGTGGCTGATGCTATTCTGCACCTCAGTTGCTTTCCTTCCATAATAGGACCCTGCAGAGCTACTTCTCTTCTAAGCTTCATGGCAAAAATCAGTATTAGTTCTATTATTATACTTGCTTCTTCCGAGTGTTCTTACAGTCTAATAAGAAAACCAACTATGTTTAAAGCTATCAGATTACATGTGTTTATTTCCAGAGCTATATTTAGCAGTCTGTATACTTACACACACCTAAGACATGCTCAAGCTCCAAACCTATTAGCACTTATTGCAACACAGTGAAGCTGGAAGTTTCATTTCCTATGGCAAATGTCCCAAGATCCCATCTTTCCACATCTGTTATCTCCTGCTTGTCCACAGCCTATCCCCAGTTATCATCTTTCCAAGTAAACTCAAGGATTACTGAAGTACAAAATTAATTCTAAGATATCACTCCTTGCCTTTCTGATACGATTACAAGATTTCTTTCTGGTTTTTTGCTCCTTTTCCAGCAGCTTTTTCCTCCTTTCATGATCTGATTTGCTCATCTGTCACTCCAGATTACAGCTGCTGAGTTCCAGCTGTGCTTTGGGGCACAAAACAGGAGCTACTCTTAGACAGTGTGAGAGATGAGGGAAAGGGTTCCTATCTGTGATTTGCCTTCCAGAAAATGCATGGGAGAGTGCAAGGGTTTTTCCAGAGCCTAAAAATAAAGGAAAAAAAGAATTTGAAGGAAAATGTGTGAAATGGGAATGTGAGGGCTGAGTGCTGGAGCCTGAGCTTTATCCCTCTGCAGCTGGGAGGAGCTTTGCCTTTGAATTGAGTAGGAGCAAAATGGGACCCACACAAGTTTCCTGGTACTGTCCCAAAATTAGGATTTTTTGGCAAAAGGTCCATACTGCTATTGAGTTCTTTTTGGAGAACTGATTTTCTCTGCACACCACAATATATGGTGTTAGGCTATGTACCAAAACTGCTGGAACCTAGTTCAGCAAAATTGTTTAGAATACTCTGTAGCAGCCAAAAAAAAAAGTCTAACACATTGCTCTGGTTAAAGAAAGTTACTAAGTTATCAAATGTGATTAAGAAATACAAGAAATGGAAAGGATTACAGCATGTCTTTGACAACAATTGGCTAAAGTTGAAGAAAGGGGGACTCCAGGTCTGAAACCATTAGACTTGCCTATTCTTTCTAGAAAATGAAAGAAATTGTTATGATGAGCATTTGAGAGTTTTGAATATGCCAAAAATCTGGAAATGCCTTTAAAGAGCACAGTTGATGACTATTTGGATTAATCCTATCCCTTCTAATTTCCTACCAAGAACCTAAAGAGAAAATTACCATCAATTTACATTCTGAAGCATTTGGAGTGGAGAGGATTTTCCTGCCTTACAAGACGAACACACAAAAACCTGTGACAGGAAGGAGCTGAGTTAGGAAAGGAGAGATGCTGTGGGTACAGGGGACCAGAGGTCCTTGCTCACAGAGCAAGAGAAATGGCATGGTAGGATCAGGACTGACAGAAGTGCCAAGCCACAAATATCTATATAGACTAGTGAGATTCCTTAAGATACTTAGTTAAAGCAAGCAAGGGAATATATTCAGCCAGGAGCAAGAAACAGAAGAGTCTTAGCGAACCACAAGACAGGGCAGAGACTCCAGACCACAAGACTCCAGCAGCTCCAACTGAAAGGTGTCTCACTGAAGCCAAGATACTTGCAATTGTTTACAAGTCCAGGTATTATCCATTTTGGAAAGTCACTGCTCTAGCAGAAACCCACCATGAAGCAGAATAAAAACTCACGCAGAGAGAGTTCAAACAGGGAACTGGAGCCGAGCCTGCTAGAGGAATAACCACACACACAGCCCCTGAAAAGCTGTGACGTCTTGCTCCAGTGATGGCACATATTATGCCATATAAGAATGCAGAGAAGCCTAGCCAAACACACAAGAAACATTAAAGGGAGAGAGGAGCCTCAGAAGCAGTTATTAGGAAAGTAATAAGGGAACACTAAGTACAAGAGCGAGTGTAACTAGGGGACCATGGGAACAGCTCACCAAATGAGAAGACTCTAATTACCAAATAAGCCAAACTGCCAAGAGAGAAGCAAGGAAATTTCCATGTTAAAGAGGGTCTCTGGAGCCGAAAAACAACCAGTGAGACTAAAACAAGGAGTTAGAGAAAACCCAGTGACTGTCATTTTTGGTTAATCTTTATCCTATCGTCGATGGAGTGTTTTGCCATCTAGGCAGGAAGTGGAGACACCCACTCCTACAGGCACTAAGATGTATGAGACATGAGGTATTTTCTGGGATACTCATTGAGCTGAAAAACTCCTTCTAGGCAAAGTCCATAAACACAACTTAAGAGTCTGATTCCTGCCATCACTGCTGGGTTGTGCTGAGACACAGAGCAAGATGGACTTCAGTGGGTGTGTTAAAGGAGCATTCTCCCACCAGTATGGGGGCTGTAACCTCCTGCCACGCACATTCAGAAACCTTGGCAGGGGCCCCTGCATCAGGGCTTCCTCAGCATGTCTCCCCAAAGCCTCCTATCCACAGCAGAAGCTTTCCCCAAATGGTCCTGGTTTTCTTGGTCATGGTATAAATCTTGCTGTATCCATCCCTAAAAGGAAGTAAAAGACTACATTTGCAAAAGAATAAAATCTGTAGTTGGCCAAGGTAAAAATTCCACAAGCTTATAGCACCCAAGGATCTTACTTAAGTTCCTTGGTAGTAATTTGTAGCATCTTTTCACACTGGGAGGATGGGGCAAAAAACCCTTTGAAACATCAAATAGGACATCTTTCTGCATGCTAAGATCTACAGGTATTTCCTGAAAACCATTCTCTGCAACATAAAAACAGAGCCTATTTTGAAGTGAAACCAGCCAGACTCATATGCTCTTAGCTGGCTAGAAAAATCTCATCAGCACTAAAAATTGCTCACACATCTGGAAGAAGCAGCATAGTCATCTGAGAATTATTTCATTCCCAAGCCACAGAGAGCCCTGCATTAGGCCAGTGCTTTTTGAAGACATT